>NC_091952.1:187516316-187836316 GCF_031021105.1 Erythrolamprus reginae | reverse complement strand
CATTTATATCTTGGGATTATAAATGTTCTATGTGGCTAGATGCTTATAGTTAGCAGGAGCTAGTATTTTGCTCCTATTACAATTTTTCTAGTATCTATAATTTAAAAATTAGCTTATAAAAGTACTGGGCTCCTGAATCTCTGCCTGTTATCTTTCTCAATCAAGTTTGAGTAGCAGCATGGGTGAGGTTTGACAGATTTTTTTTATTTGAAAAAAATGCAACTATAAATAAATACATATAAATAAATAAATATAAATAACTGTCAAAAACAATGAACATGTGGAATAGATTTTTAAAAATAAATAAATAATAGCATGATGGGATGAATATTTTATTATGATTTAAATAATTAACTAAACTACCTCAGATTTTTTTTCCAGTTGTTATCCAAAGAATTAGCAAGAAATAAAAACTCCATGCAAGTTGGAATTGGAATAAGGAGAGTTCAGTAAGAAAGAAAATCTATCTTGTTACATTTTTATTACTTACTATTTATAATTCACAACAGGAAAAAATAAATAAAAAGGAAAATTTACTGTTGCATACTGAATACGTAAGAGATAGAAAAGAAAAAAAAATACTATTTTTGTGACAGGAGAAAATGACTGCAATATTTCAGATCCCTTATTTAAAGGATATAAAATGTTGGTTAGCACTTTACGATTGATCATGCTCCAGATTTTATCAGATGTAAGCCTAGCAGAGGCTCATGCAGAAAGATACTTGAATAATTAATAAATTAATGTCCCTTGATATGTGGCTTGTGGAAAAGACCAGCAAAAGAATTAGCACGGCCAGATATTTGAGCAGTTTTGGGAGATAAAAATTAAAATAAAGTCCATTTGGAATTTTGGTATGGGAAACCTGGATGATTTACCTCACAAGATACCAATTTGGATAAAACTGTTCAATCCAACAGTCCATAGTACAAACTGGTTTGTATGTGGGTGGAATTTGGCTGACATTAAAAGGTTATGAATTGACTGCGAGGTGCCTTTTGATCATGTTTTATTATTTGTTTGTTTGTTTGTTTGTTTGTTTGTTTGTTTGTTTGTATGTATGTATGTATGTATGTATGTATGTATGTATGCCGCCCCTCTCCGTAGACTCGGGGCGGCTAACAGCAACAATAAAACAGTGTACAATAGTAATCTAATACTAAAAATGATTAAAAGCCCATTAATATAAAAACCAAACATACATACATACATACCATGCATAGAATTGTAAAGGCTTAGGGGGAAAGAGGATCTCAATTCCCCCATGCCTGATGGCAGAGGTGGGTTTTAAGTAGCTTACGAAAGGCAAGGAGGGTGGGGGCAATTCTAATCTCTGGGGGGAGTTGGTTCCAGAGGGTCGGGGCCGCCACAGAGAAGGCTCTTCCCCTGGGTCCTGCCAAGCGACATTGTTTAGTTGATGGGACCCAGAGAAGGTCCACTCTGTGGGACCTAACTGGTCGCTGGGATTCGTGCAGCAGAAGGCGGTCCCTGAGATAATCTGGTCCGGTGCCATGAAGGGCTTTATAGGTCATAACCAACACTTTGAATTGTGACTGGAAACTGATCGGCAACCAATGCAGACTGCGGAGTGTTGGTGTAACATGGGCATATTTGGGAAAGCCCATGATTGCTCTCGCAGCTGCATTCTGCACGATCTGAAGTTTCCTGATTTCCTGTTTTGCTGATTATGATGTTTAGTCAACACTAAAAAAAATTGCTGAGTTGTACCAGGCTCTTTAAAAATGAGTTTTGTACCTTGGCAAACAGGGCAAAACAAGTCAATGTGATCTACAAACAATGTAATGGAAATTTCATCTGCTCGGTGCAATATCTGTGAAATATGCGGAAATAATGACTTTTGTGAATGTTGTATAAAAGTGATGTCAGTGGATAGAGCTGGTATTGCAATTATTTGAATTATAGAGTAATGCTCTTTTGTGAAAAAGGCATTCTCACATCAGGCTTTGAAAACTAAAGACATTATTTTAAAGCTCCTGAGGACCACTTCAGGGTGGGATTTATAATTTCTAATGATAAAGCTAACATTTTGGGTCACAATGGGTCAGACACCCACATGTTTCCTTAGTTATTTAATGTGTTGCATTAGCAAAATATGGGCAGATCACGGCTTAGATTTTGTAGCAGCAAGGAAATGTAGTGTAGGAATGGGTAAAAATGCAGCGTAGAAATATGTAAGATTTTTGGCAAGTAATAATTTAATATTCTTATGTATATTGTATTGTTACTTTGCGTCAAATAGGGTCTCTTCACATGTGAGTTGTAAGCAGAAGTGGGACTCAGCAGGTTCTGACCAGTTCTGGAGAACTGGTAGCAGAAATTTTGAATAGTTCAGAGAACTGGTAAATACCAACTCTGGCTCTGCCCCCATCTATACTCTGCTTCCTGAGTCCTAGCTGATTGGAAGGAAATGGGGATTTTGCAGTAACCTTCCCCTGGAGTGGGGAGGGAATGGAGATTTTACGGTATCTTTCCCCTGCCATGCCCATCAAGCCATGCCACACCTACCAAGCCATGCCCACAGAACTGGTAGTAAAACATTTTGAAGCCCACCACTGGTTGTAAGTGAAGTCTAATGGGCTGCTCATTTCTCAGTCTATGTAGAGATTTATTTTTCCAGAGTTCCCAATAGTATTTGGTCATCAGCAGCTACACAAATATGTCCTTTGAAAGGGAAAAATATTTTAATATATTTTTTTAACACAAGAAATTTATACAATTTATGGAAGATTGATTAATTCAGTTCTGAATTAATGTAAACCATAATCTCCTTACCAATTAATTTTAAAAATTGATAATTCTAACATATATTAATAGTAATTCACAATCTGATGGGGGCCAAGAGGGATTCCACTGATTAGCTAAATCTACTGTGGAAGAAGACAGAAATGATTCAGAAAGTTACTTCTCAATATTAGTAATTAGAAACTGTAATGATAGGCTAGCACTTATGAAATACTATGGTTTAACTAAAGATCACTCAGATGTTTTGCATAGATGTTTTGCTCATCATTTTAGTCTAGCTGTTGATCAGATAATTATGGCTGGGGATTTTAATGAAGTTTTGGTTCTTTGTTGATCATAGCACAATTCCAAGTACATTGAGCTCTAACTGATTAAAAGTGGTACAATTTTACTTATTGGATTTTAATTTGGACTTTAATTTGGCATCTTCTGATTTGATCTACATTTTTAATTCTATTCTTCATAATATTATTTTATTGGACTTAAAAATGTTTGTTGGATTTTATTTGATTCTCTTGCAAATTCTAATCAAGATCCAGAAATCTTATAAATTCTGGTAAAGGAACAAATCTATTTCAATATGGTATGTAAATAAATTGTCATTAAATTGTTTATATTTTATATAACAAGTAAAATGAATACTGTACATATTTTTTAAAAAATTAAATAAGGACTCCAAGATCTTCATCTATAGAACATTTAAAAGAATATAATGAAGATCAGCTTATTGTTTATGCTTCATTTAAAAAGAATAGTGAAGTGAAAAACTCACCTCAAGGAGATTGTTGTTGATGTGAGAAAAATAGGGAGAGGAAAGAACATTAGATATGTTCGCTGCTTTGAGTTGTTTTTAAAATAATAAATATGAACTACATAAATAAAAACTTCATTAGAGTTATATATTGTAATGCTTCTCTTTGATAAAACACAGTTTCACAGTACTCTGAATAATTGGATTTGATGATGGGTGATTTTGTTGGATGCTAAGACCTTTGATATGATGCTAAATACAATTTTCATTCCATGTTTACTCAGTGTTTAAATGATGTGTACATCTAATCTGTCAATTAACTAGGAAAATGACAAATGGAATTATTTCTTCAATCATTAGTATATTACATTGAACTTGTGAAGAACACACCCTTTCTCCTCTTTATTTAATTTGACTTTGGAATCATTGGCCTGTTTTATTGGATAATCTAAGACATTTTGTGTGAGTCTGAACTCACACACTGATAAGAAATATTGCAACTATTATGTAAATATTGCTCAGTTACAAGCTGGCTCACATTTCCTGGAGCGAGAACCTGCTCCTTATATTCACTTAAAGTGTAACAGAGAATTGGATATTAAATGCTTTGAATGTCATATGTATATGTCATTTTGAAAGCAAAGGTACTGGTTAGAATTTTAATATTGTGATCATAATCTTTTCTTAATAAGTCTAAATCATCAGAGCTCAGAATGTGGTTTTCTGGGTTGTTTATTTTAAATTTTCCTTGCTGCTCTGAAGTTCTGACAAAATTGGTTACTAGGTAGAATGGAACACAAATTATTGTTATAGAGTTTATTGCTAATTACTGGTATCAATGTTCTTTACCAACATTTATAGACATAATACACTTTGTCAGGTTATTCAATTAATTTGAATGTGTAATATATTCTTTGTGGGATCTAAAATGCCTATGAAACCTTATAAAAACCTAGGCTTCACATGTTGTTTGGATCTCTTGGAAGAAATATTAATTTTCATTTTTAAATATTAATTTTTATTATTGGAGATTTTGTTTCAATTTACTATCTGAGAGTGATAATAATAATATAATAATATGCTGAGAGGGGCGGAATACAAATCTAATTAATAATAATAATAATAATAATAATAATAATAATAATAATAGAGTAAAAAAACCATCTGATTTAACATTTAGATAGATAGATAGATAGATAGATAGATAGATAGATAGATAGATAGATAGATAGATAGATAGATAGATGACAGACTGACCGAACTATGAACCTATATTAATTCATGTTAAGTATTTTTAAATAGATTTTAGGATTTATTTTTTAATGGGATGATCAGAGTCCTAGGTTTTCTCCGCCTAATTTATACCTTTCACATGAAAACAGAACTTTCAGTTTTCCTGATATTCAACTACTGTTCTGGTATAATTGTTGGCCCTATTAAATATATACAAATATACAAAGGATTTAGAATTTTTATTATATTTAATCAAAGAATCTGTAGAATACATACATACATACATACATACATACATACATACATACATACCTATATACATACCTATATACATACCTATATACATACGTACATACATACATACCAGTGGTGGGTTTCACTTACATTTGCTCCAGGTTTGGGAATGGGTGCGTGCTTTGCACATGAGCAATGCTTCTGTGCATGTTCACAAGCTCCATGATGACATTCTGCTGGGTGGGTGGAGCCTCCTGCCACTGCTGTTTCCTTGTTAGCCTGAACTGGGCCAAATTAGTAGGTGGAACCCACCACTGATACATACATACATACATACATACATACATGCATACATACATGCATACATACTTACTTACTTACTTACATATACATATATACACATAAGGTAAATCCAGTGCAAAATCTTTAAATATTTTAAATATATAATTATTTTCTTTTCTCACGATTTTTAACCCAAATATCCAGTTTTCTGAGTATAATTCTACGTTTCTCAAATTTCTGTCCTTGTGTAAGTCATAAGATATTTTTGGGAAGTAATTTTCTAGAAGTCAGATGCCATCTCCTGGGAATCAAGAAAATTGCAGATTCTGTACACAAGATGCTTCTTTTGAATTCACTTTTATGAGGGTTTTGCAAATGTACAACAATGACTTTATTTAAAAATAATGTACTTTAATGATTGATTGTTTCTTATGTTTCTTTGTTTTCACACAATGATCAGAGCAGCTGAGAAAAATAGGTTAAGGCAGCTGACGTAAATCATAAAATCATTTAAAAATCCTAATTTCTTCCCTTAAGACAAGGAAAATGGGGCACACAGTTCGTATGAGAATGTTTTCCATTCCTGGTGAGTGAAGTAGGTGAAATCCGTGTCTCACACTGAGTCCTAATTAACAAATCCCAAACAGCAGGGGCTTTACTAACAAGGTTGTCCAAATGGTGAACTGTTTATGACTATGGAGCTAGAATACATTCCTGTGTCCTCAGATCATTAACACTATCTTAACAGAATAGAGACATGTACCTAGGTATTAATATGGTATACAATATCCTAAGCCAGTGATGGCGAACCTAGCCGTTGCCCTAGCTCAGCTCCAACATGCATGTGTATGCCGGCCAGCTGATTTTTGGCTCACACAGAGGCTCTGGGAGGGTGCTTTTGGTTTCTAGAGAGCTTCATGGGAGAGGCTCTTTTATTCTCCGCTAGTTCCAGGGAATCCTTTGAAGCCTGGGGAGGATGAAACATGAGCCTACTAGGCCCACCAGAAGTTGGGAAACAGGCCATTTCTGGCCTCCAGAGGGCTTCTGAGGGTGGGGTAAGCTATTTTCGCCCTTCCCAGGCTTTGAATTATGGATGTGGGCACTTGCGCATGCGCGATAGCATGCGTGCATGCTCTTTTGACACCCGAGCAAGGAAAGGTTCACTATCACAGTCCTAAGCCATTCATGATCCATGGTTATTGGAAATTCCCAAAACAAAAATGCCAGAAAAAGCCAGCATCATTCCAAGGAAACCTAGTATAGCTTTCAGTGGCTTCAATCATAAACATGGGATTGCTAATACAGTGGTTCCTCTACTTAATTCGTTCCATGACCAAGTTCTCAAGTAGAAAAGTTTGTAAGAAGAAGCAATTTTTGCCATAGGAATCAATGTAAAAGCAAATAATGTGTGCGATTGGGGAAACCACAGGGAGGGTGGAGGCCCTGTTTCCTCCTAGGAGATTCCTAGAGAGGCCCAATGGAGGCTTCTCCCCACCTTTTCCAGCCCTGTTTCCTCCCAGGGGATTCCTAGAGAGGCCCTACGGAGGCTTCTCCCTGCCTTTTCCGGCCCTGTTTCCTCCCAGGAGATTTCTAGAGAGGCCCCACGGAGGCTCTCTGCCTTTCCCCATTACAGTTTCAGAGGCTCCGGTTTGTAAGTGGAAAATGGTTCTTGAGAAGAGGCAAAAAAATCTTGAACACATGGTTCTTATCTAGAAAAGTTCGTAAGTAGAAGCGTTTGTAAGTATAGGTACCACTGTACTGGATATCATCAAATCAATAGTGGTTATCATCAAATCAGATTGGTCTAGTGGTTAAGATATCAGGCTAGACTCCAGGAGATGGTGAATTCTAATTATGCCTAATGTATGATAGCCAGTTGGATGATTTAGGGACGATCATACCGTCAGGCCAACTCACCTACAGGATTGTTGTGAGAAAAATAGGAGAAGAAAATAGCATCAGATGTGTGCGCCGCTTTAAATTATCAAAACAATGAAGACATGATAAAAATTTAATTTAATTAAATTTAAAAACCTGATGACTTTGTGGCAATCGGGTGATGATATCATAGCATAGGTTGTCATTCTTTTTCCTGGAAAATACCACATTGTCTCAGCATTGGCTCAGGAACAGAGACTGTTGGAGGATTCTTATATTGAATCATCATATAGAAACATAGAAGTCTGATGGCAGAAAAAGACCTCATGGTCCATCTAGTCTGCCCTTATACTATTTTCTGTATTTTATCTTAGGATGGATATATGTTTATCCCAGGCATGTTTAAATTCAGTTACTGTGGATTTATCTACCATGTCTGCTGGAAGTTTGTTCCAAGGATCTACCACTCTTTCAGTAAAATAATATTTTCTCATGTTGCTTTTGATCTTTCCCCCAACTAACTTCAGATTGTGTCCCCCTGTTCTTGTGTTCACTTTCCTATTAAAAACACTTCCCTCCTGGACCTTATTTAATCCTTTAACATATTTAAATGTTTCGATCATGTCCCCCCTTTTCCTTCTGTCCTCCAGACTATACAGATTGGATTCATTAAGTCTTTCCTGATACGTTTTATGCTTATATACAGGTGAAACACGAAAAATTAGAATATTGTGCAAATGTTCATTTATTTCAGTAATGTAACTTAAAAGGTGAAACTTAATTTATGAGAAATATTCATAACATGCAAGGCAAGATAGTTCAAGCTGTGATTTGTCACAATTGTGATGATTATGGGGTACAGCTCATGAAAACCCCAAATCCCCCATCTCAGAAAATTAGAATATTACATGAGATCAATAAAAAAAGGATTGCACATAGAACAGTATCGGATTTCTGAAAAGTATAAGCATGCATATGAACTCAGTACTTCATTTGGGCCTCTTTTGCAGCAATTACTGCCTCAATGTGGTGCAGCATGGATGCTATCGGCCTGTGGCACTGCTGAGGTGTTATGGAAGACCAGGATGCTTCAATAGCAGCTTTCAGCTCTTCTGCATTGTTCGGTCTCATGTCTCTCATCTTTCTCTTGACAATGCCCCATAGATCCTCTGTGGAGTTCAGGTCAGGTGCGTTTGCTGGCCAATCAAGGACAGTAATCCCATGGTCATTGAAGCCATGCACAAGTGAAGTGAGTGCATGCACGAGCATGTTTACAGTTTTGAACCGGTAACGGAGGTACCGTGTTGGTTATGACCTATAAAGCCCTTCATGGCACTGGACCAGATTATCTCAGGGACCGCCTTCTGCTGCACGAATCACAGCGACCAGTTAGGTCCCACAGAGTGGGTCTTCTCCGGGTTCCGTCAACCAAACAATGTCACTTGGCGGAACCCAGGGGAAGAGCCTTCTCTGTGGCGGCCCCGGCCCTCTGGAACCAACTACCCCCAGAGATTAGAATTGCCCCCACCCTCCTTGCCTTTCGTAAGCTGCTTAAAACCCACCTCTGCCGCCAGGCATGGGGGAACTGAGATACACTTCCCCCTAGGCCTTTAAAATTTTTATGCATGGTATGTCTGTATGTATGATTGGTTTTTATATAATGGGTTTTTAACTGTTTTTAGTATTGGATTATTGTTATATACTGTTTTATTACTGTTGTTAGCCACACCGAGTCTGCAGAGAGGGGCGGCATACAAATCAAATCAATCAATCAATCAATCAATAAAATAAATAAATAAAATAAATAAGTGAAACCCACTATTGGTTTACATGGTGAGATTTAATGATACGTTAAAGGACTGAGTCTGTTCTATAATGTTTTATGGGTATACTTTAATTTCCAAAAATGTCACTTATCATTTATTATTCTGTATGTTTTTTCCTCTAATTGTATTAGCCCTGCTATATTTCTGGTTGTACCTCATCATATTTTCTGGTTGTTACACTTCTCTTCACAAACTGCGTAGAACTATATTCCTGATATTAAGGTACAAATGTTATGTGTCACTGAAAAAAATACAAAGTGAAACGGGGAAAAGGCAATTTTAAAACATCAGACGGTTTGTATGTAAAGTACAGCAGCTGTCTTCCAGGTTGTTAAATCATATACATTTTAGCTATAAATACTGGAGAAAATCATTGCAAAGGAGCTATAATGTGACTGTCTGGTGCTACGGGGCTTACTCAGATACAGAACAAAGCTTATTTGTTGCTTATTACAGTCTTTCATAAGTTTTAGATTTTATATCTACTTTGAGCTACAAAGAAGATACATTTCCCCAAGAATATAACAGCATGACAGATTAGTAAATCAAACTTGGTCTATCACAGTCAGGTTATTATGGATTACTGATGGCTTCCTGTTCGGAGAAAGACAATTTAGCAAGTCCAAAATGACAAGCTAGAGCTTTCTGTTTATAAGGGTTTTTTTTCAATATGCTATAAAAAAGAAATAGAAATCAGAAATCAGTTTAGTGCCATATCCGTATTGAGATTAAAAATATGAACAATGTTCTCTAAAATGCAGGGTTCTTTAGAAGGAAGGCATGTGAGTTATATAAAATGCAGTGATGTAATTCAATTGTCCCACTCTTGCAGTATCCATGTATTACACTGCAATTTCTGATAATAACCATTTAGTAACAGCCTCAGTTATGGAATTTGTAATCCATTATATACAGAGAGTAACCAATTGGAAAGTGATAATACAGTGAGGTACACAAAAATGTGAGAAAACAATCCACTTTTTTTAAAGGATTGAAAGCATGCAGCTGTATTATTGAACACTCTACATTTTGTGTTTTCCCATGCAATATTAACACGATCACTTTAATTAGTTTGTAGCAATCAATTATCTTATCATGGAGGTTGCTACCAGGAGATTCTAGCTGCTAGGAGATTCTCAGGTATATATAATGAATTTGGATATGCAACAATTTGGATGCTGAATACTGAGCATTGATTCACTATGCACTGTGATCATAAATATGTCTCCTTGCTTACGTATGACTAACAGTTTTCCATAGAATTTTTTCTTAAGTTACCGAACTCCAAATAAGGTTTGGGATTAGCCTTTGCTAAATCAGTTCAATCAAGGGGTTGTCTCATCACAAACATGAGAAGAAAAGTAACGCTTTCCATCACCTAGCCACTGGTAAAAGATACTAGCAGCACTTGATCGACAGTTGTCTGTGGAAGATGAACTAGTGAGATGAAATAAAAGAAAACAAAATAATTACACAGTGGGTTTTGCTGCTGGAAGATCATTTTTTCCCTGATGCTACAAAAAAATAATAATGAATCCTTGTTTAATTGGCTTTGAAAAAAAACCTGTTAAATTCAGGTTTGTTCTGATTTTACCAACAACGGACTTTATCTCAAATATTAAGTCTATTCTTTGATAAATCAGCCTGGACAATGTTTGCAACCTCACTTCAGAATTGGTACTTACTGTTAGCAAATAGTACTGATCGTATTTTTGGATTTGAAAAGACCCATTCACCAGCTAATGGACATTTATCTTTAATGGACACTTGTTTCTTCTTTACTGCAGTAATATGCCTAATAGATAAGCAATGTACTGTAGTAAATAACTGTATTTAATGGGCGGGGGGGTCTGCAGACTGGAGTCAGAATTAGATTTTTTATTTCAGGTGGATGCCACTACTAGGACCATGCAGGCCAAGTTCAGACACAGCAGAACTTCAACTAATTTTTGATCTCCAGTCAAGATGAAGCCTTGAGCTGCATTTGTTTGTTTGTTTGTTTATTCATTCATTTATTTATATTTCTATGCCTAGGGACCCATGTAGAGCACATTACAATAATCCAGCTATGAGGTGATAAGGGCAAAAGTGACCGTGAGAAGAGCCTCTCAATCCAAGTTGGGTCACAATTGGTGCACTAGTCGAACCTGTGTAAAGGTCCTCCTAGCTACAGCTATCAGGTTTTGATCTAATCTTAGCTGTGAGTCTAAGAGGACATCCAAATTGCAAACCCATTCTGATTAGATTAGATTAGATTTATTGGATTTATATGCCGCCCCTCTCCGCAAACTCGGGGCGGCTCACAACAATAATAAAAACAGTACATAGTAACAAATTCAATTCCCACCAATCTAATTACAATTTTAAATTTTAAAAAAATTCATAAAACAATCCCAATATATATAAAAAAACAGGCATACAGTCAATCAAACAAACGGCAAAACAACATGGGCAAGGGGGAGATGTTTTATTTCCCCCATGCTTGACGACAGAGGTGGGTTTTAAGGAGTTTACGAAAGGCAGGGAGGGTGGGGGCAATCCTAATCTCAGGGGGGAGCTGGTTCCAGAGAGTCGGAGCCCCCACAGAGAAGGCTCTTCCCCTGGGTCCCACCAGACGACATTGTTTAGTCGACAGGACCCGAAGAAGGCCGACTCTGTGGGACCTAACCGGTCGCTGGGATTCGTGCGGCAGGAGGCGGTCCCGAAGATATTCTGGTCCGGGGCCATGAAGGGCTTTATAGGTCATAACCAACACTTTGAATTGTGACCGGAAACTGATCGGCAACCAATGCAGACTGCGGAGTGTTGGAGTAATATGGGCATACTTAGAGAAGCCCATAATTGCTCTCGCAGCTGCATTCTGCACGATTCTGAGGGGGTTAATTTCTCTCCTCCCAGAACCAGGGAAGGACAGGCGACCTTTTACACAAAAAGTCAACAATTGGAGTTACAGGCAACAATAACTATAAATAAGGAAACTGTAGGCAATTACGGTACATCCACCTGCCCTGATGTGCCTTCCAAAATAATCAAAAAGCATAAAGAATTAAACCACGATTTTGAGATGGTAAGAAAAAAGTGATAAGGGATCGGGAGTCTGGTTGCACCTTTTCTGACTAATAAATATTTTGTGAGTTGCAGTTCACGTAAATAGCATCTGATGAATTACAGGCCATGACAAATAAGATTTGTTAATCAATGTGCTACCACAATATACCTTCTTAGAAGTTATCTTAGTGATAAAAAGTACAGTTAGTCTTCACTAACCACAACACAGTACAGACCACAAAGTTCATCAGTAAGCAACATGGACACTAAGTGAGATATCCTGCAACTCAGCCTAACTAATGTTGTTTTGCAACTGAGTTGTAAAGGAAATCACCAAGAATGCTAAGCAGCTTGGTGCTGGCTTCCTCATTGTTGGAAGTTGGCACTGAAAGTCACAAATGGTAATCTCACCATGGAAAGCTGGAACCAAAAGAACCGCCTACCAGTTGTAAAGCACCCCAAAAAGTGATCATGTGACTGAAGGGATACTATGATACTATTGACCATATCGAAAGCAACTGTGTTTTTTTGCCGACGATGTGAAACTTTTCAATGCCACTGACAACACACTCACTCTCCAAAAAGACCTGGACTTTGTCTCAGACTGGTCTAACACCTGGCAACTTCAAATATCAACCAACAAATGCTCTACCCTCCACATCGGCAAAAACATAGAAACATAGAAACATAGAAGTCTGACGGCAGAAAAAGACCTCCTGGTCCATCTAGTCTGCCCTTATACTATTTTCTGTATTTTATCTTAGGATGGATATGTGTTTATCCCAGGCATGTTTAAATTCAGTTACTGTGGATTTATCTACCACGTCTGCTGGAAGTTTGTTCCAAGGATCTACTACTCTTTCAGTAAAATAATATTTTCTCATGTTGCTTTTGATCTTTCCCCCAACTAACTTCAGATTGTGTCCCCTTGTCCTTGTGTTCACTTTCCTATTAAAAATACTTCCCTCCTGGACCTTATTTAACCCTTTAATATATTTAAATGTTTCGATCATGTCCCCCCCTTTTCCTTCTGTCCTCCAGACTATACAGATTGAGTTCGTTAAGTCTTTCCTGATACGTTTTATGCTTAAGACCTTCCACCATTCTTGTAGCCCGTCTTTGGACCCGTTCAATTTTGTCAATATCTTTTTGTAGGCGAGGTCTCCAGAACTGAACACAGTATTCCAAATGTGGTCTCACCAGCATTCTATATAGCGGGATCATAATCTCCCTCTTCCTGCTTGTTATACCTCTAGCTATGCAGCCAAGCATCCTACTTGCTTTCCCTACCGCCTGACTACACTGTTCACCCATTTTGAGACTGTCAGAAATCACTACCCCTAAATCCTTTTCTTCTGAAGTATTTGCTAACACAGAACTGCCGATACAATACTCAGATTGAGGATTCCAAGAACCAAAAGAATCCAAACCGCACATACGAACTGAATAAACAATCTCTCACTGCCAACCTACACTCAGTAAAAGACCTTGGAATACTAATATCGAATGACCTAAGTGCTAAAGCCCACTGCAACAATATCGCCAAAAAAGCTTCTAGAGTTGTTAACCTGATCCTACGCAGCTTCTGCTCAGGCAATCTCACACTACTCACAAGAGCCTACAAATCTTTTGCCAGACCCATCCTAGACTACTGCTCATCTGTCTGAAACCCATACCACATCTCAGACATCAACACCCTTGAAAATGTCCAAAGATATTTCACCAGAAGAGCCCTTCCCTCCTCCACTCGAAACAGAATATCCTACGAAAATAGACTAACAATCCTAGGCCAAGAATGCCTAGAACTACGGCTCCTAAAACACGATTTGAGTATTGCCCACAAGATCATATGCTGCAATGTTCTACCGGTCAATGACTACTTCAGCTTCAACCGCAACAACACAAGAGCACGCAACAGATTCAAACTTAATACGAACCGCTCCAAACTTGACTGTAAAAAATATGATTTCAACAATCGAGTTATCAAAGTGTGGAACTCATTGCCGGACTCAATTGTGTCAACCCCTAACCCCCAACATTTCTCCCTTAGGCTCTCCACAATTGACCTCTCCAGGTTCCTAAGAGGCCAGTATGGGGCGTACATAAGTGCACTGGTGTGCCTTTCGTCCCCTGTCCAATTGTCTTTCCTTTCTCTCACTTATCATATATATTTTCTTTCTTTCATATATCCTCTCCTCTAAGTTCAGTTTACCCTTATATATATTACTACATGTCTATTTTTCTTCCTGTGTATTTGTGTATTGGACAAATGAATAAATGAATAAATAAATAAATAAATAAACGATGGCTACATTTTGGTTTAGGATCAATAGTAAAGCTGTATTGAGAACAAGGTTATGGTTGAGTCCCTGCTGTATGAGGTTTTTATGATATGTCTTGCTCTGGGCTACCAATAAATTCTTTTCTTTGTGACATTGCTTTTTATTCTTTTGTTATAAACTGTTTATCACTGAGTAGCAGAATTGGAGTATATTATAAATTATATTCTCAAACCAAATCAGATCAGATCAGATCAAATCAAACCAAACCAAACTCACCTTTCATGTAAATAACTTCTCATATTATTTAACTTAGTGTTGAGTTATATTATATTTTATGTTATAGAATATTAACATTATTACTGTGGTGTAACAATAATATTGTTGGAATACATTGTGGTGGAGGTTGTGTTAAGAGGGGTCTGAGTTTAGAGTCCTTGTGCTCCAAAAAACAGCATAATTCTGACTTTCCTCAGAATCCTTGAAGTCTTATCTTCACAAGGGGTTCTGGTGCCATTCACCCGACCACCCACTATTTTATTGTGTTTGCTAGTCCAACTCTGTTTGTGTGGGGATCTTATTCTTTTAAAATATTGAGTTTGCAATTGAGTGATTTTGAATTATGAAGCAACAAATGAAACTGAAGCAGTGATGTCAGAGAACATACTGTACAAAAATATGTAACAATGTCCCACCCCCGTATATATGGGGATTAAATGCTGGAACGTTGAGGGCGGTTTCAGAACAGAATATTAGATGCGCATGGAAGAATAGAAGTTTCCCTAATAATAGCCTTGGGCTTTTTATTGTCATTGCACAAGAAAATAAAGTATAAAAGCTTCAGAAATAGACATTGTGAAAAGAAGCCTTCGGGGAATATATAAAGGACACAATAGCACTTAATTAACATGAAGAAAGAAGGTAAACAGCTAGTATCTAAAATGGGATATATGAAAATGGGTAGCTGCATTGTTTATTCAGAGGTACAAAAAGAAATAGGTCAGTTAGTTGGTTTCCATGGTGACTGTTATTGAAATAAGACAAACTGACATCACAGCTGATATATTTGCCTATTGGCTACCTTCTCTGAAAATCTTTTCCATTGGAGATTACGAAAGTACACAAACCAAACTTTCACTAAAATTGTGTTTATTTATTGATCTGTGTGTATTGGGGCAGAGGAGATGGGGAGACTGGTAGAAAATGTTGGTGGAAAATACTACTGTTGTTTTTAGAAAGATGTTTAGCTTATCTCAAAATAATCAATAAATAATCCTCAATAGCAAAATTTTGAAGGCTTTCCTTTGCTTAGCTAATAATTCTAAATTAACTACTGCAAACAAATAAAACAGGTATTTTTATTTGTTTACAGTAGTTAATTGTAGAATTATTTATTCTAATTATTAAATACTAGATTTCTGGAAAAAGAAAAAAAATCTAATTAGTTCAGATGACTGACAGGCCTGCTAAGTAGGTCATACCTGGAAATCAACTCCACAGGACAGCTAAAAACTACTTTTATTGAGATTAGCTGCAATAATAGAATTCTACCAGCACCGTATTTTTCAGACTATAAGATGCACAGAAGTATAAAACATACCTTAGTTCTTGGGGAGGAAAATAAGAAAAAAAAATCTGCCTACCAGCATCTTTCTGGCTAGCATCCTTAGCAAACAGCTTGGAACAGGTACATTAGCCTTGCAAAGCTCAATTTGAGATCTGGTTTTCAGTCTTGTAAAGCTCTTTTTCAGAGGCTTTTTCAGTCTTACAAAGCCCATTTGAGGGGTTGTTTTCAGCCTTGCAAAGCTCCATTTGAGAGTCTGTTTTCAGCCTTGCAAAGCTCCATTTTGAGAGGTTGTTTCAGCCTATAAAAGCTCCGTTTGAGAGACTGGGCAGGGCTACATTCGGTGTATAAGATGCACCCAGATTTTCACCCTCTTTTAAGGGGGAAAGGTGCATCTTATACTCCAAAAATACGGTGTTTTCTTTTTATATTTCAAAAAATTAGAGAGGTTTCTTCCTGAGCTGTTTCCATTGTGCTGGCCTCAAAAAATGCCCTATTCCCTTTTGTCTAAAGTACAAGTGGTTCTTGCCTTATAACAGTTCATTTAATGACCATTCAGTTATATCAGCACAGAAAAAGTGACTTTTGATTGTCACCATTGCATCATCCCCATAGTCACATGTTCAAAACTCAGATGTTTGGCAACTGACTTATGTTTATGATGGTTGCAGTGTCTTGGATCATGTGATCACCCTTTGTAACTTTCTAAGAAGGAAAATCAATGGGAAAATCAGATTTTCTTAACACCTGTGTTACCAATTTAATAACTGCAGTGCTTCACTTAGACAACCTTGGCAAGAAAAGTCATAAAATGGGCAATATTCACTTAACAAAGGTCTCACTTGGGTAATAGAAATTGTGGGCTCAGTTGTAATCGTATGTTGGGACTAACTGTAATGGTTCCTGCATATGTCCAGCAAGGTCATCTCTCTTACTCTCTACAATAATTTAGTTAGTGATCCAAATGTTACTTTTGCTGCACATAGAAAATCAGAAAAAATATTTTTCCCAGTACATATATGATCTGTATTAAGCACTGAATATGGTAAAAAGCCTACAGTAATATTTGAATCAGAAATGTGTAAATCTATTAGAGCTGTACATTATTCAACTATTTTTTTCCAATCAATTTCTCAGAAATACTATTTTAAATGTCTAGGAAATTCACAGCTGTTGTATGGATTTTTTCTTCTACAGAGAGAGAGAGAGAGAGAGAGAGAGAGAGAGACAGAAAGAGAGAGAGAGAGAGAGAGAGAGAGAGAGAGAGAGAGTATGTTTTATAAGTGATTACTTTTATTTCTATGAAATTTTCCACAGAATACATTTTTAAAATATATGTTGGCAAACATAAAATTGATTTCTGTATAGAGTGCTATGCTGATTTTCTATATCACTTTCTTATGCTATAATCTTTCTTTGCCTTGAACAATGGATGCCAGCAAATTCCATTTATTGCTCCCCTCCATGTTGCGGGCCAAATTCATTTTGGCAGATCGTGACACGGTAAGGCAAAAGAAATCTGTAACAGTTCTTTTGTGCCCTTACTTAAGCTACATCTAATATAGGCCTATAGGATTTGACAACTAGCAATGTGTCTAGGGCTGTTGAGGGTAGAATGGGATTTCTTGATTTTTATGTCATTTAGATATTTGGATTTGTATACAGTATTTTATTTTCACGAGTTAGTAAATATACAATATGGTAGCTTCCACTGGTGTAATCTGCTTTACCATCTTAATTGATTTAATTATAGTATATTTCATAGAGAAATAAATAACTAGTTGCTACCGTGTTTCCCCGATAGTAAGGCAGTGTCTTACTTTTTTTTAATCCACAAAAGCCCCACTATGTCTTACTTTCGGGGTATGTTTTACATTGGGAAAAAAAATGAAAGGGTCCTTTCAGCGGCTGCAGGAGGCGAAGATTGGGGTTTCCCCTTTGCGTGGGCGGCGGGGAAGACCCAGGGAAGGTTTCGTCACCCGCTCAGGACAAACCCAAGCGGCCGAGTCGACGGAGCGCGCAGGGGAAGCTTTACGGGCTGGACGATTGGGGGGGCGGGGGGGCGCGAGGCAAAGGAAGTGAAGGGAACTACGGGAGCCGGGAAGGCGCGGAGCCAGGTGCGAGCATCACGGCGCGCGTGTCCTTTCAGACCCCCCCCGCCGTTTCCCGCCTCCACTCACCAAATTGACAGGGTGAAGGTAGCCGTTCCCGGAGGGCTCTTCTTGCGCGGGGTTTTCTTACGCGCCTTGCCCGCCGCGCCCCGGCCTTTGCCCGGGAAGCCCCGCTAAGCCTTCTGCGCCTGACTCGGCGAGGCGAGAGGGAAGAAGGAGAAGCGCAAGTGGATGCGGAGCGCCCAGGAGGCATTTATCCGCCCGGGAGGCATTTATCCGTCCTTCGCTTTGACGGCGCTGGTCCGAAGCGAGCCGAGTGGGCGGACCAGCGCCGTCAAAGCGAAGGACGGATAAATGCCTCCCGGGCGGATACTCAGAATTGATTTGGGTTTTTTGTAACAACAATTCTTGGTGGTGCAGTGGTTAGAGTGCAGAACTGCAAGCTCCTTCTGCTGATCATATAGAATGCTGCTATATAGAATGCTGGTGAGACCACATTTGGAATACTGTGTTCAGTTCTGGAGACCTCACCTACAAAAAGATATTGACAAAATTGAACGGGTCCAAAGACGGGCTACAAGAATGGTGGAAGGTCTTAAGCATAAAACGTATCAGGAAAGACTTAATGAACTCAATCTGTATAGTCTGGAGGACAGAAGGAAAAGGGGGGGACATGATCGAAACATTTAAATATATTAAAGGGTTAAATAAGGTCCAGGAGGGAAGTGTTTTTAATAGGAAAGTGAACACAAGAACAAGGGGACACAATCTGAAGTTAGTTGGGGGAAAGATCAAAAGCAACATGAGAAAATATTATTTTACTGAAAGAGTAGTAGATCCTTGGAACAAACTTCCAGCAGACGTGGTAGATAAATCCACAGTAACTGAATTTAAACATGCCTGGGATAAAGATATATCCATCCTAAGATAAAATACAGAAAATAGTATAAGGGCAGACTAGACGGACCATGAGGTCTTTTTCTGCCGTCAGACTTCTATGTTTCTATGTTTCTATCACCATCTGCTAGTAGTTTGGCAGATTGAATCTCAGTAGGCTCAAAGTTGATTCAGCCTTCCATCTTTCCAAGGTCAGTAAAATGAGATTGTTGGGAGCAATATGCTTACTCTCTGTAAACCAGTTAGAGAGGGCTGTAAAGCACTGTGAAGCGGTATATAAGTATAAATGCTAATGCTAATGCTAATTCAGATATACTGAAAGAGAGTAAACTAGATCAAAATTAATTTCTGAGCAGATTCTCGATATAAAATATAGATCCCTTCTCAGAATCAAAACAAAATCAATTTCTTATACATTTAAAAAAATCTGGTTCAGAGATGAAGCCTTTTCAGTCTTTGTATAAAACCTTTTCCAGATGACCTTTCCTTCAAATAATTATGCACACATCCTGAAACCTAATACACTATTTATGGAAGTAAAAAGTTCTTAAGCAGGTGAATTGAGGACAGGTGCAGAGAAAAGTTGACAGGCCCAAAAGACCAGCCAGAAGCATCTGCAGTTACTTTGGAGTAGAAACTGGCCCCAGTTGACCCAGAGGCAACCAAGGGCTAGAAATAGCAGTTTGGCAGGATAAAGATGAAGTTTTCTATCTAGTCAAGGATATGATGGTCCCCAAAAGAAACATCATATACTCCTGAGAGTACTATGAATCACAAACCTTGCTGTGAGCAACTAAAGTTGATTTGGACCAGCTGGGATGCAAGTGAAACAAATATAACCAAAATACAAAATCAAGACTGATTCCCCTACAATGGGAAGAAAATAAAATACAGGCATTCAAGAATGCGTATAGAAGCAGAACCTTAATGGAACAAGTAACAATAGAAACCAAGAATGACCATAGTATAAGACATAGGAATAAGAAAATTTATCTTCAAGTGCATAGAAGAGGATAGAGACAGACGTTTAGTAATAAATAAGTCACACTAATTTGGAAGCAAATGGGTTATTTTGTGCATTTCACCTGTGTAATAAACATTACAGTTGCTATTATTACAGAGAACTGAGTGGTGCAGTGGTCCAGAGGTGAAGATGCTTGTCTCCCACTCGGTAGGTTGAGTGTTCAATCCTAGGCAGTGGCAGATATTTTTCTATCAGGGCGCAAAGAGAAAATACCTGCTGCAAACTTCACGAAGGCATCAGGAAGGGCATCCAGTCAGTAAATGCTCAGGTCTATTCAGTGGCTCCAGCTCTACCCCAAATAAAGGAATTAAAGAGTTGTACCAAGAAAAAAAATTACAGAGAACCAATTTGCTGTACCGGTAGTGATTAAAATAAAGATTAATGGTAGAAACTGGGAAACCCACCTCAGGCACAAAACCAATTGGATGACCTTGGGGCACAGTCATTTGCTTATCAGCTCTGGTATTTAAGCACTGGCAAGTACATTTATTTATTTATTTATTATTTGGATTTGTATGCCGCCCCTCTCCGAAGACTCGTACATGTACTTCTGAAAATCTTGCCAAGCAAACAGTACAAAAGGGAACAGAGTAACAGAGTTGGAAGGAACTTTGGAGGTCTTCTAGTCCAACTCACTGCTCAGGCAGGAAACCCTATGCCAGTGATGGCAAACTTATGGCACGGGTGGAACAGGGGTGGCGCAGCAGGTAGAGTGCTGCACTGCAGGCCACTGAAGCTGACTGTAGATCTGTAGGTCAGTAGTTCAGATCTCATCACCGGCTTAAGGTTGACTCAGCCTTCCATCCTTCCGAGGTGGGTAAAATGAGGATCCGGATTGTGGGGGCAATATGCTGGCTCTGTTAAAAAGTGCTATTGCTAACATGTTGTAAGCCGCCCTGAGTCTAAGGAGAAGGGCGGCATAAAAATTGAATAAATAAATAAATAAATAAATATCTGCTGGCACGCGAGTCGCTGCCCTAGCTCAGCTCCAACGTGCATGTGTGTGCCATCCAGCTGATTTTTGGCTTGCATAGAGGCTGTAAGGGGTGGAGAGCCTCTAGGGGGAACGGGGAGGGAGTTTTTTACCCTTCACCGGCTCCAGGGAAGCCTTTGGAGCCTGGGAAGGGTGAAACACGAGCCTGCTGGGCTCACCAGAAGTTGGGAAACAGGCCATTTCCAGCCTCCAGGGGGTGTGGGAAGCTTCTTTTCGCCCTCCCAAGGCATGGAATTATGGATGTGGGCACTCACACATGCACGATAGCACGCGCCCACGCTCTTTCGGCACTCGAGGTAAAAAAGGTTTGTCACCACTGCCCTAAGCCATTTTAGACAAAACTTCCAGGGTTGGAGACTGCAGGGACTAGTCTAGGCAATCATTAAGGGTCAACATGAATCGAAAGTTCTATCTATAGTGTATTCTTTTTCCCAAAGGGACTGGACATTTTCCTTCAGAGGAATCCTAAATCTATATTTCTTTTACTCTAAAAGAAAGCCGGTTTGGTCTAGGTCTGTGATAGAGAACCTATGGCATGTGTGCTACAGGTGGCACACGGAGCCATATGGGAGGGCACACAAGACTTTTCTATGCTTCAGTTCCAGCACGCATGCATGCGCTGGCCAGCAGATTTTTGGCCTTGGGAATGGCCGTTTCGTCCTCTGGACACTAAACCCCGAAGCAAAATAAATCCCCCAATAGACAAATCGGAGGTTCGGAAAAACTCACTTCTGGTTTGCCCATTTGGGCATTTTTCCCCACTTACCAGCAGTGGTGGGTTCATACCAGTGTGATCTGGAGAGCCACACCGGAATGAGCCCACTGATTTTCGGCAATTTTTCTCCCAGCATCTCCATGTGGAAGAACCCTTCAGCTATGCTCCGGATGAAGAATAAAGGTCAGCATTAAGATGTAGGGGGCCGGGGGGGGCACAGGGGGGCTTCTTCTGACATGGAGATACTGGAAAATAAATCGCCAAAAATCAGTGGGTTCATACCGGTGCTGTTCTCTGGACCACACTAGTATGAACCCACCACTGCCTACCAGGCTTCAGAAAGGCTTTTGTGCGTGTGTGTGTGTGGGGGCAGCTGGGGGAGGGGTGCACATGCATGGTGGGGGAAGGGGTGTGGGCACGTGCACGCATGCTAGCATACCCACACATACCCCTTTTGGCATGCAAACCAAAAAGGTTTCACCATCACTGATCTAGGGGTTAAGGTAAGGTGACCAGACATCCCGCTTTTCATGGGACAGTCATGCTTTTTCATAATCTGTCCCGCATCCTGCACCTTTTCAGAAATATCCCAATTTTCTTCCTCTCTCTCTCTCTCCCCTCTATGGTGACTTCCTGTGTACTTTCTGTGTCTCCCAGTACTTCCTATGTCTCCCAGGTTGTACTTCCTGTGTCTCTCTCAGGGTAGGCCTCTGTTTCCATGACTAAGCTAGCATGGAGGATGAGAGAGAGAAAAAAATAAAGATTTTTTTTTGCGCCCCTCCCCCCCAATGGTGTTCCCGCTTCAGCAACCTAAAAATCTGGTCACTTTAGGTTAAGGCACCAGAGGGAAAAGCCAGGACACCTGAGAGTTCTAGCCCTGCCTTAGGCATAAAAGCCAGCTGGGTAACTTTGGGCCAGTCACCCTTTTTCTCAAGTGCTGCATGGAATTGCCATTTTCCTATGCTGTAGTTCAGTGGTATATTCTTGGAATATTAATGCTGATAAAAATAGTATTTCTGTTTACAAAGCAAAAATGTGAAGTAGCACACAAAGACCACAGCAATTGCAACATTTAAAAACAATTAACCTTACTTAAAAACCCCCCACAACAACCTGTTTACTGCATGGCCGAACAGAAGTTGGCTAAGAATAGCTGTTTCCTCCTTTACTTTCTTGCTTGTTATCTATTTTATCTTGTAACTACAGTGAAGAAAGCAGGGATATCTAGATATAAAAGACATTGAGACTTATTTTAACATATCTGAAAGTCACAGCTCCAAGCATATTTGTTTTCCTAAAAATCCATACACAACACTTGGTTGCATTTCCACTGAAATCCTTTTGCTCTAGTGAGCTTGGAATATGTTTTCTGTTCCTCAGATACACAATATATTTGTGGTTGATGACATCAGCCCACTCCCATTAAGTGAATTACAGCCTTGCATTCTCTCCAGAGTCATCCCCATTCCGGAATTTCTTTAAACAGACTGAAATAGGAAATTACTAGTTGCCCTATACACCCTCTCTCAATTTGTAGGCAAAAATTATTTTATTGCTTTTGGTGTAGGTTGGCTCCTAGCTTTTCCTTCACTTTTTTGTGCTTTAAATGCAACCTCCCCCACCCCGACAAATATATAATAAATATTATCTTGTGACATCATAAGTGTTCTTAAGAAATCCTACTATGCTATAATGAGGGCTACATTAATTTATATTCTCTATCACTTTTTTCATTTACTGTAGGAAGTGGCAGAACCTGGGGCCGGAGTTTATTTATTTATTTATTTATTAGATTTCTATGCCGCCCTTTTCGAGGTGACTCAGGGTGGCGTACAACATTAATATAACAATATACAATATAAGAAATCTAATATCTCTACAATATGAAAATTTACTAAAAACATTTAAAAGACCCCGCATACATTCATCCAATCCAATCATATCTCACATTGGCTGGAGACAGTCTCATCACTCACGGCCCCCATGTCTGCAGGCAAAGGTAGGTTTTTAAGGCTTTGCGAAAGACCAGGAGGGAGGGGGCCGTACGTATCTCCGGAGGGAGTTTGTTCCAGAGAGCCGGGGCCGCCACAGATAATAATTTAACATGATCTGGCCGACGGAACCTGGAGAAGGCCAACTCTGCGGGACCTGACCAGTTGCTGGGATACATGAGGCAGAAAACGGTCACAAAGATAATCTGATCCTAAGCAATTAAAGTTAAAAGAGTTAACTTAGAGTTAAAACGTGGCTCATCCTAGACCCATGATGGCGAACCTATGGCACGTGTGCCACAGGTGGCATGCGGAGCCTTATCTGCCAGCACACAAGCCGTTGCCCTAGTTCAGCTCCAGCAGAGTTTTGGCTTATGCTGAGGCTCTGGGAGGGGATTTTTGGCCTCCGGAGGAGGGGAGGCCATTTCATCCTCCCCAGTCCCCAAAAAAGCCTCTGGCACCTGGGGAGAGTGAAAAATGAGCCTACGTAGCCACTGGAAGTCGGCAAATGGGAGCAGGGGGCATTTTGCACAGGGTCGGGGCAGTGTGTTGGGGTCATACATACATGCGTGGGATGTGGGGGCATTGAATTACGGGTGTGGGTATGCAGACATGTGTGATAGCGCACACTTTCGGCACCCAAGGAAAAAAAGGTTCGCCATCACTGGCCTAGACTCTTTACATAGCTACAAGTGGACCAATTCCAACCCCTCATGAATTCCATTGACTGTTATATAACTCCTAGCAGGAACTAACCATTAGTTGAGAATATTCCTGTGAATAGGCCTGAGTAGCAATACATCAGTTTAATTGGACTTTTTTGTGTGGACCTGATCTTTCATGCCTGATATTTACAAACCCAATGAAATTTAGCTTTTTAAAAAAATTAAAATCCTGGGGTTTGTTGGCACAAAAGACCATGAAATGCTCTCAATAGAAATTTAGATCTGAGTCTTCTGTATGTAAGTATAACTTTGCATATATTAAGAACATGTCTAGCTGGCTGGAGGCTTGCAGATCAGATTGTATCATATACAGGTTAGTTGGAGGTTTGCATCAGTGGTGGGTTTCAATTTTTTTTACAATTGGCTATGTGGGTGTGGCTTGGTGGGCGTGGCAGGAATAGAATCAGTATTGGGTTGCGAGCCAATACGGGCCACACTGTGTACCAGTAGTAAAACCAGAGATGCTCACGCAGTTCCTGGTGACCGGCGGATGGGCGTGTGCATCCCAGTGAGATTTTGCTTCTGTGCATGTGCACTGAACAAAATCTTGCAAGGGGATGTGTGTGCATGTGAGATTTTGGTGATTTTTTTTGCTTCCACGCATGCGAAATCTCACTCACATGCGCATATATATTATATTTTATAAATAAATGCTATAATCAGTTTCAGCTAACCTTCTTAGACAGACTTAATTTTCACATTAGTAATGAAAATTACTTTTCTTCTTTCACAGACTTTTTCTAGGGGAACATTCTATCTCTAGTCCCACGGTTAATAAATAAGGCATTGGAATTTATGTATGACAGAAACTTTGTATAGGTATTCATACATTTCTGGATGACAGAAATATTCTGAGTTATGAAATATGGATGGCGATGTGATCCTTGTTGGATTCCATTTTCTTAACATCCAGGTACATAGCATGTGGGGCATCTAACATTTGATACAAAGGCACAAAGGGTAAGAAGAAACTTGTTACTCTAGCTGCAGATCCAGCTAGAGCAGTTTGATTTGTTCATTATCATGCATTAGTTAACTCAAAGATTAAGCCTTAAATTAGTTTTTTTTAAAGAGACAACTTTGAGAACTTTACTTGCTGTAAAATGTGCCAAGTTTTCATCAGAGGGTTTTGCACCAGTTTCACTGAATTTCCAATTTATTTAAAATGCTTCTGTTAAACTTTGTGACCAGTTTACATTCATGGAGTGGGGGAAATTGAGCCATAATATACTATTGTCTGCTGTTTATATTCAATCCTTTCACTGTAGCTTTTTAATTGAGTTATATGCTATTCAGTGATAGGCTACCAAAATTTTTACTACCACGCTGTGGGCATGGCTTATGCATTTTGTTTCAAGATCTTTCAATGCAAATTGGGTGTTCTGGCGTGGAGTTCCATTTTTGCTACCTCACTGCCTTACCTCCCCCCCCCATCCGGGCAGTATCCCAGCCCTGATTATCTACTATATAAAGTGTATGTACACATACGCATGCACAGCTCTTCTAAAATTACACACATCCAACCTAATTTACAGTTATAGGAAAAACATTCCCTGAGCCCAGAAGGGAAAAAAAGGAAAAAAAATTCAAAATTTTATAACCGGTACTGTGTACCTGACCAAAATTTTGCTACCGGTAATGCGTACCTGACCATATCCATAGGAGCACACCACTGATGCTATTCCTGTATCCTTCCTTTCTATATAAATACTGTAGTTTATGTAGTTATGTAGTTCATAACCTGGTATTTGATGTGCTGGGTGTACAACTGCTATAATGAATTTTCTATATTAAATATTTTTGTGACTGCTTGGTCATAAAAACTTCACATTTTGAATATACAGTATAAGTAAAAAATTTACACATACACACGCTCATGCCATTGTCATTTCAAGGTCATTTTATTTAAAACAGGGAAACAGTATGTGCTTACTCCCTTCTCTATTATGCTTTCATTATTAGTTTTTACATCTGTCAATATTCTTCCTGCCCTTTGTTATTTGCTTGCAATTTATAGCTTTAAAGCCCAATGCATGTGCTTTTATTTTTGTAGTGTTGATATATTATTTCTATACAGGCTTTCCTTTCAATTCATTCCATCCCAGTGGTATATACATTCTTCTGTTTCTCAACAATTAATGAAATTGTAGAAACATCACCATGCAAGAAAAAAAATAAGAAAAGAAATAGCTACCTTCAGAGATCCAAAGAAAATACCAAGCAGCTGCCAAATAATATACCGTAAGTAATAAGAAACTAGCTGGGTGAGGAAAAATATGATGAGATTGCTTTATATGTCACCTTGAGTTTCTGAATAAATAAAAAAGCCCTACAAACTTTTAAATTAAGCCAGGTATTTAATTTATGGTTCTATGTCATACAAACCCAAATGATTGGATTAATGGTACAAATCAAGGTTATCCATGAATGTGTAATGCAAACACAGCTAAAAAAGAATAATGTACATGCTCAGCAAAACCCAAATTAGAACATCTGTTAGGAATTAATTTGCACATTTGTAATACACAGTGAGATTGAAAGTACACATACAGTACACACATTATCTATTTGGATAAGGAATATTATACAAAGCACAGAAATGGAGCAAGAAATTCAAAGTAAAAAAAAATTAAGGCATGAGATTATGGAGGGAGAAGAAATAATAATAGAGTCAACCCTTGACTTACCATCACAATTGAGCTCAATATTTCCATTATTAAACAATATAGTTATGTGAATTCTGCCCGGTCGAACCTTTCTTGCCATAGTTGTTAAGTGAACCACTGACGTTATTAACACAATTGTCAAATGAATCTGGTTTCCTCATTGACTTTGTCAGAAGGTCACAAAAGATGACTCCGGTACAATGCAACTGTCAGAAACATAAGCCAATTGCCAAGTGTCCGAATTGTGATGACATAATCACGGGGATGCTGCAACTGTCATCTGAAAAACTAACATAAATCACTTTTTTCAGTGCTGTTGTAACTTCAGTTACTAAACAAATAGTTGTAAATCGAGGACTACCTGTAATCACTAATCATTTTTATAAGCAACTTGTCACCAGAAACTCATTTCCCAACCATCCTTTTTCCAGTTAGCATATCTCTATTCATTTTTATGTCACTGTTCAAAATGATGATTTTCACCATTATCTTAGCAACAGCCACATGACTCTTCAAGTCTAACTTTTTCATTGTTGGGAGATTATCTGGTACTTCTTTTTTTTTATACAAGTCTCTTGGCTTTTCCTTTACTAATAGTCACTTTACTATTGCTCTCTTTTTTCCTTTCTTTCATAATGAAAACAATTGTGCTTTTGGATATTATTTGTATAAATTATGCTTAAGTCATCTATTAAAAAGAGAGAAGGAGAGAGATCTCTTTCAAAGCTGCTATATAACAGTAAAAAGAGTAATTAGTTTTTTAAGTCTCCAGCTGTCCCAAATCACTTTTTACATTATCTCATCTTGTTCCCTCCTACCCATCCTGGAAACAATACTGTAGAATAAATTACAAGGAAGTTGATATTGGCTGAATGTAAGAAAAAAAATCTCTAACATTACAAGCTATGCAACAATGGGTTACAATGCATTGGGAAAGGGCAGACTTTCTTTTGTTGAGGTGTTTAAACATTTGGCCATCTGTTGAGGATATAGTGAATTTCTCCTCTGAACAAAGGGCTGGATTAGCTATTTCCAAGGTACTTCCAAGTATTAATCTAGGATTCTATTCCACCTAATAGAATAGTTTATATACACTGATTAGAGCAATAATATAATATTGCAGTTTACCTCTAAACCCCTTATGGTTCTTTTATTATCACCATTTACTGCAACTTAATATGCAATAAACCATACACCGACCCTAATCTAGATCAGGGTGTCAAATTTGTAGTGTCACATTGTCCTCAAGTGATATATCACAACTTTTCCCCCCTTTACTAAAATGGGGGTGGAGGTGGCCAGCACGTGATTCATCCGGCCTGCGGGCGGTGAGTGACACTCCTGATCTAGAGTATAGCAATACTTTCTGGCATCTATTTTAGTCTTTTTATTTACAAGCAAACTTACACCTAAACTTCCCTATATATTTTCAACAACCCAAGATCACTCAGCTCAATTAAAGTCTTTCCCCTTGTCTCAGTTTCAGACAGGCAATAAATCTATTTTCCTTTCATTTAATTTATTAGTTTATGCTCTTTACCAACACTTATAACACAGGGGTGAAATCCAGCAGGTTCTGAAAGGTTCTGGAGAACTGGTAGTGGAAATTTTGGATAGTTTGGAGAACGGGCCAATACCACCTCTGGCTGGCCCCAGAGTGGGACGGGAATGGAGATTTTGCACTATCCTCCCTTTACCAAGTCATTCCCACAGAACCAGTAGGGAAAAATTTTGAATTTCACCCCTGCTATAACATTCCATCACAATCTTCCTCCTCTCCTTCAAGCCTTTGATTAATCAGGTTTGGGCTTTGGAAAAAAAAATACAGAGCAGTTTACCAGCCTTAGCCACATTCATACCACTTTCTCTGCAATACTAAGGGAAATACAGTTTTACAACCACAATTGAGCTCCAAAATTCTGTTGCTGAATGAAACATTTGTTAAGCGAATCTGGCTTCCCCACTAACTTTGCTTGTCAGAAAGTCACAAAAAGCGATCACATGACCCTGGGACACTGCAACCGTCATAAACCTGAGACGATTGCCAACAATGTACCCTCTAATTTTTTTTCGGTGTGGGCGGAAAAGTATAGTGTCTGAGCGACAGTCTCTTTGGGACTGGGCAGCATAGAAGAATAAATAAATAAATAAATAAATAAATAAATAAATAAATAAATAAATAAATAAATAAGGAAAAAAAATCCCTTCTTTTTTATTAAAAGAAATTAATAATTTTAAAAATAACAAAATCCATTACTATTAAAACTAAATCAACCAGCAAAACCAAAAACATAACTATTAATAAAAACAGGTGAGGGCTGGGTTTTTTTCCTGTTATTATTTAAGTGCTTTTACCATATGCTTTATCAAGAGTCACTTCTCTCTCTGTTTTTCTCTCTTTCCTGTCATTCTCTGCCTCAATCATTTTCTCATTTCTCTTTTCTCCCCTTTTTTCTATCATTTCGCTCTATCTCTTCCTTCCACTCTTCTCTCTCTCTCTTCCTTCCTCTCATCTCTCTCTTGCTTTCTCTCTCTCTCTTTCCCTCTCTCCCCCCTCTTTCTCTCTCTTTTTCTCACTTTCCCTCTTGTTTTCTTTCTCTCTCACTCACTCTTTCTCTCTTGTTTTCTTTCTCACACTTTCTCTCTCTTGTTCTCTCTCTCTTGCTATCTCTTTCTCTCCCCCCTTGCTCTCTCTCTCTCTCTCTTTCTCACTTTCTATCTTGCTGTCTGTTGCTCTCACTGTCTCTCGTTCTCTCTCCGTTCTTCTCAGCAGAGGCCGGCGAAGGTGATATTCAATGTTGGGGGGGCGCGGGCGTTTGCGCGCGCTCCAAATCCCCCTGCTAGCCCCCCGGAACATTCAAAATAAGAAAAGCCTTCGCCGGCGAAGGCTTTTCTTATTTTGAATATTCCGAGCGGTCTAGCAGGGGTATAGGGAGCGTGCGCAAGTGCTCGCACGCCCCCGACATTGAATATCATCTCCGCCGGCCTCCGCTGAGAGAATGCCTGCTCCGCCTCTCCTGCAATCCCCTTGCCAAGAGCCCGGGACGAAAGTGCTCTCGGCAAAGGTGAGACGGGCAGGGTGTGTGTTCCGGGTGCGGGAGGAGCCGCGCCGAAAGGCAGGAGGCGGCGGAGGACCAGAGGGGGCGGGTGGGGGGCAGTGCCGAAAGGCCGAAGAACTGTGGGGAGGCAGGGGCGGCCGCGGCTCCCTTCCCTTCTGCTGCCGGCGCCTCCCCGCCCCCCCGCGGGCTGGCATGGGGATGGGGAGCGCGCGGCCGTGAAAAAGGCTGCGTGGGGGTGTATTTTGGGGCGCATGGGCGCGCGCGTGCGCAGCTTTCGGGGAACGGTGATTGCCAAGTGTCTGGATTTTGTCACAGGACCATGGGGAATGCTACTACAGTCGTAATTGTGAAAACTGGTCATAAGTCGCTTCTTTCAGTATCGTCGTGCCTTTTAAAAAATAATAATAATTTGTATGCTGCCCCTCTCCGCAGACTCGGGGTGGCTCACAACAACTGTCGCTAAACAAATTGCATTTAAGTCAAGGATTACTTGTACTATAAATGTCAATGGCACATTTGGCACATTTGGCACATTTGAGTTGGTGCTCTGCACCCATCTTCACCCTATTCTGAAAACTTGGATGGCTACTCTAAAGCCACATTGAATGTCAACTTTGTGTTGATTGATCCCACCACCTTGGAAGCACTTGCAGTGTATTGACACACTGCTGTACTAGTGAAAATATTAAGTGGAGTCAGGTGCTCCATTGCTGGAGGTTTTCAAAAAAAGACTGACCATTTGTTCTGGATGTTAGGAAGACTAAAAGATCTGCCTAGGGGGTTGGACTAGAACAGGGGTCACCAATTTTTCAGACCTCAAGGACCACTAAATCCATAATTTTAAATCCCCCAGACCACTAATACAATTTTTTTTAAAAAAAGATAAATAGTATTTAGTGCAATATATAAAGTACAAGTAATTTTTCTGTGGATCACCAAAATTTTCTCGTGACCACCGGTCATCCACAGACACCAGCTGGTGACTGTTGATTTCAGATACTGAAGAGGCAGGAGACTGGCAATGAGAATTGAGCTCTTTATTGGTTATACTGTAATGAGCAAATATCATCCCCTGCCTGCTTTTGGCAGAGGTTTAAATAGGGAGCCCTTTTGGGAAGGAGCCAATCAGAATTTCCCTGCTCCACTTCCTTGTCAGACTGAAGTGAAAACTTCCCAGCTTCTCGGGACCCAACAGTGACCACTGGACTAGAAGACCTCCAAGGTCCCTTGCAGGCAGCCCTAAGATTCCATCTGCAATACAAAGAAACTATGAAAGAATTTTATCCCAAAGGGATAAGGATGTGGGATGGAAAATCCTCTTCATGCGATCTCAGTAAGTCAGAACCCAACTAATGGCTGAATCTTTACATCCCACTTTGTACTGAATCTTTAGATTATGAATCTTTATATTAATATTTTGTTTCCTGATTGCTTAATTGTACCCTATTACAATCGTATACACTAATCGCGTACACCGAGAGCATATGCACCAATGACAAATTCTTTGTGTGTCCAATAAATAATTATATTCTGTTCTGTTCTACTCTATTCTAATCTATCTGTTGAAGCAGCTTATTTATTGCCCTGCAGAGTCTTAGCAGTATCTTTATAACGCAGAGTCTTTTCAGTCTTCGTGTCCAAAAATCAAAACAAAGAGTGATGGAAGTTTCGCCCAGTTGGGCCACTTGGCGAGTGAGTGAGTGAGAGAGAGAGATAGGGACTATCCCTCGTCAGTCAAACACTTCGATTGTCAGGCTGGGGGGCGGAAACAGCCTGCCAAGTAAACTGGGAACTACAACTCCCAAAATGCCCCACGACCCAGGTACTATCCCTCGTCAGTCAAACACTTCGATTGTCAGGGTGGGGGCGGAACCATCCTGCCAGGTAAACTGGGAACTACAACTCCCAAAATTCCCCACGGCCGAAGGGGAAGGGCTGCAGACGCCATCCTCTCTCGGAGAATCCCAGGCCGAAGACGACTCCTCCCTTCCTTCCGATTCGTCGGTTTTCTCTTTGACCGCTCCCCCTCCCCGTTTCCTAACTCAACTCATCAGCCTGCCTCTTCCTCCCTCGGCTGCGCGAGCCCCGCTCGCCTCGTGCCGGGTCACGTGGGCTCCTCCGCCCTGAGAAACATCCCCGCCTCCTCTCCCTCCTCCCTCCCTTTCCTCTTCGCTGGGTCCGTTCCCTCTTCTTACCCTCCCAGCCGCGCTTCCGGCGGTAGGTACCGTCCGTCCCTCTTCCTCCCTCCGCCGCCAGATGCGCTTCCGGCGGTAGGTAGAAATGTATTTGAATCCCCTCTTTTCGGGAGCTTTGGCGAGGGATAGTGGGGGGTGTCGTTCCCCTCGGCTTCTTGCTCGACGTGACGGGCGAGGGGTGGCGGTTTCTGTCTTTCCTTGCTCGAGCAGGGGAAGAGGAAGGAAGGAGGGAGGGAGGGAGAGAGAGAGCGAGAGAGAGAGAGAGAGCGAGAGAGAGAGAGAGGCTGCCCGTTTCTTTCCTGGTTGACTGTGGCCAGTAAGTGGGGCAGTGCAGTCAGGAGAGAGACCTTTGCAGAGTTGCGTTAGGTCGGAGGTCGGCTAAGAGGGAAGAGTTGTTTTTCGAGTGTGAGGAGGCAAAGCAAATAAACAGCCCGCTTAGGCTACGGAGAAAGTGAACAAGGAACAACCTTCCCTACCTCCCCCTCCCCTTTGCTAAGAAGCTTCCTGGTTGGGCCTGGTTTTGCCCCGTTTGTCGAGCAGAAAGAGAAAAAAGGGAGACGGAGGAGCAAACTCCCATCCTCTAAAATTTGTCGCAGGCAGGACGCTTCTGCTAGTTGCTAAACTAAGCGGCTTTCTAGCTGACATCTGATCCATCGTGGTTATATTGGTGTAATGGCCCGAATTTGATCTGACCGTCAGAAGTTACAATCCACAACATCCTCCTGGCTTGTAAACTTCGAGGGATCCCTGAAAGTGGTTAATGATTTGTTATTAATGACAGTCATTAAGTGTTGTACCTCATGATTCTTGACAAATGTATCTTTTCTTTCATGTACACTGAGAGCATCTGCACCAAAGACAAATTCCTTGTGTGTCCAATCACACTTGGCCAATAAAGAATTCTATTTTGCTAGCTTCTCCCATTTTGCTCCCCCCACCCCAATATGTATGGAAGCCTACTTTATTTCCTCCGCATCATCATCAGTCTGTTTCCCTCTGGATTTTCTTTAAGTAGTTTAATCAGTTGCTGAGACAACAGTATTTTTCTCTGCCCTAAATCTCAGCCCTAAATCTCAGCCCTAATATCTGTTCCTTGAACTCTTTCCAAACAAAACTAAGGAGAGAAATGCAAAATTGTATAGTTATAATCTGGTCAGGTATGGCTTTTTACCCTCTTTGCAATAGCGATGCCTTAATCTTTTACTCTGTTGTGCTGCCCCATTGCTTCTCCATATTGCAGTTGATATCTCAAAGAACAGATCTGTAGATATATGGTATGTGAGCCTGAAGCCTCACTGAGACACATACTGATATCTCAAACTCTGTTTTGTACTTGTTCATATACTTCCATCCATTTCCATTCCCAATTGAAGGTATCTGCAAATAGAGTATGTGTAATAAGTGGTCTTTCCCTTGACATAACAATATTCATAATACTGACTCTTGTTAGTCATCTGAAATATGTGCATAGTGAGTAAATTTTGGATAGCCACTTGCTGGATGCATTATAACAGTGGGATATATTTTCTGCTGTATGCTCATCACATATAGGATCACATTCAGACATCAGATATGTGACACATCTAACAGACCCGCATTGGAGCTGATGTTAGTTTTAGTTACAGAAAGAGCCCTAATTGACATTAAGATGCCAGAATAGTTCTGATTTACTCTATTTTTTTGCATGTATTTTCCCAATTTATCATGAAATTGTTTCCTGTAATCTGGTTTTCAGAGTTTGCTATATATATCAGAATTGATAAAAATGTATACCCAGTAGTCATAATGCAATATAAGTGAATAATTTTGCAATAGGTTTAACAGAGAAAAGGTTTATTTTTTATTTTTGTATTTAGTCAGTTCTGATTAAAATCAAGTGTTGTAAAAGATTGTGGCAAAAAACTTCCTTACAACATCTCATTGTCCATATTATGACAAGCAAGCAAATTGTTGTTCTGTTTTAGTACTTGGCAAATTCAGTTTGAAAAGACTAAAAATCTTAATACTTTGCTTCATAGTAAATCCCTGCCCCCCAATTTTTTAATCCTATAGTTGTAGTTTGGAAACTTAATGTATTAAATTAGTCCATAAGTAGTTCTCAACCTACAACAGTTTATTTAGTAACTCTTCAAAGTTACAATGACCCTGAAAAAGTGACTGATGACCGTTTTTCACACTTAACAACTGTTACAGCATCCCCATAGTCATCTGATCAAAATTCAGATGCTTGGCAACTTGTTTGCAGCAGTATCACAGGATCTTTTAATCATCTTTTGTGATCTTCTGACAGACACAGTCAATGGGGAAGCCAGATTCACTTAACAACTGGGTTACTAATTTATAAACTGCAGTGATTCACTTAACGGCTGTGGCAAGATAGGTCATAAAATGATGCAAATTTCTTTTAAGAAATGTTTGTTGTTTACAACAGAAATTTTGGCCTTAATTGTGGTCATAAAATGAGGACTACCTGTATTATGATTTAGTCAAGAAATTGTGGCTAAACAAATCACTGTTTATTTTGCAAATGAACCCACTAAGTATCATTGTAGAAGTGAAGGAACGTATATCTATACCTATTATACAAGTTTTGGATTTGGAATTCAAAACTTGGGATTATTAATTTTGTATTAATATTTATCATTTGAATAATTAATATTGACAGTATAACTATGTAATCATTATCTGTTGACTGAATCTTGATACCATATGTAATATAATTTTAATAAGCTTTTTCCTAATGTAGCATTGGATTTCCTTTAAATAACATCATAATATCGAACATTCAGATTATTTTAAAATTTTAGCTTCTTTTTAGTGTAATGATTAAATTATAACATTAAATTATAACATTAAATTATAACATATAAAATAGTGGTAAGACGTAAATTTATTATATGATCAAATTATACAATTTGATGTAGTTTATATATGTATATATACCCACAGAGAAAGATAGATGTGTATGGTGTGTGTGAGAGAAAGATGAACTTTAAAATACTATATTATATATTATATCTCAAATCCATAAATTGTAATTCTAGTGATACATTCAGGCAATGTCTAATATCATACTCAGATAATGAGTAAATGAAAATGGTCTTTTGAAGTATATTTCATTCAGTAAGGTAAAATATTTCAGTTTCCCCAGAATTATTAATTTTCATCTAAAAAATAAAAATTAAAAAAAGGGAAACATTCTTAATTTTTGTTCTTGGCCTTTAAAACTTTAGATCTTTTCAAGAAGAATATTTCATTGCAACACTTATTGAACTGACTGTAAGAAGTTGCTATTGTAATTATTTTATCATTGGTTTCCCTGATTTTTTTAAACTTACAATTTAAAATTGAATACATTAAAGAATTTCTTGGTCTTAACAGTTGCTGATATGTTGTTTAAAATGTTGGGAGATTGAAGTTCAAGTCTTCACTCACTCAGAGATGCTCACTGACTTTGAGACAGCTTCTACTTCTCACCTCACAGGGTTGTTATGGCAAAATACAGAATGAAGGCAGGAAAGAAATCTAACAATAAATAAATAAATGATGATTCAGTTCCATTGGTTCTCAACCTGGGAGTTGGGACCTCTTTGGGGGTCGAAAGACCATTTCACAGGGTTTGTCTAAGACCATAGGAAAAGACAAATTTCCCATGGTGTTAGGAACTAAAGCTTCTATTCTGGCACCTTGGAACATATTTTTACAATACCACCTAGTCAGGTGCTTACAGTGGGGGGTGTCCTCTGACCTTCCTGCCAATCAGCTTAAAATTCTGTTGAGAGGATTGGCATTAGACTTATGGTTGGGGATCACCACAATATGAGGAGCTACAAAGGGGTCGCACATTAGAAAGGTTGAGAACCACTGGTTTAGACCATTTCAGCGATATACTTAAAAATATAAGAATAGAACCATCTAAATGGACACGGGTAATATTTGCTAGGCATGATTAGTTATTGAAATGTATAATTGTATAAAAATACTTTGTCTTTCTTTGTAGATGGTGTTCTAGCACTGAATGCAGAATAATAATTATCTCTGGCAAATTTCAGTCTTCTGTAAGTGTGATTCTTTTGGTCTTTTTCAAAAGACACACTGTTTTGGCGCCACATGAGGGATCATGAGCAAAATGACAAGGTATGTATCTCATTTAATTTAGAAAAAAAGTATGAGAAAGTTGATGTAGAAAAAAGTGTGCATATTTTCTTCAATTTCTTCATGAATTAAATTTCAAGATTCTTAATTTTGCAAAAAAAAAAAAAGTTTATGGAATTTTCTTTTTCCTTTCCCTTATGTGCATTTGAGAAAAACAAAAAAACTTCATTTTATAAGAATATTTTATTCCAATTTTAGCACTGATAAGCTCTTAGCTACTGTACTATCCTTTAAGTTTTTTTTCTAAACTAAAAAAACAATGCCACAAATGCTTCAACTTTGTTTACAATTTTCTCCCTACCTATAGACCAGGGGTACCAAACTCACGGATGTATCGGGACTTTTTTTCCCTTCATTAAACGGCATGACACATCTGGCCCATGGGCTGGGAATTTGACAGCCAAGCTACAGACAATTTATAAAGATTTATAAAACAATACATGCGTTGTAAAATTTATATTGGAAATTTTCATTTTTCTTTTTTTATAAACAGCCTCATCAGTGTGACCAGTGTCCAATGTCATTTAATGTTGAGTTCAATCTTACATTGCACAAATGTACTCACAATGGGGAAGATCCTATGTGTCCTGTTTGCAACAAAAAATTCTCAAGAGTGGCTAGTCTTAAAGCTCATATTATGCTTCATGAAAAGGAAGAGGTAATTATATTTATTTTAAAATATTTTAACAATATGAGCGTTTGAAGTTTACATGTCTATTTTTATATAGTCCTTAAATTCGTTCTTATTTATTATATAAGAAAAAAAAGTGAATATATTTTCCAACTTTAATAAGAGTCCAATATTTTCTTTTACTAAATTTCAATTTATTCTTAAATAAATTTAATACTACTTATTTCCAAATAGCTTGCACCGATTTTGTTCTGTTTTACATCAAAGGCTTTTTAGGTTGATAATATTATAAACAGAGATAAAATATTTGACATATCAAATAGCTTTTGGTTTAACCCCAGCTATGTACCTATGGTCCCTTTATATCCTCTAATTCAATTGATTCCACTTTGGAATTAAGATTCATATTGATGTATTGTGATTTGAGTTTATGTATAACATTGGGTTTGAAAGTATAGTTTCAGCATCAGAATGATTATTAGGGGAGCAAATGCAGACAACAGATCACAAATAATGACAAGAGCATGTTGACGATCTTATTACATATTGAATTTTTTTATTTCCCAAGCTACAGATCTAAAGCATATTTTATATATATATATATATATAAATGCAAAATGTCCTGAGATTCAAATGCGAAATCCGTATCTGATTTTTTATTTAGATACCAATTTTATATATACCTGAATATTTTAAATTAGTTTGAAAAGTACATCTCTGACCAAATAACAATTGGGTAAATCATGTGATTCGTTGGATTTTATAAATGCGTCAGTGCTGAATATATTTCGTTTTGAGAAGATTTTACAGATTTGCTTTATAGCATCTGATAATAAACTCCTGCATTTACTCAGCGTTTAGTTGGATATTGATTAAGGGGTAAGATTAAGTAAATTCATTTACACATAGTCCTCAAGTTACAAGCTCAATTGGGACTGGAATTTTTGTCCTAAGTTGTGATAATAACTTGAGATATGTGATTAGACACAATTTTATGGCCATTTTTATTCCAGTTGAGCAAATAACTAGTTGTTAAGTAAGCAACAAGGTTATAAGTGAAATAATTTTTTGTCACAAAATGTGGGGTGTTTTTTTTGCCAGAAAATGGCAAAAAAAAGTGTTCCAAAAGGCAATCACATGATTGTGGGAGTGGTTAGTACTCATAACTTTGAGGACAGATTGTAAATACCTTTTTAAAGTGTCTGTCATAACTTTGGTCATTAAGAGACTGGTTGTAAATTGAGAACTGCCTATAAGTTTGCTTGGTTTTCTAATTTTTTTTTAAAAAAATTGTTCACTTTCCTAAACATCAAAATATACTTACATATTTGCATTACCTTTACAGAATCTCATCTGTTCAGAATGCGGAGACGAGTTCACTTTGCAGAGCCAATTGGCCCTTCATATGGAAGAACATCGCCAAGAGCTGTCTGGAAGCAAAACCCACATCTGTAAAACCTGTAAGAAAGAGGTTGAAACTGCTTCCCAACTAAAGGAACATATGAAAACTCACTACAAAATAAGGTGAAAATCATTAATTTTTTACATATGTTCACAAGTAGGTTAAATGATAATAAACTGCTCTGCTTGACTTACCATACTGTGTCATTCTCAGAAGCACGGCTGGATGATTTTTAATATATTCTAGAAAAAAAACCAGATTTCATCTCTTGTGATTTTTGACATCTTGGAGCAGGGGAAACAGATTATATCTTATGATGACAGAGAATGGAATTGAAAGGTTGCTATCCCCAGATTTCTGAAATATTTCACCCTGATTATAATCAGAATAGAAAATGGAGGATATGTAAAGAATGCAGCCATTTATCATTTATTATGGAGAAATTTTTACTGATATCCTCAATCAGTAAAGACCTTTCCTTAATAAAGGATAAAAATTTTGGAAGTGAAATATCCTCCTAGCATTTATTGGAATGAGGAGCTGACAGGAATACATTGTTCAGTATAAAAAATGAATTTATGAAACTGAGAAAGTTTCCTGTAAAGGTCAGTTACAATTTAGACCCCTTACTTATACTCTTAGGCCCAGTTCATGCATTTGCCGGGACATGCATTCCAGCAGTTTCCATGTGGAGCCCAGATGCTCAGTGGTTTATTATGTCTGGTCTCCACTACTGTGTTTCACCAAAAATAATACATATCCACATAAAAAGACCAATCAGGCTTTTCAACGCATGCGCTGAAATAAACCATCTTTGTTATTGGTGTCACATATAATGCTTATTAGCAAAAAAAAATAATAATTGGTGCATAATTGTGATTATATATTAATTACAAAGTACCCATTTTATTGTATAGCTGAACAGTCATTATAATTTTGTGTATTATTAAAAGTGGAAACAATAAGAAAACTAGTTTACCGTAACTAGTTGATGATTGTATGATTAAAATAATGTTTGATTTTAATTGTTTTTATGTTTATAGGGTATCAAATACCAGGTCATATAATAGAAATATTGACCGAAGTGGGTTTACATATTCATGTCCACATTGTGGAAAGACTTTCCAGAAACCAAGTCAGTTAACACGACATGTTCGAATACACACAGGTAAGGTGAACAAATGCATCAAGCATATATCTGAATTTGTTGGTCACCCTATATGAAATCTATTTTTATTTTTGCTTTGCTTTGTGTGTGTGTTGGGTAATCTAATTCTTTTAAAAAATCATGCCTTGCTAATTCTTCATAAAAAAGAAAGCTTAAATATAATCTGGCACACATTTTATTTAAAAAAACCCACAAATGCCCTCATCTTAACCACTGAGTAATCCTTAGAACAGATGAGATTTATATGGGTTTGCTGCATTGACAATGCATGCCAATATTTATTCCCCCCTTCACTGAAGGTAAACCTCTGAAGTAATGAGCCACATCTGTTTGTGGAAAATTTCTGTGGTCAAGATTTTCCTGTATGGAGAGCTCACATCAATATAAACTGCAGATGTTAATTTTCATTATTAAGAGAATGGGGCAATTGAAATTTTGTCAACAGCAATCTTTGGTTTTGTCTGCTTCAGACAACAAATTTTGTGCAAGAAATCACATTTCAGCTTTCAAAATTGTAAATATATTGTATAACATGACAACTATAACATAAAGTGTGCAATCATTGTTAAAGTTTGTGGTGAATTTACTTTTCAAATGTATCAGTAAAGATATCTAAAATGTTTTCACTCCTACAAATCTTTGGCAATCAATTCCCCTGGCCCCCCCCCCCCACTTTTGCCCAATATTTTAATGAAATTTGGTAACAGTACAGTAAGACTCTTTAGATGAATATTAATGAAGGGGTAAGAAAAAAAAAGGAAAAAACTTTCATCACAAAAAAATCTTTGGAAAAAATATCAGAAAATAATTTAATTAGCTTCTCAGATTGCTGAATTTTTACATGGATGTCCTTCCTAAACAACAGCTCTGTGCAAATCATATCTGTTTGCATAGAGGATTGCATTTAAAGGATTTTGGGGAATAAAACTCCCATGCACCAGAAGAATGAATGGGTGCCTGATATATTTCTCCAACCCCTATGTTCCCATTAAAAAAAATGTCAGGCAAATCTAAAGTTAATTTGTTGGCATAAATCTGGACAATTTTGCATCTATCAATAGCCACTATAATGGCATAGGATGAAAATAACCCGTTCAGTTTGTAGCTGAAGTCACTGTATATTCTGTGCAGGCTTTTTAGAGATTTCTTTTGTTCCACTTCCTTAACTCTGCCTTTATTGATAAGAAAGTATTTCTTTGTTTGATGTGTGCATTGTTTTAGGTGAAAGACCATTTAAGTGTAGTGAATGTGGAAAAGCTTTTAATCAGAAAGGTGCATTGCAAACCCATATGATCAAACACACTGGTGAAAAACCGCATCCTTGTGCCTTTTGCCCTGCAGCCTTTTCTCAGAAAGGCAATCTTCAATCACACATTCAAAGAGTACACTCAGAGGTAAATGATATTGTTGGTTTCAGTGATATGGGCATTTATTACTATTTGGTTTAAATTTTATTACTAGCATTCTGGATTTCCAGGATTTTACCAAGCAACCGCAATATAGTTTGATACCAATTTGAATTGCATACTGCAGTCTCTCCTTCCCCCCCCCCCTGCATAGAAGGATGTCCCTGGGGAAAACAAACAAATAGACCATAATGAAATTAAGGTGAAAATAGGAAGAAACATTCTTAATTACAATAAAACTTTCCTTGTTTGGGGTTGATGGCTTTCCATTACAGTGTTCCCTCGATTTCCGCGGGGGATGCGTTCCGAGACCACCCGCGAAAGTCGAATTTCCGCGAAGTAGAGATGCGGAAGTAAATACACCATTTTTGCCTATGGACAGTATCACAAGCCTTCCCTTAACACTTCCCATTCCCTTAACAACCATTTACTCACCATTATTACTGGTACTCACCATTGAATAAGACACTTAGTGATCCTGATATTTATAAACATAATTATTTATTAACAATAATTATTTTTTTTGTTATTTATTTGCAAATATTATTAGTTTGGCAATGACATATGATGTCATTGGGTGGGAAAAACCGTGGTATAGGAAAAAAACCTTGAAGTATTTTTTAATTAATATTTTTTAAAAAACCGTGGTATAGGCTATTCGCGAAGTTCGAACCCGCGAAAATCGAGGGAACACTGTACAGTGATCCCCCGATCATTGCGAGGGTTCCGTTCCAGGACCCCCCGCAACGAGCGGGTTTTCGCGAAGTAGCGCTGCGGAAGTAAAAACACCATCTGCGCATGCGCAGATGGTGTTTTTACTTCCCAGCAGCGAGGAGCCGAAGATTGGGGTTTCCCCGCCGCCCACGCAAACTCCTCGCTGCTGCCGCGCCCGCCGCTCGCCCGCCCTGAAAGGGAAAGCCCCCCCAGGCCGGCTCCGATCCCCCCAGGCCGGCTCCGATCCCCCAGGCCGGCTCCGATCGTTTTAAAACAGGCGCGCCGCTTCTCCGCTGACTCCCTGGCGAACTTCCCCACTTTAGGAGTCAGCGGAGAAGCGGCGCACCTGTTTTAAAAGATCGGAGCCGGCCTGGGGGGGCTTTCCAGCAACCCCCGAGCCCGGGTTGGGGGCTCGGGGGTGGCTGGAAAGCCTCCCCAGGCTGGCTCCGATCTTTTAAAACAGGCACGCGGCTTCTCCGCTGACTCCTGGCGAACTTCCCGGGCGAAGGGCGAAGGGCGGGCGAGCGGCGGGCGAAGGGCGGGCGAAGGGCGGGTGGCCGGGCGAAGGGCAGGCGAGCGGCGAAGGGCGGGTGGCCGGGCGAACGGCGGGCGAGCGGGTGCTGGGGGGGCTTCGCCCTCCCGCCAGCAAGAGGGGGAAGACCCAGGGAAGCCGCCCAGCAGCTGATCTGCCCGGCGCCATCTACGCATGCGTGCCCATAGAAAAAAAGGGCACGCATGCGCAGATGGTGTTTTGACTTCCGGGTTGAAAAATCGCAAATTAGCCTGTTCGCAATGGTCGGGAACGCAATAACCGGGGGATCACTGTATATCCAATCTCTGTATCAACATAATTGATGTTTTATAGGTTTTATGTCAATTTGTATAATTTGCACTATGCAATATGTATTTGGACATTATTTTGAAAATGAAATCTGAACACAAGTTTAATGTGTTACATCCAAATTCTATTTAGTGAGAGTCTATCAAGTCAAGGTGTCACTGTATAAATAGCCTTTGTTTAGCAACTGCCTTGTTTTGTGACCATTTGCTGTTACAATAGTGGTAAAAAAGTAACTTTGCAACCAGTCATCACATTTATGACATCAGGTCTTTAAGGCTGACCTTAAAACTGAAGTAAGATCATAAGCACAATTATGGTTTCATTTAGAAACTGCTCCAAGTCTTCGGAGAGGGGCGGCATACAAATCTAATAAATAATAATAATAATAACAACAACAACAACAACAACTACTACTACTACTACTACTACTACTACTACTACTATTATTATTATTATTATTATTATTATTATTATTATTATTATTATTATTATTAAATGCTTAAAGCTGTGGGCCCCAATCGTAGTTGCTAAATGAGGGTTACTTGTACATTATTTTTTTCTCCTGGAATTTCCTGTATATTTTTTATCCTTTCTTCAATGTATCTTCCTTGAGTACTCCTACATATGGTCAGGTAAATGAAGAGTTTAATTGATGGAGAGCCTACTGCATCTTTTTCTATTTATGCTGTTATGTAACGTGTAGCCACAAGAGCTTGCACTATGGCACCTGAGAAATTTTTGGACCCTGACTTTTTCTATTCTCATTATAAGTCTTTTTTGTTGCTGGATGGTGCCATATCTCATTTGGGAATGGGACAACTTGTCACAGCCAGCTTGCTGCAGTGGACTCATTGCATGTGGTGCACGACAACTTGCCACGGCCAACTCACCAGGAGAAAACTCCTTGTGGGACAATTTAACTATTCTATTTAATTATTTAAAATAAATTAAAATTATTTTAATTTTTGCTATTCACATTTCATTCCGTCACTCCTTCTGCATCCTTTCTTTAATGATTCTATTCCACCATTTCTTTGATGTTAATGCACCTCTTGTCCAGCAGTGTTTTGTGGTGAGATGGCCATGGTGAGTTGGCTGTGGCCAGTTGTCCGTGGTGAATTTTTATAGGCCCTCTCAGATAAATGTGAAGTAGATAATGCAATATTGACGCTAGCCTTCTTTTCCATGCAGTATGCTTTCTCAAATCCCTCTGACTTTGATCTCAGCATGCTTGGCAATCCTGGCAACTCAAGAATAAAAGAGATGTTTCATTACATAGGATTGATTTTATTTAAATTATCTTCAGAATAAAACCAATTACAATAAAATAGGGTATATAAAGTACCCACTTACTACTTTTTGTACATAAATATATAGGTACTAATGTATATTCTTCCTTTATTTTGTTTCTAAAGGTAAAGAATGGCCCTATGTATAATTGTACAGAGTGTAGTTGTATTTTCAAAAGTTTAGGCAGCTTAAATACTCATATCAGCAAGATGCATATGAGTTCCACACAAAACACAACGAACTCTACCACAGAAACAGCTCATCTTACAACGGTAACTTTTATATACTTATACCTTTGCCCATTTGCAATATATTGTGTGTTATATTTTTGCCTAGATGGTATGATACACTATATATTATACATCATTTTAAAATATACAGATATTTTATTATTACTTTACTTTTAAAAAGTCCTCTCCACTGATTGTTGAAGTAACATATGCAAAGTGACCCTTCAAAGTGTTGGGGAGGAGGAGTAGTCAGAAAATTCTTCTGTGAACTTTTGTAGAATTTTAATGCAGTTTTAAAATATTCTTCTAAATCTAGTAACAAAAAGTCAAAGTGAGCCTACTAGAAAATAGTTACCTTTCATTTCCACAACTGAATATTTTCACAATAGGGGAATTATTTGCTTCTCTTGGTATTACTCAAAAATGTTTTTACAGAGCAGAGTTTTTAGAGCATTTTCTCTTACTTAAAACCATCTTCATATTCCAGTAAATATTTGAAGAATATGTAAAATGTGCTAATTTTTGCTTCAAGGGATGATTTTAACCTCAGCTGAAACCTTACTCCATTTTCTTAGCAGTAATTTTTTCATGTGTTGCTACTAATTTTGATCAGAACATACTGGTAGAAAAAAGTAAATAGAAATTTTCTTGGTATTTCTTTGATCAGAAGTACAGACATAGGGAAAAAAAATCATTTGAGTTTCCCCACCATCATCAAAAAAATGGCACTTATTAGTCATATCTTTTAAAAAAAGCATATTAATGTTTTTTTATCCTTTAATAAATAAATATTCAATAATTTCAGTCAATAAATTCTCTATAATGATATATTTTATATCAGGACATTAACAGGTTTATCCTAACATAGTCCTTAATAAAACTACCGCATTTTCCAGAGTATAAGATGCACCAGAATATAAGAGACACCTAGATTTTAGAGATGGAAAACAAGGAAAATGTATTCTGAACCAAATAGTGTAGTAATATATTATTTAATAAAATACCAGTGTAGCAAAATACCTTTTACAAACATCTATATTTTTTATAACCATTTACACATTTTACAAACGTCAAGCTTGGCAGCTTTAAGATTTGTGGACTTCAACTCCCAGAATTCCTTTTGCAGTCATGCTAACTCAAGAATGGTAGTTGAAGTCCACAAGTCTTAAACTTGCCAAGTTTACCCTTGCACACCTAATCCCTAACACAGATGTTTTCAAACTTGACAGTTTTAAGACTAGTGGACTTTAACTACCAGAATTCCTCCTCCAGTCATGCTAGATGAGGTAATTAGAAGGTAAAAACAGCCCCATTTTTGTGAAACAGGCTTTTTTTTTGCCTGGTTTTTTTTTTTAATAAAAATTGGGTGGGGAAGGGGTCTGGGGAGCCTGCAGAACCTCTTGGGGGCTGGAAGATGGCAAAAGTGTCATAATCTTTGAAAAAAAAGAAAAGAAAGGTGAAAACAGCCTGTTTTTTGCAAAAATGGAGGCATTTTTGCCTTCCCTCAGTCCCCAATAGCTGTTTGCAGACTCTCCACATCCTTCCCCACCCCATTTTTGCGGGGGGAAAAAAACAGGTGAAAAATGGCCCATTATCTGCAAAAATGGGCATTTTTGCCTCCCCCCAGTCCCCAAGAGCTATCTGCAGGTAGGGGGGGGGGACACTTCAGGACAGCTAAAAATGACTGCACTCTGTGTATAGGATGCACTGACATTTCCACCTTCTTTTGGGAGGGTGTGTGTGTGTGTATCTTATACTCAAAAATACAGTAATTCTGCAATTATTACTCTACCATGTTTTGTTTTGAAAAATAGATTTATATATAGAGGTAATAGCCAATATAAATACTAAAAATCTATGTTTCTTAAAACAGGATTCAGTGGCTCAGCCATTGACGTTAACAACAGTTAATTTATTGCAGACTGTGGACAATAAATGGAAAAATGTAAGTATTCAGCTTCTAACCTTAATAAGGTATTATAACTGTTATAACATCTCATAAGGGACTCATTGCAGAACTTTTCATACACACTGCTCAAAAAAATAAAGGGAACACTTAAACAACACAATATAACTCCAAGTAAATCAAACTACTGTGAAATCGAACTCTTCACTTAGGAAGCAACACTGACTGACAATAAATTACACATGCTTTGTGCACATTCAACTTTGTACAGAACAAAGTATTCAATGGGAATATTTCATTCATTCAGATCTAGGATGTGTTATTTGAGTGTTCCCTTTATTTTTTTTTAGCAGTATATTTCATGTATTCCACATAATCATCTCGGGGAGATTTTAAAGGACTTATTGATATTATTTGTGAATTTGCTGTTACCAAATAAGGATAATTGTGTGCCACTTGCAGGAATGCTGGATGATCTACCAACCCTTATAACCCTAAATATATATTTAGCATTTTTGCATTGCAATTTAGCAGCAAAGAGATTAGTATGGCTATTCCTGACATTAAGGTAAAAGTTCTCCTGCTAATGCATGCTAGTCATTTCCGGCTCTAGGGCATATCTCCATTTCTAAGCTGAAGAACCAGCGCTGTCCAAATACGTCTCCGTGGTCATGTGGCCACCATGTCTAAACACAGAAGGCTCACAGAGTGCTGTTACCTTCCCATCAAAGTGGTCCCTATTTTTTCTACTTGCATTTTTTACATGCTTTTGAACTGCTAAGTTGGCAGAAGCTAGGACAAGTAACGGGAACTTACTCCATTACACGGCACTAGGGATTCAAACTACTGAACTGCCGTCCTGATCACCAAGAAAAGTCAAATATTACTCAATAGAAAACAAACACTGCCAAAATCATGCTCCAAAACATATGTGGATTTCAGATGTAATAGCCAATATAAATACCAAAAATTCCAGAAAGACCAGAAGCCGATTATCTAGCAGACATCATTAGAATCAGTAAAGTAATAAAATGATCCTGAAAATAACCTAAAATTAGATATGAAACCAATAGTATTCATAGCTTACAAAGCGCCCTACGCAGTTAAAACAGTTAAAATGTGAAGCTGAATAAATTACAGGGTAGCTGTTAAAATAACACATCAGGGAACTTCTAATCTGCACACTTAGAATATATATTTGAAGTAATAGGTAGGAAGGTTCTTTCAAATAATTAGCAGTTGTGGAATATTAACAAATCAGAGGTACTTCAGCAAAAGGGCACTTATGGCAGCATTCTATAGAACCTGAAATTTCTGAGCTATCTGCAAAACCAGAAAGTATGTCAAGTACAGGAAATCTTAAACATTATGAATCTGCTCTTCCAAAAAAAAAAATTGTTCACTTATTAATCAATTTGTGTTCTCACAAATTCATTCCAGCTCATAGCACTTAATAGTTAGAACAGGTATTTTTATTACAGTATCAGAACAATAAGGGCTAGTTGTTCTATTGGCAGAGAATTATGTTTGTGGTTGCTTGCTATTTATTTACCGTATATACACGAGTATATGTCCAAGTTTTTCAGCACAAAAAGTGTGCTGAAAATCCGACCTCTATACTAGAGTCAAGTTACAGAGCTAGTTTACTGGTTTTCTTTGAAATAAATATTTTAAAACATTTAATCTACTGATGCCTCAGTTAATGTACCAGTTACCCGTACCCACTGCATTTTCCATCCTAGGCTTATACTTGAGTCAATAAGTTTTCCCTGTTTTTATGGCAAAAGTAGGTGCCACGTCTTATAATTGGGTCGGCTTATACTTGAATATATACGGTATATATTTTATCGGGTTTCTATACCACTCAGCTTAAAAGATTCAGGGGCTTATACTCCTCATTACACTAAGTGGACAGGGAGTCTCTACTCACAGTCACTCATGCCCTTATCACTTCGAGGTTCGATTATTGTAATGCTCTCTACAGGTGGCTACCTTTGAAGAGTGTTCAGAAACTTCAAATTGTCCAGAATGCAGTCGTGCGGGTGGTTATGGCCCTTCCAAGGCATACCCATATTTCTCCAGCACTCCGCGGACTGCATTGGCTGTCGATTGGTTTCCGGACACAATTCAAAGTGTTGGTTATGACCTAGAAAGCCCTACATGGCATCGGAACAGATTACCTCCAGGACCACCTTCTGCCGCATGAGTCCCAGTGACCGGTTAGGTCCCACAGAGTCGGCCTTCTCCGGGTCCCGTAAACTAGACAGTGTCATTTGGCGGGACCTGGGGAAGAGCCTTCTCTGTGGGAGCCCTGGCCCTCTGGAATCAGCTCCCCCCAGATATTTGCACTGCCCCCCCCTCACCTTCCGTAAAAGTTTAAAGACCTATCTGTACCGCCAGACTTGGTGCCATTAGACTTTAGTCCCCTGGCTGATGAATGTAGAGTGTAGTAGGTGTGAATAGGAATGAATGATTTTAAATGTTATTAGAGTTTTTTAAGTTTTTTAAGCTATATTAATTGGATTTTTTAGATATGTATATTGTATATTGTTTTGTGAGTCCCCCCCGAGTCCTCAGAAATGGGTGGAATACTAATCCAATAAATAAGTAAGTAAGTAAGTAAGTAAGTAAGTAAGTAAGTAAGTAAGTAAGTAAATAGTGCGTATGATAAGAATGTAAAAGAGTACAAAAGCAAAACCTAAGAAAACAATAAACCTCATCTATATTAATTTTTTAAATTTAGGTTATGCATGTAAGGCCATCACTGATTCTATTACCTCTTTAGACATGGATAAGATGTTTTAGTGCTAGTAATTGTTCAGCTTTAACAGTATCCCCACAAAAAATTATAATGGAATGAGTCCAAAGTTACAGGGCACTAGAATTGTTACATTTCATAAAATATTTTCTCATAGCAGAGCACTCGTTCTATTATCAAGTCTCCTTCCATTACTTTAAAGATATTACATTACATGGTTTATAAAACAGTACTCAGGCCTTTCTTGATTGTGTTATGCACTAAAGCTCCTCTAGTTAATGAACTGGCACCTTTTGGGTAATTAATTCAGGCCTATATGCTTTTGTAAAAATAATAAGTCTCTCTAAAAATGTTTATGTTTCTGAAACATGTTTGAATTTAACATTGCAAAAGCAGTGCTTCAGTAAGGTAATTTTTTCCTCCAGCTTTGAAATATTGCTCCTTGCTTGCTGTTGGATTATTAAACAGTATGGTTCAATTTTATTTTAAAATATGAGTTGTAATATGTAATACCTAATGTGTTTGCCGATCACATTTGTATACTCACAAATGACTTATCCGCAGGCAGAAAATCCAATAACTCCAGCCACAGGACATCAAGGTCAGCAATCAGTAACTGATGTCATTCAACAACTCCTTGAATTGTCAGAGCCAGTGGAAAATAATCCTTCTCAGCCACCTAGTCAGCAACTCAGTATGGCTGTGGGAATCAACAGAGATATTTTGCAGGTAAGATAACCTGTTTGGAATCCTCACCTTGTCTTTTAGCATATTGCAATCTCCTTACTTAGAACAAAGGAATAATCAACCCGAGACTAATTTCTCTCTCGTGTGGATTCAGGAAATGCTTTGTCTATGGAGATTCTCAATTACCCAGTTAATAGTTGTTCCAAAGGTGCTTTTCCAAAGGCAATTGGACTTTCTTGGTTTTCTTCGGTTCTGAAAAAGCTTCTTGGATGAGAAGTGAAACATTGTCAAGGAAAAAACCCAAGAAAGTTGACTTGCTCTTTGGAAAAACACCTTTGGGACTTTGGCAGAGGTGCTTGAAATTCAAAGTTCCCCTGATGGCTGAAAACAGGACTGTGTTCTGGTTGTGATTGTTTTAAGAAGGAAAAGTACTGAATGCCTATGAGAGCATTGCCCTTACCTAAATATTTCTGAGTACTGTCTTCTTACAGGAATGTCACTGACAATTATTAGTACTTCTTCCCACTGTGGGTTCAGGGTTTCCAAAATACCTGTGAAACTCTAGTTTTCAGTGTTAATAATACTATAAAACATAGGAAAAATGTATCTTAGAAATGATAGCATTAGCATTTAGACATATATACCATTTCACAGTACGTTACAACCCTCTATAAGCGGTTTACAGAGTCATCATATTGCCCCCAACAATCTGGTCCTCATTTTACCCACCTCGGAAGGATGGAAGGCTGAGTCAACCTTGAGCCTGGTGAGATTTGAACTGCCAAATTGCAGTTAGCTGGCAGTCAGCAGAAAAAATCTGCAGTACTGCATTCTAACCACTTTCACTACGCCACCTTGGATCATCATCTTAGAAATGATGATGTTATGTGGCAAAATGCTGTTTAAAGTGAGCAGTGTAACATGAATGGTCATTAATGGTAAGAAATAATAATGGTAAGAGAAGCACTGTCAAAGTGTAAAGCTCTATTTAGATTCCAACAAACTTTCGTGGGGGATACGTACCAAGACCGCCTGCGAAAGTCAAATTTCCGCGAAGTAGAAATGCTCCCTTCTTTCCTTTCTTCCTTCATCTCCCTCCTCCATTCCTGGTTTTTCTTACCCCCAGAACCCACAGGGGCAATGGGGCGGCAAGCTGGGGGCTTTGCTGCGCTCGCTGCCAGCGTCTCCCATGGCGGCGGCGGCAGCACCGGTGCTCAGGGGAAGGGCAGGGGAAGGGGAAGCTCAAGGCAAGAGGGATCCAGGCCAGGACTTGAAGCCGGGATTCCAGGCCGGTCAACTGGGAGGTTGAATGCTATCACTAAGGAAGACGGCTTAAGTGGGTGGGGGAAGAAGAGGCGGCAGCGGGCAGCAGTAAGGCTCGGCTTCAAGTGGAGCGTGCCAACGCTCCGAGAATTAAAGGGGAGGGATCGGGAGGCTGGGGCGGAAGCAGAACTTTTATTTAAAGAAGCAGGACGGCTGGGGTGGGGTGGGAGCGAGGAGGAGAGTTAAAACGCACAGTATTGTACATTGGGCAGCCGCAGGAAAACCCGTGGTGTTCAAAAATCCGTGGAGTATTTTTTTAATAATATTTTTTGAAAACCCGTGGTATAGCCTTTCCGCGAAAGTCGGACCTGCGAAAGTCAAGGGACCACTGTACTTTCAGCCCACCTCATTCCTGTTATGCTGCTCACTTTAAATAGCATTTTGTCACATAGCATCATCATTTCTAAGATGATGAACAGCACGTTGTTGAAGAAGGAAACTTTAAGCAAATTTCTAGTTGTTTCTGGGTTGATACTTTTGTTGGAATCTAAGTAGAGCTTTACACTTTCACAGTGCTTTTCTTACCTAGGGAATAGAATAAACAGAAAGCTATGAAGTGTTCAAATTGAGTTAGAATCTGAAAGAGTGAAATAAATCAGGCATCTCTGAAAAACAAACCAGTGTTAAAATATTCTTGTCTATTTGAAAGTTCCACGTGAATCTTGCTCTCAGTTTAATTCATTATGTTTGTCTTAGCAAGCCTTGGAAAATAGTGGGCTATCCTCAATACCAGTTTCAGCAAATACGGACTGTGGTGAAACAAAGACTCCTCCAAGTCAAGAAGAAACTGCAGATGCTCAGAATCTCTCCGGCCATCAAGTCAATTCCAACAATACGGAACAAGTTAAAGAGCGAGACAACTCAGAGAAAGTAGATAAAAAAGAGAAAAGAGTTCTGAAGAAAAAATCCCCATTTTTACCTGGTAATGGCAAAAGGCTAATTCTGTCCACTACCGTATACATAAGATTATTAGTATTCATGTTACCCTCAATGTGTGAAAAGCTGGCATCGTATAGAATGCCTAGGAAATCTGTATAGAATGCATTGTGTTTTTAGGCAAAGAATGACATGGTCGCTATTTTAATATAAGTATAATCACTAGGCATTGTGCAAAATGATAAAAACTATCTGGGCAAAGTATGAAGAAAAAGTCATGAAAAGGGTTAGAGTCAGAGTTGGCTTAGGGTTATTGACCTACTTGTTGCAACAAGGAAGGCTAGAATGGCATTTTAGTGAGAGGATTTCATATTTTGCCGTTTTGCCTTTTGGTATTGCATAGAATGCATAGGAAATATGTGAAATATTAAACATTTGTTGAGATTCTATAAATTTCCTAGTATTCTATAAAATGCAAAATTTCACATATTTACAGCAACATACACTATAAGCATTATTTAGTTATATATATATAACTAAATTATAGTTATATATTATCACTACTGGCTGTCTTTCTGTACAGTAGTACAAACTGAATATATACTTTCTGTTCACTATTTGACAGGCTTCTAAAGTTTTTTAAAAAGTCTCTTTAGACATTGCATTGTGTAACTATTTTCTGTTTAGAGCCAGCATATCTAGTAAATTCTAGGATCCAGGCATACTTTACTGTAAAGGGCCATTCCTTGTAAGTATCTGCCCTCTAAACAGGTGGGGAAATATGAAAAAAAATAAGGAGAAAACCCTCCCTTTAGCCCCAGGTTCTATGTCAGACATATGCATGCTAAGAGAAAGGGCAACTCTAAATACAAAGAGAACCCTTAAAATCTGCTTAATCATTTGGAGGATGTTGTCAAAGGGTGAAAGCATTGTGAAAGTCTAGAGAGATTTGGAAAAACTTCAGAAAGAAATTAAGACATATCTTTACAGGAACTGCTGTCAGATCTTAAGTCAATCTCAACTGACAGAACCCTTTATTTTATTTATTCATAGGGTAGCTATAATAGTCTGTTTCATGAAAACATTATTTCTCTAATAGTGAGCAATTCAGTCTCCCAATTAATGTCACAGTTTGCTAGATGACATTTGCCAAAATGTAACCTTAAGTGCATTTCAAATTCCAGTCTTTTTTTCTTTCTTTCATAATTAGCATGTCAACCTTTTCAGATTGTTTACTCTAAAATTATATTTCAGGTTCCATACGTGAGGAGAACGGAATACGATGGCATATTTGCCCATACTGCTCTAAGGAATTTAAAAAACCTAGTGATCTCGTACGACACATTCGCATTCACACTCATGAAAAGCCATTCAAATGTCCACAGTGTTTCCGGGCCTTTGCTGTGAAGAGTACTCTCACAGCACATATAAAAACACACACGGGCATTAAGGCTTTTAAGTGTCAGTACTGTATGAAGTGCTTTTCTACCTCAGGAAGTTTGAAAGTACATATTCGCTTGCATACAGGTAAAGTCTTGCCACTGGATTTCTAATATTTTGAAGCCTTGTTTACGTTTAATTTTAGGAAAAATGAAAAATGAAAATGTTCTGTGTCATAACCCTATTTGCTTGTCAGCTGTGTTCAGATCAAACATAGCAAAGCAGGACCAACAGTAGCATGTTTTCATTGTAACCTATAAACGGTTGCTTACATATGTTAAATTTAATATATGTCAACCCAGAAAGAAAGGAACAATGGAACTATAAATTATGTACTATTGACTTTCTCTGTCTTTCAAACACTGTACAATGTTTGTCGCAGACAAATGGTGGAGACTTTGGATCTAATTTGGCTACTATAGGACCTTAAGTAACACCTTATTAAAAGTATCAATGGAGATTCTAAATTGTTACTATTATCCCAGAGATGTTTTTCCAAAAGGTACTTGGACTGTTTTTGGAAGGAAGTCTGGTTGCCTTTTGGAAAAGCACCTTTGGAGCCTCATCCAAAGCCTTTATCTCATATAGGTAGGCATCTTAGTTAAGGTGCTGGGCAAACTCTGTTTTTAGCCTTTGGGGAAGGCATGGGCCATTCAGAATTTTTGGGGTACTTTCTATGCACAGAGGGAAGATTTTGAGCAGAGTTACCTTGCACACCTTTAACTTACATATACAGCTGCACTTTGTTTGCTCTGCATGTTGCACATTGGGGCAAGGAAAACTTGTATTTTGTGGAAGACATTTGTTCTTTCTCGTGATCCCACAAGGCCATTTATGTCCACATGCTGGGGAAAGCAGGCTTTGTTTTGGAGTATTGTAAGTTTAATTTTAAATAGTAGAAATTTTTAAAGTCAAAGCTGTTGAATGAGTTAAGCATATTTGATTATTTACCTTATCTTTTTATCTATCTATTTTTAGAAGTTGGAATAAAGACATAATCTCTTTGTCATTTGTAGGTATTAGACCCTTTGCTTGTCCACACTGTGACAAAAAATTTCGAACTTCAGGTCACAGAAAGACACACATTGCTTCTCACTTTAAACATACTGAACTGAGAAAGATGCGGCATCAGCGGAAACCTGCAAAAATTCGAATAGGCAAGAGCAGTGTGCCAGTACCTGATATTCCTTTACAAGAACCAATCCTCATCACAGATTTAGGTAAGGTGTATAACATAATTTTGTTGGAAATAAATTTCAGTATTTACTTAGAAGAGAGTAGAAGTGAAAGGAATGTGTATACTTAATCAAACTAGAGTCAGATAGTTTGAGAAAATATTCTTCCATTGTGTAATGTTTTAGCTCTGATTATGTAAGAAATGTAATTAGAAAAAGCAGCTTCACTCTAGTGTGTCAGGACTACTTAGCCAAGATAGAAATGAAGTGCAGATAAAATACAGTACCTTCTCTGATATAGTGTATTTATATTTAATAAGGCTTTGCAAAGCATTTAAAAATAATCTGTATGGAGGAAATTTTCTAAGCAATCACAATTAGCACAGCTTCTTTAACTTTTTTGAAAATAAGTGCACTTATTTTAAACAGTTTGGACAGATCTAATCTGCAGGGTTTTATTGAGGGTATAAATTCAGTAGGCTGTGCTGTGTATACCGTATTTTTCGCTCTATAAGACGCACCTGCTGATAAGACGCACCTAGATTTTAGAGGAGGAAAATAGAAAAAAAATATTTTGAGCCAAAAATGGGAGAGGAAGAGAGGAAGGAGTGAAAGAAGGGAGTGAGGGAGGAAGGAAGGGAGGAAGGAAAAGGAAAGCAAGAAATGGAGGGAGGAAAGGAAGGAAGGAAGGAAAGAAAGAAAGAAAGGGGGAAGGGACAGGAACAGAGGAAGGAAGCAAGGAAACTTATGAAAGGGGAGAGTAAGAGAGGAAGGACTGAAGGGAGGGAGGGAGGGAGGGAGGGAGGGAAGAAGGTAGGAAGGAGAAAGAAAAGAAGAAATAGAGGAAGGGAAGGTAAAAGAGAGAAAGAAAAAGAGCAAGAAAGAAAGAAAGAAAGAGAGAAAGAAAGAAAATGAAAGAGAAATAAAAATAGAGAGGGGGAATGAAAGAAATGGAAGGAGGGAAGGAAGGAGAGAAAGCAAGAGAAACAAAGAAAGCAAGAGAAAGAAAAAAGAATGAAAGAGCAAGAGAGAAAAAGAAAGAAAGAAAGAAAGAAAGGCAACTTCAAAGAAAGGCTCACTGAGCATCTCTCACTCTCTTTCTATCCCTCTTTCTTTCTGTCTCTTCCTTTCTCTCTCTCCTCTTCCTTTATCTCCTCTCCCTCCCTCTCTCTTTCTCTGCCCCCTCTCTCCCCCTTTCCCTCTCTTTCTCTCTCTCTCTCTTGCTATCTCTCCCCCCTCTCCCTCTCTCCCCCCTCTCCCCCCTTTCCCTCTCTCTTTCTCTCTCTCCCTCTCTTGCTATCTCTCCCCCCTCTCCCACTCTCTTTCTCCCTCTCCCTCTCTTTCTCTCTCTCCCCCTCTCTCTTTCTCTCTCTCTCCCCCTCTTTCTCTCTCTTCTTCTCACTTTCTCTCTCTTGTTTTCTTTCTGTCTGGGTAGATGGCTGTGCTGACCGGAGAAGCGAGCGATCCGGGAGTCCGGAACTGTGTGGCTTTGCGCCATGAAGAGGAAACGGCTCCGGCAGCAGGGAAAAGTCGGCCATTTTCTCTTCATGGCACAAAGCCACACAGTCCCGGACTCCCGGATTGCTCGCCCAAGGCAGGAGGCGGTGGAGGAGGAGAGGGGGTGGATCGCGCCCCAAGGCAGAAGGCGGCGGCGGAGGAGAGGGGGCGGATCGCGCCCCAAGGCAGAAGGCAGTGACGTTGGAGAGGGGGCAGATTGCGCCCCAAGGCAGGAGGAGGCAGAGGAGGAGAGGAGGCAGATCGGGTGGGCAATAGGGCAGCGTGGAGAAGCCAGGGGCGCATTTGGCCGAAGGCACCGTGGGGAGGCAGGGGCGGCCGCGGCTCCCTTTACTCCTACTGCCACACCTCCCCGCCCCCGCCCACCTCCCCGCGGGCTGGCAGGGAGATGGGGAGCCCGTGGAAAAGGGCGCGCACGGGTGTATTTGGGGGTGCGCGCAGCTTACGGGGAACGGTGGGCCAGGCAGCAGCTAGCCAGCCAGCCGGCGGGATGGCGCTTCCGAGTTCGCAGCCTCCCCCCCCTCCCTGCCTGCATCTTCGCTCCATAAGACGGGGCTGATTTTTCATCCTACTTTGGGAGGAAAAAAGCTGCGTCTTATGGAGCGAAAAATACGGTAAATTAAACTATATTTCAGGAGAGAGTTATAAATACATGGTTTTATTAAAGGGCAGACCACCTGTTTTTCAAAATTTTAACGTGGGAAGTTATAAGAAAATAATTATTCACATTTGCAAATATCTACTGATATTTAAGCAGGCTTGTAAGTTTTAATAATTCGGTCATCTTAGTCTTGTGGAAATTAATTAGTATTTTTTGGTTGGAAACACATTTTTTTTTTTAAAAAGGGTTCTTAAAATTTATATACTGTATAGGAATATTTCTAATGGCCCAATTTATAAATATTTTATTCACATAAATTGAAGGTAGTTCTATGCTGCACCTTTGAAGACATAATGGTGCTTTTGAGTGAGTGTGCTTACAAATGTAAAACCAGCCTTCAATTTCTTAAATGTGTCTGGTTCCTAGACCTGCATGGAAGAGGCAGAGGACAGCCATGTGCCCCTAGAAAAGGCATGGCTGCTTTAAGAAGTTGCTGCATTCATAATCACAGGTGTTTGAAAGCTCAAATAAATCTCTGAATCTGAAACTTTGAATAAGGTTAATGCTAAAGTATTTAATTTTGAAAATGGATCATTGGTCTAATACAGGGGTGGGCAATTAATTTTGCCATGGGGCCGCATGAGAAATTGGGATGGTTTTAGAGGGCCGGACTAATATAATTAATTTAATTCTACCCAATACTGTATAATTTACTCCCTTCCTTTCTCCTCCCCTTTCCTTCTTTCCTTCCTTTCTTTCCCGGTTTCATTTCTTTCCTCCTTGCCTTTTCTCCCCTCCCCTTCCTTCCCTTCTTCCTTTCCTTCCTCCCCTCCCCTTTCCTTTCCCATTCCATTCCTTTCCTCCTTTCCTTTTCTTTTCTAAGTGGAAGTTTCATATTTTATTGCAAATCATTCTGATTGTAGAAAAATGAAATACAAATTATTTTAATAAATAAGGAATGTCCTGTTATATTGCCAGCACATCTAAAGATGGGATCCCAAAACTTGGCAACTTTAAGACTTGTGGACTTCAGCTCCCAGAATTCAACTCCCAGCTATGCTGGATGGAGAATTCTGAGAGTTAAAGTCCACAAGTCTTAAAGTTGCCAAATTTGAAGACTTCCGTTACAGAGCTTCTAATAAAAAAGAAAAACTTTTGTAGTATCATTTATCTTTCCCTCCCTCCCCCCCCTCTCTTTTTCTTCCCTCTCCTCCCCCCCCTTTCCCCCCTCTCTTTTTCCCCTTTCCAAAGCTTTTTCCTGAGTGGCTTTTAACAAGGTGCCACCTCCACCCCCACTGGCTTTTGCAAGCTGCAGCTCTTTTCTCTCACGTCTGTATGAACACTCTGCCCAACCCCATGCAGGGAAACATACGGGTGTTGCAAACCACTCCAAACTCCGCACTTTTTTCCTGCTGACTTTTGCCTTGGAGAACAAGCTGCCTGCAGGTCTCCCTCTCTCTCTCTCTCTTTCTCTCTCTCAAGCAGCTCCAACGATCTCCAGCTGGAGTTTAAGCCGCTGGCTGCTAGGTAAAACCGAGACTCACAGGTAGCTGGTGGGCCAGTTACAGACAGTGGGCAGGCCAGATATGGCCCACGGGCCGCACTTTGCCCAGGTCTGGTCTAATACAATGTACTGCCCTCCTGAGAATTTTTATATACATTAAAGAAAAAAAGTAATTATGAAAGAAGCATAATTTTCATTTCTGTTTAGGAATTAGAATATGGTAAACATTGAGAATATTTTTTTTTTGCTTTAAAATAGCATTAATTTGCCGTTCTTTCTGCAGGTCTTATTCAGCCAATCCCAAGGAATAGCCAATTTTTCCAAAATTATTTCAATAATAATTTTGTGAATGAAGCAGACCGGCCATACAAATGCTATTACTGTCACAGAGCTTATAAGAAGTCTTGTCATCTTAAACAACATATCCGGTAAATTCTACTTAAAAATAGAATGTTTAGAATTGTTATAAAAAATTAGAGAAGAACAAATGGTTCTTTTCTTGTTTTTCAAGATCCCGATTGCAAATCTTATTTTGGTAATTCCAAGAAATATTCAATATTAAAACTTCAAGACAGCACAATTGTGCTTGTTAACCAAAGAGAAAATAGAATTAGTATATATACAAATATACAATGTACACACACACACGAGAAAACTTATAGAAAACATGTATTTTGGAGTGGACTTTATAGACCTCTGTGAAGAGACTAAAATGGACAATGCATGCAAGGAAATCTAGGCATATTTCTGAACTAGAGGAGTTTAAGAATGGAAAATATTTCAAAACAGAGCCTCTTATTCCTCTTTAGAAAAGGTGTTTTCTCTGCCAAAGTCAACATTACAAATTCTGCTGTACCTGTAAAATTCATTGTATTCAAAAACTTGTCAATTCAAAGAAGGGGAGTTCTCAATTATCCCTGAACCTCAGGGATATTCAAAAAATAGTCAAAGCAAGATAAACCATGGGTGAGGATTTGAAACTTCTCTTAGCATAATTAGTGATAAATCCAGATTTGGGGTTAAGACAAGAAGAAAATAAGTGGAAAGGAAATGGAGTAAGAATTTGAACAGGAGATTGTTGCAGGTGCCATTTCTGATAACTTATTTATGTCTCTCCTTTTCTCTTTCTATTGTTATTTATTTAGTACATATTTCCATTATCTGTTCCTCTGACTTTTTTCTTTGATTTGTTTCAAAGATCACACACTGGTGAAAAACCGTTCAAATGTTCTCAGTGTGGAAGAGGGTTTGTATCAGCCGGAGTGCTAAAAGCGCATATTCGAACCCACACTGGATTAAAAGCATTCAAGTGTCTTATATGCAATGGAGCTTTCACCACTGGAGGGAGTCTGCGGAGGCACATGGGCATCCACAATGACCTTCGACCCTACATGTGCCCGTATTGTCAAAAAACATTTAAAACCTCATTAAATTGCAAAAAACATATGAAAACGCACAGGTTTGTGTACCTTGAAATTCGGTCTTGAACTGTAATTAATTCCAGTTGTTACATAGTGACATAGTGCCTGTCAGTAAATTCAAGAAGTTGAAATAACATTTAGGGCATTTTTTTCCAGAGATTGGGAACTTAGATCTCTATCTATCTATCTATCTATCTATCTATCTATCTATCTATCTATCTATCTATCTATCTATCTATCTATCTACCTACCTACCTACCTACCTACCTACCTACCTACCTACTTATTTTGACTTCTATGACTCCCAATCCCAATGGGGCTCAGGACTCAGGAATTAAAACTATTTTTAATGAGTAGATCAGTTTAAAAATAAAAATGCAAGATAAGAAAAAACAAAAAGTCTCATTATCACTTGATTTTTAAATATATTTATTGTGGGCATAATGTATTTCTAAATATATTTTTGCTAATTAGGTAACTTCCTATTATTAACTCTAATGCTTTGTTAGTTTCTCTTAGCCTCATTTTATTTGGTATTTTCAAGTTTATAGTGTAGCAGAAGTAGAATTGTGGGCAGATTGGAGGAATTCACCAAGTAGCTCAAATTAGATATATTGAACAATTGATTATACATCAAGTTTGTTTCAGTTCTTGGGAACTTCATAAATAGATTTTATTTATTATTTAGATTTCTAGGTCACCCTTTTCCGGAGACTCAGGGTGGACAGATCATTTTCTCCATGATCTGTCCCCTAACCTAATCCTTCAGGTCTTTCAATGGACCTATTGCTGCTGTGACTGATTCCATCCACTTTACTTTGGTTGACCTTCCTTTCACTTTTTCTTCCACTCTTTCCTTCCACTCTTTCCCAGCATTAGACCTTTAAAGACCTATATTTCACACAATGCGTCCAAAGTTCTAATGTACTGAGATTGCAAAAAATGTTTCTTTCTTTTCTTCTAGGTATGAGCTTGCCCAGCAGCTTCAGCAACACCAGCAAGCTGCTTCCATTGATGACACAGCTGTAGATCAGCAAAATATACATGTCTCTACTCAAATGCAAGTGGAAATTGAAAGTGAAGAGTTGCAGCAAACTGAAGCTGTTGCAACAGATCAAGAAGCTATTTTAGATTTAGAACAGCAGCAGGTTGTTGACACTGAAGAAGCCGGACTCAGGCCTCAGTTGACTGATCAGTCATTAGGTCAAGAGGAAGGTAAACTACTGAGTATACTGATTACAGGGTTAAAATCTGCAGGGTTGTATCACTGATGGTGGTATCAATGAGCTAAGGTGTTAAATAAGCATTGTTTTTTTCCTAAGAAGAGGGGATAAGTGTACATTAAATTTCCAAATTCCAAATTTGGAATTTCTTTCCTTAGCAGCACTTTTATAGCAATTAACAGATAATTTGAAGATAAATGAAATATAAATAATAGTAAAGTGGCAGAGTGTTAAAGTAGAAAATAATTAGGTTTTTATAATTTTTGGTTTTGCTTATCTTTTCCCAGTTAAAGTAACCCTCAATTTAATGGATTTTAATTTGTGACCTTTGGAAGCAATACACAGAATTTGTCCTATCTTTAGAGCGATGTAAAAGTACATATTGCAAGGATAATATTTTTCTATACAGTGTATATCTCTATGAAATATTGTCTACCATTTTATCCATGTGAGTCACTATTTTGCGCATGGATAAAATCACTTGGATTTAACAGACATTTTGCTTTTCTTCATTTAATGAAGGATTTCTTTTTTTATTAAACAAAAGCATTGCAGCTACTGAATTACTTAATGTCATTTCCTTTTCAAATATATATATTTAATTTCAGATAGATTTGTGACATCCCAGCATGCACTGCAAGAAAATATAAACCAGTTTGAGCAGCAAACTATAGTACAGCAATCGTTTGACCAGCAAGGATTATCACAAGGTTGGTAAATATACAGTCACTTTACCGATGTCAGACAGTATTTTTGTTGCACCTGAAAGCTCCATGAGCAATTTATTTCAGTTCCAAAATGTCATATATAGTAAGCAGAAGATCTTAATGCAGTTGCGTTGCTAGAGGCTAAAGTCCAGTTATTTATTTTTTAAATTGCTAATCTGTGAACCTTAAAGTTTATCTTCCATGAATTCCACCCAAAGGTAATCTTTTGCAGATGAAAATTCTCATCAGAAAGAGATAGGATCATAATAGAAGCTTCCAACAAGAGGAAGAATGGTAATTTCCTACATTTCCCTTTACCCTCCCACCCCCACCCCCTTTACAACTGCGTTCTAAAGTTTTTTACACTGTTTCAGTACACTGAAATAGGGGTTTGGAATCTGGAGCTAGATTGATCTTCAGCAGCAAATAAATTTGCATAAAATATAAAACTGCAACTATCCTTTGCATTTAGAATTCGAATGCATACTGAATCATTGGTGCAGTTTTTGCTTCCTTTAAAAAAATAATAATTATATTTGACCAAGGATCTTAAAATGTAAATACTTTAGAAATGCTAGAGAAGGAATTATTAAAAGTCTACATTGTACCCAATTCCTATTCAACTTGGAATACCTTCTACAGATTTTCCATACTTTGGAGTTTCCTTGAAGTTCCTGGAGCCCTTCAGAAATTTTGAATTTCAGGTAGGTGTGTATGGACACATGTGTTTAAAATGGTGGACCCTATCCCTTTGTCTGGATATGTTTCTTTCCCATTTTTCTTTCTACTAGTCAGAGAGGAAAATTCAGTTCAGGTCATTGTCTCTTCTTTGTTCTGATAGACAACAGTCTTCTTAGGTATCACTGATGGATTCCATAGGAAAAACATTACCTGCTCCATTATTAGATGACAATTCAAGTTGGCACTTTTCTTCTGCTGTTTCCACAGTTCTCCTTTCCATGCCCATAGTTGCATGGACAGCTTTTACATCCATAAGGGCAATACTCAGAAATAGCACATATGTGATGTGAAGAAAAGGGGAGCACAATCATAAAAATGACTTCTGTTATAATCATGGTTGTTATCTTTTTTCTTTAAGTTTTTGGTATTTTTCGCTTCCTGCACATGCACATGCACATATGCAAAATATAATAATAATAATAATAATAATAATAATAATAATAATAATAAAAAAAAAAAAATTAGATTTGTATGCCGCCCCTCTCCGAAGTCTCGGGGCAGCTCACAACAACAGTAAACAATATATGACAAATCCAATCATTAAAACTATGACTAAAAAGCCTTATCATTAAAAACAACCATACAACTCAATCATAACCATACATAAATCTTACTAGCCAGGGGATACATCAGTTACCCCATGCCTGGCGACATAGATGGGTTTTCAAAGTCTTACCTTTTGATAGATTATTTTTGCACCCTTCAGAGTTAGAATATATTTTCTCACTGCAAGAGCTTTACAGTACAGTTATTCAAATCTAAATGTGATACAATTCCATTAAAATAAAGGAAGAGTTAATAGAAATCTTAACAGCTTAAAGGTTTGACCCATATCTCATCTGTATGATACATACATATATAAAATAGTATCAGTTTCAATTTCTTTAAATATTATAAAGGTTCTTTCATTAATATTTTTCATGACATAGGTTTTTTTTTAGAATTATTGTGTTTTCTGTTTTATACACAGGAGATTTGTTAGTTTGTGGAACTATTGTATGAATACAGATGCTGAAATATACATGTTATTTTAAAATAAAATCATTGTCAGACCCCCACATGATTTGACTATCTTTGTCTCTTCCATGAATACTAAGAATTAAAATGCAGATGTTTTTGTTCTCTTTTAAACATTTGATATTTAGAGGTGAACAAAATAAAGCTTCTCACTGTTTCCAGTATTGTTCTCTGTATAGAACAATAATGACTCACACTGTTTACCCTATTATTAACCACACTATTAAATTTGGTCTATTGAACCATGGCTTAATAAACCAGGATATAAATATAAATTTCATGAATTCATTTTTATTTTTATTTTCTTTACCACTTGATTCAGATAGGATATTAATCCAGATTGTGGATTAATGTTTATTCAATTTAGCAAACACAACCATTATAATTTAGTATTAACTTGAATACTATGACTTCTTCAATAGTTTAAAAATTCTGGTTTAATGTTACATTCAAGCATTGGCTGAACAGATAGCTCAGCCTACCTCTTGGGTAAGCTGACCTGCCAAAATTAATTTTACCGCATGGATTTTCTATCAAATATTTACTCTCAACCGCCTTCTAGGCAATGGGAAATTTTAAACAGAATCTTAGATATTAGTGCCCAGGCATATATATTGCCAATACCTGCTTGCCCGGTATGTATATCTATCTTCCTTCTTTCCTCCCTCCCTCCCTCCCTCCCTCCCTTCCTTCCTTCCTTTCTTTCTTTCCATTGACTGGCTAAAAACAAAACCAATTTCCAAATTGAAAAATAATGAGTTTCATGGAGTTCCTAACAAGGTCTATCCTAGAGCAAGAATTAAGTTGCTGAATTTTATGGCTAAATATGGGTGCTTCATCACTTATTCCATCATGAAAGGATATCTATATATGGTACCCCAGCAATCAAAGATATTGCTCCTAGTTTGTTCAGCTATCAACTCTAGACATAGATATTTAAAATCCCTATTTCAAACAACATAACATTGAGATCTGAATAGTAGCTTGTTTTATTGGACTATAATATATAAATTGCAAGGAGAACGGCTAACACTAGGCAGTTTAGCTGAAAATCCATTGTATTGAACAGATCTGATTTCAAGTAAAGGCAATGTATTTATCCAAAGTTTCATTTTTGTATTTAATACGCATATATTTTATTATTTTCGCCTACCTATTTTATCTTTGAAATAGACCTTGTATTTCTCCTTTATTTTATTTTGTCTCACATGTTCTTTATACTTCTTTTGTACTACTACTGTTACCACGTAACAATTAACAGTTGGGAACCACTCATTGTGATTCTTAATCTAAATTGGGAATTCATTATTTCTATGCATCTAAAGATGGATTTCATATCCTTATATAAGAATTTATTAATCACAATTTCCCCAGTTTGAACCAATGGGTAGCTTCCTGACTAGTTTTTCAATAAATCTGAAGAGCAGAAAGGGATTAAAAAGTGGTACACATAAAGCTCATGGATATCCTGGTTTATGCAGCGAAGACTTCATTATTCAAATTTGCCTATTGTGAAGAATAAAAAGCCCCTCACATTCAGCTGCCATATAATAACATTTTTTTTGTTATTAAGCATTTTTCCCCCCAATCTGCTTTAAAGACTTTCAGGTCAATGGTAGCCATGGATTTTGCAACAATAAATATGGAAAAATCTTGCATCCTCCCTTCACTGCATTTTCAAAAGTTTCTTCCGCTTTTTAATGGAATTCTATTCTTTCTAAGAAAAGATAACAGTAGCAGAGAAACAGTGACTTCAAAGAGAGAGTGCTTTTCAGTGAGCAGTGTCACACTGGTAAATTATATCATTTAAGAGAAGGAAACATTGCTCTACGTTAAATATTCAATTCGAGGAGAATTCCTGTATGGTTATTTTTTTTCTTAGATTATGGCACACACTTATGTTGATTAATTGTTCCTGCTTTATTCGGTGGGTAATAAGGAAGGTAAAGGATACTGGGTCAACCTCTTAGACACATGCATGTGTACATAAATTCAAAATTTGAATGGCTCTGAGTTAAAGGAAACTTCAATTTATGTTCTGTGGAATTACTGTAAAAAAGAAGGAAAATGAAAGGTAAGTGACCTTAACTTTGGCTACTTAGTAAATTAGAATGTTTCCACACTTGTTCTTTTCTTCTAAATTTGAAGGATATAGTTTTTATTTTTTCATAGCCACTGTTATAATGATGAGGTATTATTACATTGTTCTTTGTTTGATATTGCTAATTTTATGGATCCCTGTGTTTCCTAGGGCAAATATGTAGGATTGATTAGATGACATCAAGTTGGCATAACCACACGTTCCCTATATCACACTTCAGTGATAATCCATAGCTATTCTAAGACATTCCAATGATTTCTTGATTGCCATTCACAGAGCAACTTTGTCAAGGCCAGACATTTTTACCCAGTCCAAATATATTCCTTATTGTCTTTTACCACTAAGTAGCCACTAATAGATGGCTACATGTACATAAAATTGATTTTTACTTGCTACATGTTACTTTCTGATATGAACCTGATATGTATTGGTTTATATTAAACCATATATTTGACAGTGGCCTTTTTAATATCATTGTCACTCCATATTTTCATATAAGTTATGCTTTGGATAATATATATATATAATGTGGTTTAAAGAGGCTTATCCCTGTCTATGTCAACTTCCTTCTAAAACCTCGAATTTAGCAAGCTTGATTTCCTACTTCATAATTTCTGGTTTCTCTTTTCATGCATCTCACATTCTATGTTCCAGTTATACATGTCCTTCTAAGTAAGGAATTTCTCTTTCAGGATTATTATTTATTTATTGGATTTCTATGCTGCCCCTCGCCGGGGACTCGTTACGTTCATTACTATGAAAGCCAGTTTGATGTAGCAATTAAGGCATTAGTTTAGAAACCAGGAGACTGTGAGTTCTAGTCTTGCTTTTGTTACAAAGCCAGCCGACATTGGGTTAGTCACTTTCTCCCAGCCCTAGAAAGGAGACGATGGCAAAAATCACTTCTAAAAAAGAAAGTTGCCGAAGAAACTGCGGAGAATTGTCCAGTCTGTCTTTGAGAATTGGACATGATTGAATGGGTGGGTGGGGGTGGGGTGGGGGAATAAGGACTTTGTCTTTCAGGATTGATACTATATGTAACCAATCTTCTTGCAGTTTTGATTTGGATCTCTATATTTAAAAAGAAGGCCAGTCTGTACTCAGGAAAATGTTTCATCATTTGCCGCACAAGCATATTGGAACAATGTTTATATACTTTTCTTGTCAGCAGTAAATGGTTTGTCATTGTCTTCTTTTGGTTTCCTTTTTCCTAGATGGGCTATTTCCCCTCATTCCTATAGAATCATACCTACACTTACCTTAATTATTTTCACCTTTTAATTTTATTGGTGAAAGTAACCCTAATGGAAGGTAAGACAGGTATGGATTGAGCTAATGCTAATGCTGCCAGGATCACTAACATTATTCAGTTGTCCCATTATATCTAGATGGTGGTATGTGAGGCTTTTAAAATCTGATACTATGGTGGTATCGTTTACATACACTTTGGAAAAATATCTCACAATCTTGTCAAGAAAGTGGACAAATGAAAGTTCATTGACCAGTGCAACAATCTGGGCCAATCTTGGATCTGTCCCAGAGATCTGGAAAGGGATTTTCCTTGTTCCTGTTTGCCGACTTCAAGATGCTATTTGTTATGAATCCTGCTGCAGAGCTTGTTTAGTTTTCAAAACCTGAGTTGTGAAGGATATTTGTTTTGTTTTGTTTGGGTGTGTTTGTGTTACAAAAAAAATAGGGGGTTGTTTTGTTCATTTGTATTTGTACCAGGTTTTACAGTTAATGATGGCTACAGTCAACCAAGTCAGTTTCCAGCAGTACAGCAGCTTCAGGATTCAAGCACTCTTGAATCTCAGGCTCTTTCAACAAGCTACCATCAACCAAATCTGCTTCAGGTTCCTGCCCCCGACACTATCAATGTAGTAAGTATTTATTAAAAGATTGAACAAACTATTTATGTCATTTCTGATTGAGATTTTGGATGAGATTTAGATCTGGTTTTTAATGTGTCTTCAAGGCTAGTAATAGACATCAATAGCTTTGATGAATTATCAGCATCAGGAACTGAAAGAATTGTCTGTCTCTTGTCTTTATATTTAAAAATTGTCTTAAACAAATAAATATTGTCTTGGTATTTAAAAACAGAGCCATAGTCTAGTTGGGAAGGACCACAGAGGCATCTTTTTGCCGACTCTTAGAAATCCAATTATATCCTTGGATCCAATTTCAGAAGATTGTGTTGAAGGGCTTGGAAATGGAGAACAAATAGAAGCTTAATGTGGATAAGATTGCAATCAAAAGACAGATATAAGTAAGGGATTATTTGGGAGAATTTATTGTGCTTTTGAAGAATTAGATTTCTGGTGACAAAAACTTCATTTTCATGATTAGAATTAGTATAAAATAGAATAGAATAGAATAGATTTATTGTCACTTTCAATGTAAACTGATATACATTAAAATGAAATTTCATTGCATACCGCTTTCAAAGGATCACCACCTCCAATATACACATGACTAAATAAATAAATAAATAAATAAATACAAAATTATGAATATACCCACATATATTATGAGACACAGAGAAACAGCAAAGTCTAGTTTTGTAGCGAGAAAAACTAATCTTGAGAGTTTACCAGACGGATGGCATAAGGAACAAAGCTGTTACAGAATCTAGTAGTCCTATTAGAAATATTTCAAAACCTCCTTCCCTTTCCCATTATTCAGGATACCGCTTATAAGCAGTATCCTGAATAATGGGAAGCGAGAGTCCCATAATCTTCTCGGCTGTCCTTACCACTCTCTCTATTGACTTTCTATCTGAGGCACTGCTGCCACCAAACCAAACAGTGATGCAGTGTCTATTATTTTATATAACTAAATGTACCAGTTGTATTCATTACTGGTTTTGTATAAAATCTCTGCTAAAATCATCTCATTTGGATGACTTCCTATATTATATTGTGGTGAAATTCTTCATCAGAGCCAGTTATAAATAATATTATGACTCCTTTATTTACTGGTTACAAATCTGCCTAGGTCCTGTTGTGACTAAAGGTGAAAACCCTTTACGAAGGATATTTAAAAAACCACTTCTGCCATAAAAAATGCTAGATTAGGCCTTTTCATTTGCTTTTCAGTTGAAGATAGAATTCTCTTTCTGTTGTATCTTCATACTTTTTTTCAGATAAGCCTTGATTTACTGATAAAGTAAAAGTTAATTGTTGGATACCTGTTTTCAGGGATCCCTTTTATTTGCTTTTGTGTTTTGATCATATGTTTTGATTGTATTAGCCATTTTTTTCAAATGCATTTTAATAGAAAAGTAACCTATATGTGACTATTTTTTTTCCAAAATTAACATCATTTATTTAAATCAGATAAATGATCTATGCTGAGAATAGGATTATGGCATTTTGGAATCGCTTGGGTTTAAATCTTCTACCCTTATGGCATGGGTGTCAATTTTTCCATGTCAAATTGCCATCACATCATGTATTGCGACTTTTTCCCCTTTCACAGAGCTGGGGTGGGCTTGGCCGGTGTGTGACGCATCCGGCCCACAGGCTGCCAGTTTGATGCTCCTGCATTATGGGCTAAATCGGAGGTTATTATCCATTATATATTTAAAATATTTATTTTAATGTATTGATAACCAGGCTACCCGGTTAGTTCAAGATCAGGCATCAGACCTTGAGATGCACGGCCAGCGTTCCCAGTTTCTGGAAGATAATGACGATCAAAGCAAAAGAACATACAGGTATGTCATGTTTCAAAAGGATGTAAGTGTTGCTAGCATTAAGTCAGAAACTGTAATTAAAGTTTCCATATATTCCTAGTTATTCATCAATGCCTTTGTTTCCTTTTGTTCAACATAAACTTCCATTTTAACAGGTGTGAGTATTGCAATAAGGGCTTCAAGAAATCTAGCCACTTGAAGCAGCACGTACGTTCACACACTGGGGAGAAGCCTTATAAATGCCAACTGTGCGGCCGGGGATTTGTCTCTTCTGGAGTTCTTAAATCTCATGAGAAAACGCATACAGGTGACGAAATTTTGGTAATACTTGGTTCCCTTGCAAATCCTTTCAGCTTACTTGAACAGTACAATTGGATCAAGCTTAGAGATATAGGTACTCCTCAATTTAGGACTATAATCGAGTCCAATATTTCTGTTGCTAAGAGAGACATTTTATGTCCTTTCTTGCCACAGTTGTTAAGTGAATCACTGTAGACGTTAAGTTAGTAACATGATTATTAAGTGAATCTGGCTTCCCCATTGACTTTGCTTTTCAAAAGGTTACAAACGGTGGTCACATGACCCCGGGACACTGCGACCGTCATAAACATGAGTCTGTTGCTAAGCATCTGAATTTTGATCCCATAACCATGGAGGTGCCGTAACGTTTGTAAGTGTGAAAAATGGTCATAGGCCACTGTTTTCACTGTTGTAATTTTGAATGATCACCTCAACGAAGTGTTGCAAGTCGAGAACTATCTGTATTTAATTCATCTTTCATTCACCATTTCAATAATAAACTATTGAACGTTGCTGTGCAATCCAAAGAAAAGATATAGGTAGGTGATTGTGACCTTTTCCAGAAAGTAGAATGTATAGAGCTTTTACTATTTAATTAATGGAAGTAATAGTTACCAGTTACAAACTCTTGTATAAATTCACAAAAGGCAGTATCAGTGTACTTACCTATTGAAAAAAAACTGAAGTAATAATAGGAGAATTTATCTATCTACCGTGTTTCCCCGATAGTAAGACCCCCCCGACTGTAAGACATATGGGGGGTTTCAGGGGGGTCGGCTAATATAAGCCATACCCCGAAAGTAAGACATATGTCTTACTTTCGGGGAAACACGGGGGGTATTGCCGCCGGGCCGATTGCCGAGCGGGGACGGGGCGCGGGAGGAGGCAGCGCTGCACCGGACCCCTCAGGCTGCTCCGCCCGGGATGGGGCTCCTCCCGAGCCCCCGTGCGCCCCTCCGGAGGAGCCCCATCCCGGGCGGAGCAGCCTGAGGGGTCCGGTGCAGCGCTGCCTCCTCCCGCGCCCTGCCCCCGCTCGGCAATCGGCCCAGCCGCATTGCTGGTGTTCCAGGCGGGCCGCCCGGCATAAGCAGCGGTTTCGTGCCTCTCTTGCCGAGCGAGGACGGGGCGCGGGAGGAGGCAGCGCTGCACCGGACCCCTCAGGCTGCTCCGCCCGGGATGGGGCTCCTCCCGAGCCCCCGTGTGCCCCTCCGGAGGAGCCCCATCCCGGGCGGAGCGGCCTGAGGGGTCTGGTGCAGCGCTGCCTCCTCCCGCGCCCCGTCCCCGCTCGGCAATCGGCCCGGCGGCATTGCTGGTGTTCCAGGCGGGCCGCCCGGCAGCTCCAGGTTTCATCATTCATTTAGCTCGGCTCGGAAATTATGCGGGTCTTTCAATCCTGCTGCTTCTTTTTAGCTCCTTTCCTCCTTTTTTTCGGTGCCTTTCATCAGCTGATGGACCCCAAACATTGCAGACCCTGTGCTTTTCTGACTTACCCTCGTTAAGGATGGAAGGCTGAGTCAACTTTGAGCCTTCGGGAACGCGACCCTTTCAATTTTTTTCCAATATAAGACATACCCCAAAAGAAAGACATAGGGGGGCTTTTGGGGGTAAAAAGAAAGTAAAACACTGCCTTACCATTGGGGAAACACGGTATCTATCTATCTATCTATCTATCTATCTATCTATCTATCTATCTATCTATCTATCTATCTATCTATCTACCTATCTACCTACCTACCTACCTACCTACCTACCTATTGGATTTGTATGCTGACTAATTCTGGTGACAGAATTAGTCAGTCCTTATTGACCCTAATGTTATAGGATTATAGGACTTTCATAGGGGAGGAGTAACCTTATATTGCAGCTGAATGTAGATAATGTGACACCACTTCCCATTTCTATTTACTTTCCTCTGTTCCCCCCCCCCCCCAGGAGTTAAAGCATTCAGTTGCAGTATTTGCAATACTTCCTTCACCACCAATGGAAGCCTTACTAGACATATGACAACTCATATGAGTATGAAGCCCTACAAGTGCCCATTTTGTGATGAAAGCTTCAGAACCACAGTTCACTGCAAAAAACACATGAAAAAGCATCAAACAGTGTCTTCAACAGCAGCAACAGGTGGAGAGGTAACAGGAGGGGGTAAGCAGCCTTTCTCTGTGTAGCAGGAAAGCATATTACAGTTAGCCTCCACTTATGACTGATAGTTTAACCAGCATTCAAGGTTATGACAGTCTTGGAAAGAGTGCAGTATAGTTCATAAAACACTTCTGACCATTGTAAAGTATTGGATCTCCTCCTCCCATGTCACAGTACTTAGCAATTGCATTACATTTATAACCAGTTGCCAGGTACCCCTGTGATCATGTGATTGTCATTTTTAATTTTATCTGCTGGCTTCCCCAGAAAGTCAGTGGGGAAACCAGCAGAGAAGGTTGCAAGGGGGTGGCGGGAGAATGGAACTGAAATCCTTTGTGCACAGAGGGGAAGGAAAGCCCTTGGTGGGCTATCAGGTGGGTTTCAGAAGGCGGATCTTTTGTTCTGTCTCTTAACAACCTGTAACAATTACAACCTGAAGCAGTGATGTTTTTCGGCTCGGGTGCCGAAAGTGTGCACACGTTTATGATAGTGTGCACACGCATGCTCTCAGCCATAATGCAATGCCTTGTGCATATGCACAATCCCCTGTGTTGTTTCCCCCCCACCTTGCACATAGACCTTACTGAAGAATCCGGAGTTCCACAGTAGGCCCACTGGGCTGTTTTTCCCTTCTCCCCAGGGTTCAGGAAACCCTCCTGAAGCCTGGGGATGGCAAAAAAATGGCCTAACCGGTTAATCAGAAGTTCAGAAAAGAAATGGAAGTGGAGCTGCCCTACTACTCACCTTCAGATAAGTTACAACCAGCCTTGCACACCTTGGCCCATTTCTTCTGCAACCGGAAAGGATTTCCTGAACCGATAATAGAGCTGCAGATCAATCCAGAGCTCTGATATCAGTTGCAGAGGTCTTTGATAAAAGTCTTTCCTGAAGGCGTCTCTAGCCGATAACAGAGCTCCGTATTAATTATCAGTTGCCGAGGCCTTTCCTAAAGGCCTTTCTAGCCAATAACAGAACTCTGAACCAACCTGGAGCTCTGTTATCAGCTGCAGAGGTCTTCAGAAAAGCCTTGGCAACTGCAGAAGAAATGGGCCAAGATGTGAGAGGCCTGGCTGCAACTGTCCAAAATCAAAGAAGTTCCTGAAGACCTCTGACAGCGAAAAGGAGTCTGCGAGTGATGCACACTAGTGAACTTCCGGTTGGCCCGTTGAGCTATTTTCGCCATCCCCAGGCTCCGGGAGGCTTTCACTCTGGGGAGAGTGAAAATGGCTGGAAATAAGGCTGGAAATCAGCTGACAGGCTGGAGCTGATATATGGCAACCCCTTGCATGCCCTCAGATATGGATCTAAACGCCACAGGTTCGCCATCACTGATCTAGAGTGCCAGAATTGCAGTCACTGAGCAAAAAGATTCTGGTCCCAATTGTATTGGTAAATTGAGAATTAGAGTAAGTGTTCTTAGCATTAAAATATAGGATTCTGTTGCCTGGAATTGTATAAGTTTTATAATCTGAAAGAATATGCATCATAATATTATGTTGCTAGTTGACATAGAGCATGTAATGGCCTTGGGGGAGACATTTCTGGTGCCCTTTAACTTTGGAGTATTTGTACTTTTGTATAATTGCTATGAATAACTGGAGATTGCATTAACATCCAAGAAGTTTGTTTTATATTACTAGATCTTTTAAAAAGTTGCTTTCCTTTTTAATTATGCAGAAGACGAAGAGGCAGCATCCGAAAAGGCAAACTCTCGAAAATCTAGGCCAGGTGTTATCACATTCACGGAGGAGGAAACAGCTGAACTTGCAAAAATTAGACCTCAGGAAAGTGCCACTGTCTCTGAAAAAGTTCTCGTCCAGTCTGCAGCAGAAAAGGACAGGATTAGTGAAATCAAGGACAAACAAGCGGAAATGGAGGCTGAGCCAAAATTTGCCAATTGCTGTACTTACTGCCCCAAAAGCTTTAAAAAACCTAGTGACTTAGTTAGGTAAGTGAATATAGTGTGTGTGTTTTTAGTTTTTATGGATGAATTATATTACTTATCAGTTTATTTTCTTTCATTCTTAATTTAAAGGAAGAGACAGGCAACCTTCCAGTCATCCTCTGCATATAAGCATGAGCAAATGGGTACCAGCTGCCACACCAACTAGCTTGTACTAGCTCTAATTAACTCTTTACAAGACAGTCTGGCTTCTCCATGTCAGCAGGGACCTGTCTATCAGTGCAGTATCAACTGCATGCTCAATATTTTGATGACATTATTTTCCAGTTAGAAGCTGGTCATACTAAAACCGAGTTTTGAATGCATTTTGCAATAAGGTGTAGATATAGCTCAATTATCTCAGGTTCTCTGGATTTTAGCAGTTGTAGTAAAATGCCATTGGTTTTGTTACTTTCCAAGAATTTATATTCAATGATATGATTAAATGCATACAGAGATAGTTGAGATTTTAATGTTTTTCTCATAGGTACACATAAAAATTGTGATCCTCTGTAGCAAAGCACTAGATTTGACTACTTAAAGGACAACTGGTCTATGGAGCTCTTGGCTAAATACTGTTTTTACCATCCTCTTCTACTCACATTATAATTTTTCCTCAAATAATTCTTTATCCTTTACTTCACAAAGTTATGTTACCACTGGGAGGCAGTATATGATTGGCTTCATGCTTATTGAGGCTCATCACATGTATGTCTGATGAGTCCTAATAAGGGTGAAACTGGACATATATTACATCCTGGTGATTAGTACAACTGAAAATACCATACATATTATATGCACTTTATAAAAACACAGAAATTTCTTCCCCTTTAACACAATAGTGGAAGTGAAAATCATTTAATTCTATATAGGACAACATAACATAACAATTAACTCGAGATTAAAGAAAAGTGGATTGTATATAGCAATTTATTTCCCCATGTCAATTTATTTATAATATGTATCTCCTAATCTCTACTCAATCAAGTTTATAAAGTACAATATGTTGTAGGTGAATTAAAGGGAAAAAAAGGTTTCTACTATGTGCTTCGACTACATTGAATGTAGACCATAAAGTAATTCTATAGTAATATGAGGCCTAACTGAAGATGAAGCTAACTGAAACTTCTTAGCTATTTTTATAAACATAATATACATTATAATGATTAGAACAACTATCTTTGGCCAGGCATGTACGCATCCATACGGGAGAAAAACCTTACAAATGTGATGAATGTGGAAAAAGTTTTACTGTAAAGTCGACTTTGGACTGTCATGTAAAAACACACACAGGTATGTAAGATCATGAGCACTTCCAACTTAATTAGATAATAAACATCAGATATAATGTACCTTATTTTTTAGGCTGATAATCTGGCAAAGATACTTGACTTTCTAATGAATTAAAAATTTAGCTTTTAATACTTGAATATACAGTTTGGTTTTCTTCTCTACATTCATTTCTTCCTCCACTTACTTGTTTAAAAGGTAGTTAAGCCAACCTAGCAGACTTCGTCTAGTTATGACCGAAAAGGTTTTTTTTTTTCAAAACTCAAAAATTTAGGCATAGGTCATGATTTAGGAGGAAGTCTTTTTTAAACAATTTTTTAAATCAAATATAAAACATTAATACAGTTTGTTTAATGTCCAACAAAATCTAGCATAAATTTGTATGTGATCTGAAATAATGTATGTTTTGCTGTACACTATTTCATTATTCTCCAGGTCAGAAACTTTTCAGCTGCCATGTATGTAGTAATTCATTTTCTACAAAAGGGAGTTTGAAAGTTCATATGCGTCTACATACTGGAGCAAAGCCTTTTAAGTGTCCTCATTGTGAATTAAGGTTTCGAACGTCTGGACGCAGGAAGACTCATATACAGTGCCATTTTAAATCCGAGGCCAAGAAAGCCAGGAAAGCTGGCTCTCGTGCTCCAGCCAAAGGCCTACAGCAAGTCAATCTTCTGAGTTCATCCACAAATGATCCTAATGTTTTCATCATGAATAACTCTGTGCTGACAGGCCAGTTTGATCAAAATTTGCTCCAACAGAGTATCGTTGGTCAGGCTATCCTTCCTGCTTCTATGTCAGGTAAACATGGAAATGCTTCATTCTATTTTCTAGGGGTGCGGTTTGGTGAAATGGTGCTCAAGGTGAAATGATGCAGAGACTTTCAGGACAAATGATGCTACAGTCACACCTGTTTGGGCTCTCTGAACAGAGGTTTCCATAGATGATTTAATTGAGTCCCTCTTTGTGTAGCTTATAACTTATAATATACAGGTGTGTTTCAAAGTGATTCATAGAGGACATTTGTGATTTTTAGCAAGGAAACGCTTGGGTTATATTAGAAAAAAATGCAATTTTATTCTTATGATTACAAGATATCTATCTTTCCTTACATTAAGATAGGATTCTTGATATCTTGGAAATAAGATATAATAACTACTAAATTGAAGAGAATTATAAAACACTTTAAAAATCCAATAAGTTACTTCATAAAATTAGCAGTAAATCACAATGCTAAAATATCCTTTGCAAAATTATTAAAAACCATAAATTCTGGTAGATTTATTGTATATAATAGAATGCTAATTATTTTTCTACAGATAGTTTTAGCCATTTAGTGTGTATGGATTTATGTTGTGTCATTCCCACTCTATATACATCCACTAACTTAAATTCATTTGTATGTATAGAAGACACACACTCTCTGATTTCATTGCTATCAAAATCAATCAGGGTTAATCAATTTGGCACTTTGTAAAATATACAGTATCAGTTTTATGGTAATATTGGTATTACCGCTATGCACTATTGCATGTTTATTTAAAAGGAAGATTTCATTATTCAGTAAGGCATTCCTCAGTAAGCGTCTTTTGCTTTACTATAGTATAGCTTGCTTAATTTACTGATGTAGAATAATGATTAATTCATGTTTAATCTTAATTTTTGTATATAAAAACTGAAATATATATAAAATATGGCTGTTTTCTTTTGTAGCTGGAGGTGATTTAACTCTATCCTTGACAGATGGTAGCTTGGCCACTCTTGAAGGAATACAGTTGCAACTTGCTGCCAACTTAGTTGGACAGAATGTTCAAATTTCTGGAATAGATCCTAGTAGCATTAACAATATTACTTTACAGGTGGGTTTATTCTATATTATACATTGTACGCTGTTAAATAAGTTTTACATAGACAAATGCCCTTAATCTCTTGGTTTTAATCTCCAGATCTTCCATTTAATGACTAAATGGTGTTTAAGTGCTGTTTTTTCCCTCCCTTTCCTACAAGAAATTTTCTTTGCATAATTGTATTTATTCTATTGCCCACTTATTTAGAATATGGATTCCTAATGCTACCTAAGTACTCAAACATTTTGAATGTTAAGAGAATGTTATAGGCATCCCTCTAAAAGAGGATTTAGAATAGCTGAATTGATAAATGTGAATCATAAGTCATATTGCTGAGAATGTTTCTTGTTATCTTTCTGACACAGTATCTCTCCTATTTTACATTTGAAAGTTTTTATCAGGAGATGAGGCACTGTGGAAAGAAAGCCCTTGACCTGCAGCTGTTCAACGTTTTTATTTTCTAAGAAAGTTTATCATGATCATGTAGTGTTCAGAAGCTTTCTTATAAATGTAACACTTGACACTTTGCTTTGAACAAGCCAACTTTTAAAAAAATAATAATTCTAAAAGGTCTTCAGATAGAATAAGAAGTCTGCTGTATGCCAGTGAACATGAACAATTTAGATCTTTTAATGCTAAAAGGGGAAATGACGTGGCTCAGATTCACAGAACACAACTTCTGGCAGAATTTGTATTGTATTTAATACCTGCCAATTGTTGGCTGGTGTTTGAAATAAGCCAATGTAACAATGCCATAAAACATAAAAATTATCCAGTTTTTGTAAGATTGAATAAGTTATTATCTATATGATGAGCCAATTTTTGTTCCTTGGTTATTATAGTTTTACTACCGTATACAGTGGTACCTATACTTACGAACTTAATTCGTTCCGTGATCAGGTTCTTAAGTAGAAAAGTTTTGTAAGAAGCAATTTTCCCCATAGGAATCATTGTAAAAACAAATAATGTATGCGGTTGGGGAAATCACAGGGAGGGTGGAGGCCCTGTTTCCTCCCAGGAGATTCCTAGAGAGGCCCCACGGAAGCTACTCCCTGCCTTTTCTGGTTACAGTTTCGGAGGCTTGGGTTTGTAAGTGGAAAATGGTTCTTGAGAAGAGGCAAAAAAATCTTGAACACTAGTTCTTAGCTAGAAAAGTTCGTAAGTAGAGGCGTTTGTAGGTAGAGGTATCACTGTACTCGGATTTAGAAAATAAAATTGAATATATTCTTATTGGACTTTTTTCTTTTCAGATTGATCCCAGTCTTTTGCAACAGACTCTTCAACAGGGTAATGTACTGACCCAGCAGTTAACAGGAGATTCTAGTTTGGCGTCTCAGAACTCCTCCCTACAAACAGGAGAAAGTACAGTGTCAGCAGCAAATGTGGTAATCCAGCCTTTGTCAAGCTTGTCTTTACAACCCAATGTTACCTCTTCAGCAAATATGACAATGGGATCTATGGCTGAGCAAGAATCCGTATTGGCTACAACTACTTCAGGTAAATATAGTAGAAAAGCAAATTTATCTGGAAGCTCTTTGATTAGAATTGTCTAAACAACTTCTTATTTTCCTATCTTACAATCACACCATTATAATCTGATAAAAGACATATTTCTATTAATTACAATTATCTAAAATAGTTTGAGATAGGGCCATCTTATGCTATCCTGTTTCTCCCAAAATAAGACATCCCCTGATAATAAACCCAGTTGGGGTTTTGAATGCATGGCAATAAGGCCAAGCGCTTATTTCAGAGTTCAAAAAAAATATAAGACAGGGTCTTATTTTCAGAGAAACATGGTAACAGGCCAGAAACTCAACTCACTTCTCTCAGGAATATTACCCTGAAATCACTTGTGATCCTCCTGAAAAAAAGCTGGGCTCTTTTTGTTTGCTTAAATAATTTAAAATACAATTAAGCAATTGTATTTTAAATTATTTAAGAAAATTCTTTTGAAAAACCAAATATTTGATTCCTCATTGAGGATGGTTCTACAAAGGGTCACCTGGAGAAATCTAGAAGAAAATTCTTCAGATTAGTCTCAAGATTCACAAACAACCCTTTTAGTCCTTCAGATCTAACGCAGGTAGTCCGCCTGTTTTTCCACTATTGTGATTCCAATTCTTGGATTATGTATGTGGGAGCCATTAATACGTGATATGTATGAAAGCCAGCTCCCTTATGTTTTTCAGTTATGTGTCCAACATCGTTTTAACATTAAATATGAATAATATAAAACCTGAGTGCTTTTATTCAGTTTATTTTACTCACGTTCAGGTTCACAGGATCTCTCTCAAGTTATGACTTCACAGGGAATGGTGTCAACTGCCAATGGTCAACATGAGATTACACTGACAATAAATAGTTCTGGTCTAAGTCATGTTTTAACTCACGCTTCTAATTCAACCACTACAAATTCATCAGGAACCCCTCAAGAGATCACCCTCACTATATCTGGCAAGTATAATTATGAAGTTATTCTGATAGTTCTCCATTGACTCTTTTTAATGAAACATGCTCATTTGCAGGTTTATCTTAGGTGGAAAATTTAGAGTATTTTTGATGGGGTTATATTTGGTGAGGTTAAAAATTTAATGTTATAGTAATTTTTGTACCAATCTTCTTGATCTTTAACTGATTAGCACCAATTGAGTATACATTATAGAATGTTTTTTAAAAAATGTTGAGGCTTCTAATGAAGAGAAACGTCTGCTTCACATGTTTCTTCCATATGGTTGGCAATACTCTTGTCCATAGTTCCCTCTAAGCTGAGCAGTGAGCAATCGCTCACTTAAAAATCATAATCAACTCAGAGTTTTCCAAACCTGTCCAGAAGCCGAGAGGGAAAGAGTGAGAGGGAAGGAGAGAGAGAGAGGAAGAGAGAGAAACAGATAGAAAAAAGAGAGGAAGAAAAAGAGAAAGAAAAAGAATGGGAGTAAGGAAGAGAGAAAGAAAATCAAAATCTAGTTTGAAACTAGCTCAACTATTTAAGTGGCATTTTGATATTGATAGAGTTGCCCTATTATGAGCTCACTGTTATAGACACACAGTACAGTATTTTATTTTGAAATTCTGTGAGGCAAAACAGGGTGGCTTTTTTGTTTGTTTGTTTATTTGTTTATTTATTTATTTATTTATTTATTTATTTATTTATTTATTTATTTATTTATTTATTTATTATTTTGTGCCGCCCAGTCCCGAAGGGACTGCCGCTCAGACACTATACTTTTCCGCGCCGCGCCCCCCCCCAAAAAAAAAATATTAGAGGGAACACTGCTCTTGTCCCTCAATTTGTTATACAAGTAACAACAATTCTGTGCTTTATTTCATTGTAGGTATGCTCTCTGTACACACTGATCCTGTCAGTATGCATTAAAATACTATAGGATGCAGTGGGGCCTTTAAATGTAGAGCTTAGTCATACTGAAAATTTCATTATGAAGTTTTTACATGTTCTCTTTCAGAAATGAAAAATTGTTTATTTTAAAGAATATTAAAATGTATAAAGTTTCACAATGGCACTAATTGCTGAGGGCTTTATTACTGTAAAAAGAAAGTGGAACTTATACCTGAAGTGGCTAAAAAAGTCAATTTTCCATTTAGGCCAAGACCTTATTCAACACATTTCCTCTAACAACAATGAGCTAAATGGGAACCTACGATTGGCAACAACTAATATCACTAATCAATCACCTGCTACTACACTAACTATAAATAATGATCAGTTACTCTCTCAGAACCCAACACTGAATAGTTCTTCAGGTAAGTTTTTGTTTATTTTCCTCAAATTTGCTAGTTTGCACAGAGTTACTTAGAACTATATGACAGTGATCTTGATTTTTAAAAATGGTTATAAATTGTGAGTTTGAACCACATGCAGGGTGGATTTGATTTAAATCAAGTTGATTTAAATCACTAGAAAAAAGGCCTGATTTAAATCAACTTGATTTAAATCATACTTTTTAAAGAGCAACTGTCATCTCTGTTATTCCTCTGATCCACTGTTTGACAGTTCCAATATTGCAGAATACACACCCTCATGCTACATAATTATTCATACCGAATAAACTAAATTATTTATGTATCTTAAATAGAAAGCTATTTTTAGATAGATTCAATTCAATTTCAATTCAATTTATTAGATTTGTATGCCGCCCCTCTCCGAAGACTCGGGGTGGATTATTACTCCTAAAGCCTTTTATTACAAAAATATGATTTAAATTAAAAAATCCCATTTAAATAAAAAGAATCAGATTTTTTATTTATTTTTTATTTTAAAAAATCATCAATTTTTATCCACCCTGACCACATTGTTATCTTTAGTAGGAAGTATGTCAGACAGCTATGGTTTGGAGGAATAGGGTCATGGAGAGAATGTGATTGATCTTGTCAAAGTGCAAAAATGGCAGAGTTTACCTTCCCAAGGGCTTACGTTCAGTCCAAAAATATGCAACCGCAGAAGCCATTTCCAACTGTCAAGGAAAAGCTTGCAGTCCTGAAAAGCATCCAATTTCATTGTAGTGGGGGAGGATTTGTTGTTTTCACTGTGTCTTCAGAATGATGCTTTGCACAGATTTTAATCACACCGAGGTAATCATTTGAATATTTGAACATCCTTGTAATCTAAATTCCTATTCACTTTGACCTAAATTTTATTGAATTTGTGCTTATTTGCTTGCTAGCTTTAATTTAGGCGTTCAAGGGAATACATTTGTTTTTCTTCACAGCAATCTTCTGAGATAGGTTGAGCTAAAATTATGGTCTCTTGATATAGACCTGTTAAGGAGGCAAATATCCAAGAAAAGACATTATGGTACAGATAGTCCTTGACTTATAACTACAGTTGAGCCCAAAATTTATGTTGCTAGGCAAAACATTTGAGTTTTGCCCCATTTTACAACGTTTCTTGCAACAATTGTTTAAGTGAATCATTGCAGTTGTTAAGCTAGTAATGTCAATAAGTGATTCTGGCTTCCCCATTGGCTTGTCAGAAGGTCGCAAATGCTGATCACATGACCCCAGCCACTGCAACCGTAATAAATATGAGCCAATTGCCAAGCATTCAAATTTTGATCATGTGACCATAGGGGATACTGCAATGGTTGTAAGAGTGAAAACAATCTCAAGTCACATTTTTCCGTGTCGTTGTAACTTTGAACAGGCCCTAAATGAACTGTTGTAAGTGAAAAACTATCTGTATAAGCTACAACAGTGGCGAACCTTTTTGGCACCAAGTGCCAAAATGGGAGCATACATGTGCAAAACCAGAAGAGCAGCCTCCCATGAGCATTTGCATGCCAGGCAGCTGCTCTTCTGGTTTCCGGTGCATGCATGCGCACCGGCCACCCTGTCTTCTGGTTTGTGGCATGCATGTGCATGTGAAGACCAGCTGGCCAGTGTGCATGCATGTGCCAGAAACCAGAAGAGCTCTTCTGGTTTTTGGCATACACATAAAATAGTCAAGAATTACTGTATAAGCTATAACAGTGTTGGCAAATCTTCTCAGCACCGAGTGCCAAAATGGGAGCATGCATGTGTGCCAGAAACCCGAAGACCAGCCGCCCGGTGCACATACGCTCACTGGTCAGCTCTTCCTGTTTATAGTGTGCTCATGTGCACCGTCCATCTGGTCTTCTAGTTTCTGGCACGCATGTGCATGCGAAGGCCAGATGGCCAGTGTGCATGTGCACACCAGAAACTGGAAGAGCTCTTCTGGGTAAGAATGTTGTACAGTACATCCCCAAATATGAATTGTGATTCTGATTTTGAATTCTTGTGGTATAATTTTTGTAGAACTTAACACTTCAAGTGGAAACCTTCCAACGACACCACCCTTGTCTCAGCCAGCTCAGAACCTAGTAATGTCATCCCCAGGTGTGGGAGGAGATGGTAGTGTCACATTGACCCTGGCTGATACTCAGAGTATGTTATCTGCTGGTCTTGATGCAGTGACACTAAATATCACTTCACAGGTTTGTGCCATTTCTCTGATCTGTTCTATCCTGTTCTTAACATTTGCTAAATTTGTAAAACTTGGAGAAAAAATTAAGATTACTGTAGATTAATCGTGCTTGTGTAGCAATGAATATTGAACATATTTTTAAAATTATTCTGTATATCTCGCTCTTTGTGTGGTTTCAACTTTATGATATATCTGGTACTGTCTATTTCATGGTCACTATTGTTCTGCCCCAGCTACGGACCAGAGAAAACATAGTACACACGCAGTTTGTTCAAAGCTATATTTAGTTGATTAACCACTACTAATATACTGGCTTAGTAGTGTTCAAACACAAATAAATCTTCAATCATTCTTTTCTTGGGAAAAAAGTTGTTAATTATATATCATTAACAGCTGGCATAAGTCCATAAAGTCATAAAGCAAGATAAGTAATTAGTCCTTGGTATCACAGGAATCTTACAGAGATTGGCAAGATTCAATTCAATTCAATTTATTAGATTTGTATGCCGCCCCTCTCTGAAGACTCGGGGCGGCTCACAACAATAATAAAAACAATATTCTAGTGAAAACAAATCTAATATTAAAAAGCTCATAAAACCCTATCATATTTTAAAAAGCAAACAACATATACATTCCCAAACATAAATATAAAAAAGCCTGGGGGAAAGGTGTCTCAACTCCCCCATGCCTGGCGGTATAGATGGGTCTTGAGTAATTTACGAAAGACAAGGAGGGTGGGGGCAGTTCTAATCTCCGGGGGGAGTTGATTCCAGAGGGCCGGGGCTGCCACAGAGAAGGCTCTTCCCCTGGGGCCCGCCAAACGACATTGTTTGGTCGACGGGACCCGGAGAAGGCCAACTCTGTGGGACCTTATCGGTTGCTGGGATTCGTGCGGTAGCAGGCGGTTCCGGAGGTACTCTGGTCCAATGACTTGGGTGCCAGCTGCAAGGGCCATTGCATATTACTTGTTGGCCTTGTCTCGGACGGATCTGCTACCAGCTACACGGACTGCTGGCGAGTCACAACAACTGAACTTCAACAATAATTGAATTTTTGCTTATATTTCCTAAAGGTAACATGGGTTATTCAGGCTTTGCATCCAAATTTCTGTTGTCTCCCTCCTCCCCATCTTCTTGCTGTTCCCTTTGCTTCCTAAAACTTACTCCAGATAATATGGAATTCTAAAAATGGCATGAAAACCCCAGGGGGAAGCACAGATGAACAAATGTAACTCTCTTCTTTTCTCCCCAGTAAGCACTGAATTAGTGGGACTAGAAATTCTGTAGTGACTTTTGTTTGCAGAACAATAGTTTGAATCCGGCTGACTTTTAGCTCTTACAAAGGACTTTTGTTTTCCCTCAATTTTCCCATTAATTTATCTATGTGTAACGTTTCCATAGATTAAATAGAAAACCACCCCTTTCAGTAAGAAGAAAATCCAGAAGAAAGTTACCTGTGGGAGATATTTTAAGTGTAGAAGTTTGTTAAGGATGGATATAGAGTGATGGCATCAGTGATGGCAAACCTTTTCAGCACTGAATCCTGAAAAGGTCATGCAGAAATATTGCATGCGTGTGCGCTTCTTGGGTCCGCAATCTGAAAAAGCTAAATATCTGCGTTCTAGCTTATATGCATGCCCAGCGATCAGCTGGCCGGCACGTATCTGCAGGTCAGTTTTTGGCACTGCCGTGGATGCGAAGGATAGCACCAGAAACCCAGAGAAGAAGCAGGCAAGGCTGTGCGTGCTGGGCGATAGGGCTGCACCTGGTACTTTGGGCATGCGTGCCATAGTTTGCCATCCCGGCTCTATATCCTTCCTTAACAAACTTCTACATTTAAATATGAATATAGATAATACAAACTGGGGCTTCTTTTGGTTGTATGGTTTTAAAACAAAGTGTAGCATATAGGGAAAATGGGCACTAAACAAGTCTAATAGTTATTATTATAAGAATAAAGTGCTCTGGGACTTTAACATTAAAATTGACAGGTACCTGCCATGTAAAACCCCAGACTTAGCAATTATATAAAAAAAGAAAAGACAAAAAAAAATCTGGATAGTAAAAATACGGCAGGACCTGGAAACAGCATAAGATAAAGAAATGGAGAAGATAACAATATACGAAGACCTGCAAATAGAAATAAAAGAAAGCAAAGGTATTACCAATACTAATAGGAACTTTGGGTACAATCCCAAAACAACTGGAGCACCATTTGAACACCATTGGCATTGACAAAATCACCATCATCAGTTGCAAAAGGCAGCTTTACTCTGAACTGTGATAATACCTCTAACACATCTACATTTGCCTATCCCAAGTCTTTAGGGTCCTGATAAATTGATAAAAATGCCCAATCCAATCTGAATGATGAGCATACTTTACAAGTGACAGACAGATCAGAGAAAAAAATGTAGTGGGTAATATAGAAACATGCACCAAGGATATACATCTCACCCCAAATCAATTAAATGCAGACGTCATAGCCAATCCCTCAAGGATTAAGGGGTTAATCATGGATTAAGCCTTGGGGTTTTCATAGTCTTGAGAACTATGAATAAAAGATAATTCCCCCCCCCCCCCCCAGTTGTTTATCAGATTACGTTATATAATGCTGCATCTTCATTGCTATTTGGACCGGGAGTCATTGCTCACAGTCACTCATGCCCTCATCACCTCGAGGCTCGACTACTGTAACGCTCTCTACATGGGGCTACCTTTGAAAAGTGTTCGGAAACTTCAGATCGTGCAGAATGCAGCTGCGAGAGCAATTATGGGCGTCTCTAAGTATGCCCATATCACTCCAACACTCCGCAGTCTGCATTGGTTGCCGATCAGTTTCCGGTCAAAATTCAAAGTGTTGGTTATGACCTACAAAGCCCTTCATGGCACCGGACCAGAATATCTTCGGGACCGCCTTCTGCCGCACGAATCCCAGTGACCGGTTAGGTCCCACAGAGTCGGCCTTCTCTGGGTCCCGTCAACCAAACAATGCCGTCTGGCGGGACCCAGGGGAAGAGCCTTCTCTGTGGGGGCCCCGACCCTCTGGAACCAGCTCCCCCCTGAGATTAGGATTGCCCCCACCCTCCCTGCCTTTCGTAAACTCCTTAAGACCCACCTCTGCCGTCAGGCATGGGGGAACTAAACATCTCCTCCTTGCCCGTGTTGTTTTGCCATTAATTGATTGACTGTGTGCCTATTTTTATATACATTGGGATTGTTTTATGAATTTATTAATTTTAAACTGTAATTAGATTGGTGGGCATTGGATTTGTTATTATGTACTGTTTTTATTGTTGTGAGCCGCCCCGAGTTTGCAGAGAGGGGCGGCATATAAATCCAATAAATCTAATCTAAATCTAATCTAGCTTTCCTTTTACTAGCCAAATTGAAGTATATAAAATTGAAATAACTGTTTATTAGTCTTTTATACAGCCTTCTCAACTTTGGTTTTCTCCCCTCTGTTTAGTTTTTTTTAATAATTAATGAGTGACAAATCCTCTTGAATTTTGTTAGTACATGCTAACAAATTGATGGTACCGTGAGTGTGATTTGTTGGACAGAGCACAGATTTTACACAAAACTTTCACTAATGTGATCACATGATATATAGTCGATAGGCTATCACTAAATTAATTTCATATTACATGTTTCTGCATTTAGGGTAACTCTTAATATTGGACAAATTAAATTTGGGGGATTATTAATAGAATAATAATAGTCTTATATATTGTAAGCTGCTCCGAGTCCTGGGAGAGGGGTGGCATATACATCCAGTAAGTAAGTAAGTAAGTAAGTAAGTAAGTAAGTAAGTAAGTAAGTAAGTAAGTAAGTAAGTAAGTAAGTAAGTAAGTAAGTAAGTAAGTAGCTTAAACTTTTCATTAAGCCTCTGATATCAGATTATATAACATGTAATCTTATCTTCTGATAACTTTTAGTTATCTATGTGTGGAAAGTTTAAATAATAAATATATTAATTGGCTTAGATGTTGATGAGGTGAGTTGCACATTTTTTCTAAACATTTGGAAATTTCTTTGGCAGGGTCAACAGTTCCCTGCTTTACTCACAGATTCGACACTTTCTGGCCAGACCAATTCAAGCTCACAGCAGGTCATCCTCGTCAGCCATGCTCCACATTCGGTACCTGCAAACCATGATGAATTAACGTATCAGGTAAGTGGCCTTCATTAACCTTTCTTGACACAGTCGTTTTGTGTCCTGAATCTGAGGTTGTCATTTATCTTATTCATTTATTTCATTAGGGATAGTAAGTATCCACAAAATCTTCAATTTGACAGAATTTTGCTCTTCCAAGGAAAATTTGGGATGGCACTATATTAAATGTAGCATTTGTCATTTTTCTAAATGAGACCTGAATTGTACAGGGAGCCTGTTATTCAATAGGAATTACTCCAGATACTATATATTGCAATGTTCTCCAGTCTGATACTCTCCCAATATATTAGATATTCCCCTGTCAGTATGGCCTCTGGTTAATGGATTTTGAAACTTGAAGTCCAATATATCTTAAATAATTTGTTTGAAGAACTCATACAGTATATGGAACAGTAGCCTTAGGCTGATATTTTTTTAGCACAGCTATCTTAGTGAATTTAATAGAGCATATTTTTGCACAGATTTACTTTATTGGTGTCAGATGCAACTTTTTTTATTTTAAAGTCAAAATTTAATTCTCTCATGTTAGTGTTTTATTCTTAATACTTATTTTATCTTGTTCTTCTTCTACATGCTTGATTACACCTCATCAACACCTCATCATTATTGTTATTCTTCTGTTTTTCTCTTACATCACTTACCTGAAACCTACTATTATTATTATTCTGCTCTTTTGGATTATTTTAGGATAGTTTTTAAAATTAATTATGATCATTGGCGTAAATGATTGTTGCTTGTGAATTAGATAGCTCTAGCAACATCCTATAAGATTCCATAAATGAGCAATGGTGAAGATAATTATTTCCACATTGTTCTGAAGAATCTTTGAGCAAGAGGTTCTGTTTTGTTGTTGGATTAATAGATCCTACATACATTTTGCTTTAAAAAAAAAAGAATTTAAACGTGATGTCTATAAAGCATGAAAATGTACAACTTCCTTATTTTTTCTGGTTTGGGATATGCATTGCTAGACTTGACAGATGCCCTATTAGAGTGCTAACATGGCATTTGAAATAATTTAATTTAAAGTATCCCTTTATAATGGGCTGTCTGATGAGTGCATCATTTTTAGGAAGTCCTGCTAGCTTAGTTAACCTAAAATCCTGGCCAGCAAGATTTTGCAATATATACAAGATGTACAGTAATACATGATTCGAAAAATGACTACTTTTGATATTTTGAACATAATACATCAGTATTTTCTTTGGATGATCTTTGCATTTAAGAGAATAAAATGTTAAAAGTCAGTTCATATTTTTTTCAATTTAATATGTATGACTACTGTACTAAAAATTCCCTTATCTGTTGATCGCCTTCACATCCTTTTAAGAATATTATATTCAAATATGTAATTTATTATCACTATTTGACATCGTTTTCCAGATGTACTGTGCAAAAAGAAATGGCTTAAATATGACTAACTCTGCAGTAAAGAGTGGTACTATCAATTCATTTAACCTGTCTGCAAGTTTTGCTTTTCTTTCAATACCAGTATAGCTGACTTCTTATAGCTAATATGCTTTAATGTAGAGTTTTGGTATGGCTATGCTCTTCAGTATTTGTTGACCGTTTCTTAGTATTCATGAAGTGTGTTTCTGAAGATCACTTGTAAGGGAATAGTTTTGTTCTACTGTGTATTCTCTTTCCTTAAAACACCATTCTTGATTTTTTTTCTCCCCTCCTTTCATTCTTATTCTCAACTACTCCTATTTGGTTTGTGATTAATTTCTCTGACCACACTAATTTTTATGTCCTTGCATGTCTTCCTGTAAACTTAAGCTGCAGATAGTTGCCTTGCCTATCCATTTTTCCTCTTCATTTTCATTGTCCACCACAAAGCTTCCTCTTTGCTGCCTTCCATAGAATTGCTTTTTACTGCTTCAACAGTAACTAATTATGACAAAGAATGGAAAGTCTTACCTGATGATTTTTTTTGGTTCATGGGTAATGTCTCTTTCAATCTTAAGTCAAGCAACTGATGTCTAGATGTGTTCTTTTATTTGCTACTTGAATACTGCAATAAAATATTTATGTAGTATTAAGACATACAGATAGGCACATACACTAAAATGGAAAAAGAGAAAGAGAGAGTACATATATGTTATCATTCTATATGTAAACTATGTCAAAGACTGTGGAAATGCTACTCTAGTGAACATCTGTTGCTAGTAGGGCTTAAGCCTAGAGCTTTCAGCCACAGTGCTTGAATTGCCTCTGGTTTTGCTCACAGAGTGGGAGTACTCAGAAAGATGGATTGATGGAGACATAAATCTTAGGAAAAATAATCAGGTAAGAACATTTCTGCATTCAAAGGTTTACTTACATCTGGAAAGCATTTGTCTTTTTAACTTTTGGTCTTTCTAATCAATTGTGGACAGGGTGACAGGCTGATTCCTGACTAGTAGCAGGTGGGTATTGTTTGTTATCTCAAGTGTTTAGGAGGACAGGCTCACCTCTAAATTATTTGGGAAAATGTCGTGTTTCCCCGAAAATAAGACCCTGTCTTATATTTTTTTGAACCCTGAAATAAGCGCTTGGCCTTATTGCCAGACACTCAAAATCCTGTTTGGACTTATTATCAGGAGAAGGTAGAATTTCCTAGATTTCAGATTCCCAATGCCTTCAGAACATGTAGGCAAATTGATACTAAGCTATGGCCTTATACCATGTATTTTCATAGTAATTTCATCAAATTTACATTTGGCATGTTTTCCTTTCCTTTTCCCTGCCCTCACCTCAGCCATGGATAATTTAACAGAGTGGCACATGAAGTTGTCACTTATAGAAAAATCTTACTTTGAGGAATTAGAAAATGGAATATAAAGACTATGGGTTTCAATCTTCATTATACTAACCAAATTGTGGTCATAATCACTACAGTGCTGACTTATGAGATTTACTTGGTAACTTACGTTATGCCTAAATCATCTATCGCAATTCAAGCTATCCAAGTCCATATAACAGATAACAGAACTCTGCATGTAGAAACACATTGCCTGGAAATAACAGGTTAATGTAAGCAGAATTAATCTTGTGTGTCTCTTTATAGTTATAAGTACAACTATGATTTTAACTTTGGGCCTACATATTCTTTTTGATCCATGCATCATGTTAAAAATACACAACAAAAATTTTGCATCCTTGATTTTTTATTGTATCACAAGTCAACAAACAGTTTGAAACAAAACCAATCTGTGGGATTTTAAATAAACATTATCATAAGACTTATTGCATATCAGGAATAGAAGTTTCTAAACTCCTGTATTGATATGTAGGAAAGATTTTTGGAGATGGATGAAAAGAGGAAGGTAAGATAAGAGAGGGCCTAGTCCACAGCTAGATAGTGAGTGGAGCAAAAGACTCAGAAGGAATCATCCCTAGTTACTTGGGCTTTAAAGGAGATGACAGGATATTTTACTTTCACACTTAACAAGATTTGATTAATGTAGCTTTATCATAAAATAGAATTAGCTTATCCAGGTGTGTTTCCTATGTGGTCTACTGTAAGATTGACATCTCCTTTCCTTAAAAGGAAAAGAGGAAATTAAATGACATACATAACATGGACTATGGGAAGCCTTGGTGGCACAGTGGTTAAATTCAGTATTACAGGCTAACTGCCCAAAGCCTGGAATTTGATCCTGATAAGGCTCACGGTTAACTCAGCCTTCCATCCTTCTGCAATCGATAAAATGAGGACACAGATTGTTTAGGGCATTACGCAAATAATGCTGACATTGAAAACTGCCTAGAGCAGGGGTCCCCAACTCCCAGACCCAGGTCTATTTAAAACCGGACTGTGCGAGTGATGGGCAAGCACACGTGTACAAAGCTCCACTCTTATGAGCGGTGGCCACTTGTGCTCACACATGAAGCTCGACCCCATATAATAATAATAATAATAATAATAATAATAATAATAATAATAATAATAATTTGTTATAATAATAATTTGTTATAATAATAATATTTTATAATAATAATAATATTTTATAATGATAATATCAGGAGTATAGGCTTGATTGGAAAACTAGAAAAAAATCATAGAAAAAGTTTATACAGAAGATGAAAAGGCAATTGCCTGTTATAGTTGACAAAATGATCCTACCTTCCTAGTCCATGTGAGAAGGGTCATTTGACAGCAAAACAATCTTGTCACATAATGAAACAAAATTCAGGCAGAAATTGGTATCCCTAAGTTGGGTTGAAATAATAATATTACCAGATTACTTGTGTGTGATGTGTGGTCTATATCCACATACGTATACACGTATATTCTGGGAAGATGTTAACAAGATTATCAATCCCTTATTTCATGGTAGAATGGGGGTAATATGTGTGTCAAAGCTGTACAGTAAAACTACACGCTTGAGATGTAATTGTATCCCATCTGAAAAGGCAATTCAATATTCTCACAAAGATTTTGTGCGTTGCATTTGCCATAATTATTTGTCTATGTATTTTATGTCCCTGTTACAGGTGAGTGAGGTTTCTCCACCTCTATCAAAAAGTATTCAAGTTGAAAAAGAGGCTCGCCTGCATCATTGTTTTGAGTGTAGTCAAACTTTTTCTTCAATCACCGTGCTAATGCAGCACAGTAAGGAAGTTCATGGAAAAGAAAGAATCCACATCTGTCACATTTGCAATAAAGCTTTCAAACGAGCCACGCATCTGAAGGTACGAGATGAAATTAAACTATTTTAATAAAAATGTAAAAGCCAGCTGGGTGGACTTTGGAATGATCACTGCCTCAGCCCACAATACCATGCTTGGGTGAGGATCTGGTTGGTCAGTTCCTGTTGCAACCAATTGGTGAATGTTGGATTCATCCTGGAGAAGGAGTGGAGCAATGGATGGAAGATGGTAGGAAAAAGGGAAAAAATAGGAACCTGTGATCAATCTTGTCTAACGTTTAACAGTTGAGCCTAGTTATTAGTTAGATAGCATTTTGAGATAACATCGGGGTGTTTGGATAAATTAAGGACTTGGAAGTCCCAAAGGTGCTTTTTCGGGAGGTAACTAGACTTTCTTGTTTGCCTCTTGAAAAAACATCTTTGGGACAACCATGACCTGGATGACTGACAATCTTCACAGACTTGAAGGACTTGAAGACATGCCCCAGAAGAAGGAAAAAATAAAGCGAGACTTTATTACCGTCCAGAAAACAACATGGGCTTCTCAATGGGATTTGTAGTGAACTTGGAGATTTTACCATTATCAAATCCTTGGTAAAACTCCGCAACACCTTTAAGGGGAGGTTTTGCAGCATTTTTTGTCCAGCAGAACAAAATAACTCAACAATATCTGGGAGCAGCTTACAACAGTATCCATATGACTTTGCAACACACTTACGTCTTCTTAACAATTTAAAAATAAGTTATTTGCATATCACTCCATGCATAGTGCAGAACAGCTTTTTCAAAGATTTTACACAACCCTGATATTTAATTGGATTGTGCACTGCCTTCTGGATTCCAGGTTGTTTGATGTTATTGTTGGAATATCCATGCTTTCATTTTTTGTGTGTGTTTATTCAAAAGGGAGGGCTGTACTATCATTTTTTCCAGCTCTGTACTTTCATGGTAACTATTAATTGAAACGAAGAACTTTTTCTAGCAAATGAACAAACTTCCTTCCAGGTACACATTTTTTACAGAAACAATTTTGTTTTCCCTTAGCAGGATAGGCAATGTAATTCCATGGCACATTATTGACTTTCCCTAAGGAAACCTGCGCTTGTTACTTCCACCTCTGTCTTTTAGTATTTCATTAAAATCTTGAAAAAGATTTTATGAAGACAAAGTGATCGAAAGTATTCGCCCAGTTGCTTGATTTTTTTCTTGCTTTGCTGTTTTATTTAATGTTGCAATCATAAATACCATTATATTTTATTATGTTACCTTGAACATTGTTTCAAGAAGGAAGCAATAGGAATTCCATTTATTATTCAGACAACTAAATCTTAGTTTGAAGAGAAAATGAAATATTTCATTCTGAATCGTAGTTTGCTTCAGTAAATATTGGAAATTGTTATGTTTGAATATTAATGAACAAGCAGTTCTCTATGCATCTGGAATCTAGACACATGCGAATGCATACCTTTCTAATATTATATGTAGACATTATAAATAGCAGAATAACTGAGTTGGAAGGAACCTTGGAGTTCTTCTAGTCCAATGCCCTGCTCAAGCAGGAGATCTTATACTATTTCAGACAGCTGGTCAAGTCTCTTCTTAAAAACTTCCAGTCTTAGAGCATCCACAACTTCTGAAGGCAAGCCATCCTACTGATTAATTGTTCTTGCTGAAATTTTCTCCTTATTCTTTCCTTGATTACTTTCTATCCATTACTTGTTCTGCCTTCAGGTGCTTTAGAGAATAGCTTGACCCCTTCTCCTTTGTGGCAGCCCCTTAGATATTGGAGCACTGCTATTATGTCATCGCTAGTACTTCTTTTCATTTAACTAGACATACATAGCAGTAGTGTCTGTCTTTGAAGTGTTGCATTTCACATAGTATTGCACACTTCTTGTCCTTTTGCTCTGCATTATGGGTCAGATCTGCAAAATGAATATAGGGTTGTAGAAACTGGAACTAAATTAACAAGCCTCCAAATAATTTCTTTTCTTTTTTTAAGTGCCAAATGAAATGTATTTTGTCTTTTATTAGGAACATATGCAAACGCATCAGGCTGGACCATCACCAAGTTCCCAAAAGCCAAGAGTATTTAAATGTGAAACTTGTGAAAAAGCCTTTGCTAAACCAAGTCAATTGGAAAGACATAGTCGCATCCATACAGGTAACTAAACAGTACAAACTGATATCCATTGCAGTATTTGAGGTTAGATTCTAATCATTTTGCTAATTATGTCTGAATCACAAAGGGCAAAGAAGCCTCATTTGTTTTTAACCACCACGCATTTTTGAGGCTATCAATATTGAGAAAACTCACCCTTATTACAATTCATGGATTGAAGACATGACATATTAGACAGTGTCTAAGGTAGTGATGGTGTAGCTTTTTTTCCTCGGGTGCCGAAAGTGTGTGAATGCACACCATTGTGCATGCGCGAGTGCCCACACCCATAATTCAATGCCTGTGGAGGGTGAAAATGGCCTCCCCTGCCACCCCAGAGACTCACTGGAGGCTGGAAATGGCCTGTTTCCCAACTTCTGGTGGGCCAGGTAGACATGTTTTTCATCCTCCCCATGTTCCAGAAGCTTCCCTGGAGACAGGGGAGGGAAAAACAACCTCCCCCATCCTCAGAGGCCCCCCAGAAGCCGAAAATACCCTCCCAGAGTCTCCATACAAGCCAAAAATCAGCTGGCTGGCCCGCACATGCACACTGGAACTGAGCTAGGGCAACGGTTCGCGTGCCAGCAAATATGACTCCGTGTGCCACCTATGGCACGTGTGCCATAGGTTCGCCATCACTGGTCTAAGGTATCTACTTGAGCTGCTATCCTCTTCATACAAGACAGTTCTCATCTGTGGGTGCTGCAGATAGAAGGATCCAGAGGGTGGAACTAATTCCGCACTGCTGCAGAAGCTCTTTTATTAATTGGATGTCCTCCATATTCTGTGTATCCAGCTTTGATAGCATCCCATTCTCTCTGGAGTAGTGGAGGACTTAACATAAACATTGCATGTATGGATATTTGTCTGTTTGATATTAGCTGCAGCATGCTCAGATCAAATGAATTATTTGAAAACCAATAGAGGAAATGCCACGTTACCTGGGGAATATGTATGGTGGAAGAGAAATAAAAGCGTTCAATCACTTTGTGATATTTGGGGAGGGTCATGTTTCTAGGCAAACATTCAAGTAGAATTGCTGCATCTCTGAAATATGTTAACAGAAGTGACCCTTAAGAAATGTATTAAAATGACTTTTGTTTGGATAATATGATGGTTATTTTGCACGAAGACAGGCTAAGAAAATCAGCTTCCCATTTTATTCTTCAATAACAATTCCCAGCATACTACCTTATGGCTGCTGAACATTTGTGACTATAGCCCTAAGCCCATGTGTTTTGCAATGGACTAGATGATTGCTTAGTTCGGTTGAAATTAGAAAGATACTTTTCAGGTCACATTAGAAAAAATGGGAAGTTTAAGGGATTGTTGTTGTAATTTCCCATTGGGTCAATTAATCTGCTCTTGTTTCTTTGCTTCTTTACCAAAGGTGAGCGGCCCTTTCAGTGTACTTTGTGTGAGAAAGCTTTTAACCAGAAGAGTGCACTGCAAGTTCATATGAAAAAACATACAGGGGAAAGGCCTTATAAATGTGATTACTGTACAATGGGCTTCACCCAGAAAAGCAACATGAAACTTCATATGAAACGGGCTCATGGCTATTCCGGTATGGTGATATTTGCTTTGAGAAAGTTTGGCATATCTTCTTGTTTTATAGCATTATACTGAAGAGTCTCAACATTTCTAATTTTTTTAGATTGTACCAAGATTGGGCTTTGTGCTTTGGCTCTTAATCTTTTAGATAATGCTGGGCAGGGGTATTAATATACCATATTTTTTGGTGTATAAGACACCCCTCCCAAAAAAGCGGGTGGAAATGTTTGTGCATTTTATACAACGAATGTTGCCGAAGCTCTGCCCACTCACTGGCCATTTACCCTTCTGCCTCTTCCTCCAGCAATTTGCCTCTTTGCAGCAGCCTGATCAGTTTCAGCACAGCTTGATTTAGCACAAACAGCTGATTGATGGTTGGATCTGCCTCCTGGAATACCGCCTGCCAGCTGTTCCAGGCTATGGGGATCACCACTGCCCATTGATGTTGCTGTCTTTTACCACCTCCATGCGCCCCATTTGGCCACCTATCCCCTTGTGAAGGCCGAAAATGGTGTGTGTGGAGGCGGTAATAGGTGGCAACAGCAATGGTGGTGATGGGCGGTGGCGATCCTCACAACCTCAAACAGCTGATAGGCAATATTCCACGAGGCATCCAACACCAATCAGTTGCTTATGCTAAATCAGACTGCTGAAGCTGGCCCGGCTGTTTGCTGTTTACTGCAAGGAGGCTAATTGCTAGGAGGCAGAGATGGATTTTTTTTTCTTGTTTTCCTCCCCAAAACCTAGTGCGTCTTATAGTCCGAAATGTTTTGTAGTCGGAAAAATACGGTAATTCAGTTGCTCATTGAACAGAAATGTTTTCAGTTGTGTAGTACAGTTATATTCCAGTCCAATTTTATAGGGTGGGTTTTTAGAGAAAACTGGAAGGAGGTGCTATCATGTATTCTACTTTCAGCTTCCGAATATGCATCCATCTAATATATAAATTAGTTATTTCAGTTCTGTATTTGAGTTTGAAAAAGCATTTGGAACTTGCTTAAGTTTTCCCATTTTTCTGACTTTTACATAAAATGTAATGCAAAAATGTGAGGCATGAGAATGAAATTAGGATCTAATGCACCTACCTTAACCAAGTCTCCCAGCCATCTTTTCACCTCTTCAGACTTCTGTGTTATAATGCAAGTACAATGATACCTCATCTTACGAACTTAATTGGTTTCGGGACGAGGTTTGTAAGGTGAAAAGTTTGTAAGACGAAATAATGTTTCCCATAGGAATCAATGGAAAAGTGATTAATGCGTGCAAGCCCGGACTCACCCCTTTTGCCAGCCGAAGCGCCCGTTTTTGCGCTGCTGGGATTCCCCTGAGGCTCTCCTCCATGGGAAACCCCCCTCCGGACTTCCGTGTTTTTGTGATGCTGCAGGGGAATCCCAGCAGGGGAATCCCAGCAGTGCAAAAATGGGTGCTTCGCTGGCAACGGAAGTCTGGAGGTGGGGTTTCCAGCGAGGGGAGCCTCAGCGAAATTGCAGCATCGCAAAAACACGGAAGTCCTCGAAACCAATGAATGTAGACATTATTTTAAATTTTTAAAGCATCACTTATCTCATAGGTGATAGAAAGATAGAAAGAAAAGCTGTTGGATAAGAAAAGCTGTTGGATATGATTGACATGAAGGGTGAAGTCATAAAAAACACCAAACAGAACTGTAGGAATTGGAATGGAGGTCTGGAAAAAATGACTGACAGTTTAAAATGGAGTCAGCCATAGTGGCTGTTGAAGACATTTTATTTCTTTTAATAAGTGCAGTCTGGTAATTCTGAGTTGGATTGGACAATGATTATAATGTTTAAGACAGTTGTTAGGCATAGTCTGAAAAGGATGAAGACCATTGAAGAAAAATAACTAACTAGCCCATAAGGAAGAATAGAATTCCAGGAGATAATAGAAGATGAGATGATCAAAGCCACCCAGATTAAAAAAAAGTTTCATAACATCTCTCTCACTGGAAGAAATGGAAAGGATATCAGGTTATGGCATCCTCATGGAGATAGGTGGAACAAATCCATAGCCAAATAGATATACTAAGACAGGAAGGTACATAATTAAACTCAAGATTTTACTCTAAAATAGAGAATATACAGCAACTTTAAAACCATATTGTATGTGCCATTCTATTTTCAAACCTATCTATGCCTCCATTCAAACGTTAAGCAAGGGTTTATAGAGACTAATGACAAAATTTATCTCTGTCACTCTCAGATGCTGTGCAAATGGCCTTTATGTGGAAGGCTTTGATCTTCTCATCTTTTATTATCTCATGGAAACCTACTTGCCTCCTGGACTAGTTAGTTATTATCTTCTTTTGGTCTTCAGACTATGTCTAACAACTATATTTAGCATTGCGGTCACCACCCAATCAAACTCAGATTACACTGTACTTATTAAAATAAACAAAATGATTTCAACAGCAGTTTAAAATGGAGTTGACAGTAGTGGCTTTCTGATCAATATGTGTATTGGCTATTAGGGGTGAAGATGTGAGGCAATCTATTTGCTTTCTTTATGTATGATAGATTCTGGAGCATGTAAAGGCCTGCTTGCCCATATGTACAGGGATCTGCTTGCCCATATGTACAGGCCAACACTTAATTATCAGGAAAGCATCACTGAGTCAATAAAATAAAATTACAAATGTCCAACCTGCATGCCCCATCTTTATATAAAGTTTATATAATTATAATCCATGCATCTTCAAAGGGGAATAAGTCTGTTTTTTCTGTTTTAAAGTCCTATTATTGGTTTCCTGGGTTAACAGCAATTCATTGAAATTATGATGGCTACACGAACAATATTTATAACTGATTCTCCAGGTATATTTTCCAGTCCCAGCACCCTTGTTATCAGGTGATCAGAATCTGGGTACTTGGCAATTGGTTCATACATTTAACAGGTATGGCATCCTGTGGTCACTTGGAACCTTCCGTGCCAACTTACAAGCAAAGCCAGAAGGGATGTTTGCTAGTTGCCAATTTTCTCCTGAACATCTCCTACCAATTTTCTCCTGAACATCTTTGCTACAGTGTATCTGATTGAAGGGATTTTGTGTTAGCAGCCTTCCCCTATCAGCCTGCCCGTCCGCATCTGGGCCTCACCACAGCATCTCCTCCCTAATTTGTACATACTTAGGTCTCATCTCATAACTCCCTCCCCAACCCGCACAGACTCACGCCTCGCCACAGCACCCTCTCTCCATTGGGGAGCACTCACTCGAACACCCCAGCTCTCTTCCATAGAACTCGCCCTACTGCCTGCTCGCCTTGAGATTTCTCACAAACTTTCCATTGACTTTGTGGGAAGTCTACAGGAAATTACAAGATGCTATCGTAAGATGTCATTGCCTAATACACATGATACTCATTTAGCAACATCTATACGGATTGACGAGATTGTCAATGCTAAATGATATGGTCATGTGATATTGCACTTATGACCATGTCGTTAACAATGGGAATTCCAATCCCTAATTCTGGCAATAAAGGAGCAGGCTGTTTTCTTTTCTAGAGAGTATGTTGACATGAAATAAAACATTGTACCTTTAATTGATGTCACCATAATGTAAAAACCCAATTGACATACTGTAGAAACTTGATTTTTAAGAAGACCTATGATCTGCAATGCATCTGACTTGCTAGCAAAAAATTAGTCATTCTTTTTTGGTGTACCTCTAAGAGGCACAACAAATTAAAAAGATATTTGATCCTTTTTCTTTATATTTGCGAAATTTCTTTTGATTTTTCTTCATCGTGCATTTTGACGGCTACGTCATAAATAAATACATCTATGAAAACTGCCTTAAATGATTAGGATGGAAAGTAGAATTTACGGATGACAACTTTATCTATTTTACTTTCTTAATCACAAAGAGTATTTAGCTATACAGTACTCCATTACTTTTGAGCACTGATACATAAATTTTAATAGATATAAATTAAATATTGATTTTCTTTTTGAACTCTGTTAAAGAAATGGACATACCACAAACTAGAACTGCATGTAGGGCTTTGTGTCCAAATGATAGCAATAAAGAAAAGTGAGGTGTAGCCCTTTCAAGATGAATATTTTTTAAATTAAAATTGTGATAGGTATTTACTCAAAACAAGCCTCACTAAATTTCGTTAGTCCCAGGCTTTTATTTCTTTTTCTTCAGATCTTCCCCCTTGCAAATTACTACTCTGTAGTCAATAAAATAATTTTTTGAATTTAATTTTCTGCTGTTTGCCTGAAGACTTTATGCCCTATCTTTTACTGTTCTTTATCTTTTTACTATGTTAGGTGCAATACAAGAATCGACCAGTCTTCAAGGACAGGAAGGCGAAGACATTAATCGTGCCCTGAATTTGGAAGAAGTTGTTCAAGAATCTTCAAACGAATGGCAGAATATAACCAATATTTTTTGATGACTATAAGATGAAAGCTCCAAAGGCTTTCAGGACTAGAATTTTTTTCTCCTTTTTTTCCTAAAAGTAGTCATCTGTGGATTTTTATTATTAAAGCATATTGCAAATAATAAGGATGATATAGCTTTTTAAATATTACAAAACACCGAATGAATTACCTGTTTTTTGTAAGCATATAGAATATTTGAGAAACATCAGACAAATTTTTGCTACATTGTCTACAATCAGGGATCTCAGGTAGATAGAACTTGTTTATCTTTTCATTCCACCACAAGTGTATCCTCTAAAACAGAAATACACCCAGACCTTGAAATCAGTGAAGACTGAATCTAAAATAGGCTTTCTTGGATGTTCTGTCAATCATGAAGAATGTCTTGAGTATTTAAAACAAAATTGTATGAGTGCTGGTGTAGATGATGCCTGCTCCAGTGCAGATAGTACACGATCTAAGGCTGTTTCAGATCATTAATTGGTGTTGGCAGATACGTTAGGATGATAGCTCGTATTCATTTCGTTTGATGAGTGCTATTATTTCTCAGCTTTAAACTCAGCAATAATTCAAAGGAACACACTAACAACTGTGATTCCATGAAGTAAATGACAAACACATATACTTCCATGTGGATCTTTCAGCAGATAAACTTTCGCTGAACACCTGTAAAAATATAAGCCATGATGGTAGGACTTACAAGACTGTATATTCCCTAAAGAAGATCAAATTAGCTGCAGGTTTAAGTTACACCACTGTCATTCTGAAAGATAGCTCTGGATTAGAAGTCCTTGTTACTATTGTCATCAATTTGTCTTGACAGTTATGAAATGTTTAAAGACTACCTAGGCTTTTTCAGTATTGTTCTGAAAGCTCCCATTCATTCAAAAGAGGTATAATCATATCAAAAACACTCACATTGGAAATAAAGCATATGTTCTGTTTTAGACATTCCAAAGACAGAAGGATCTTGCTTAATTTTACGTTGAGATTTTAAAATTTCTTTATATGTTATATATATGTATGTGTGTATATATACAGATATTTAAGCCTCTGTGTGGCTGACGAGTATATTTTGTAAATAATAATTCCAGTTCCAAGAAGTGTTTATAAAGTTTTCAACTTTAGATAAACATTTCAAAATCAGTATTGATTCATTTTAATGTAATGTAGACATGTTATATCTTTATGAAAATATTATTGCTTTTAATTTGTTTCTCAGTTCCAGAAAAAAAACCTATCTGTACATATAATTTATATTTTGTGTATTATAAGACTAGTACTTTCTATTTCCAAAAAAAGGAAAAATCACTGCTTTTGATAGGACATCTCATAATTCTTTTGTTAACTCTGGACATATGTATATAAGTAATATAGCTGGTGACTTGAAAAATAACACTTTTGTTATGTGGAAATATTTAAGTCAAACATGTTGAATAATATTAATTTTTTTCCAAACATGGTTTTCTGTCTGGTATATTATTCCTTTTCCGGGGAATTAAGTAGGTATTCTTATTGATGGGGAATAATTATTATGCCTGAATAGATGCAAAACAATTATTGACCATGGTTCTGTAGATATTTCCTGCTACTCTGCTATCTTATTTCTTCGCTTTGAATATTTTTTTTCCATTTCAACGGTTTTTTTTATACCAGTCTTACTGAAAGTGTTTTGCTTGTTTGCAATTAATTTTTTGTGCTCATTGAGATTAGAAGAACACAATATCTTTAAGAAAAGAAGAAACGGTATTATGTATACTGTGTAAAGTGAAACAACAAAGTTTGTGCTTAGATCTGTTCCGTATCAGCAGAGACATACAAATTAAAATCATATATTACCATACTTATTTTTTAAGCACAACTTATAAAATTAATTAGTTGCCAACTTTGCTATTCTTTTCTGTGGCCTATTTGAAATCCTAAGTAAAAGATATGTAGAAATATTATGGAGATTAAGGAAATGGATATTAATGTACAATTAATAATAATAATCTAGTCTGAACCACAATCAATATTAATATATTAAATGCATATACCACCAAGTGACTCAGGATATATATTATAGATAGCAAACCAGGGACAAAATGTACCCTGTCTAAATTATGAGAACTTGACTGAAAGACACTCATCTCCATATTTTATTTTCCTCACCTTTACTTTAGCTGCAATACAGCTGGAATATAATTGTGGAAAAATGAAGCTCAAATTATACTTTGCCTGAGACTGTAGAGGTTGTTATTTGAACAGGAAGTAGTTTGAGCCACCATTTTGCCCTGAATTACTAAATCATAATCTTAATGAGAAGTCTACCTCGCTCTTGACAAGAAAGCAAGAATTTATTCATTCAGGCTAATAGTAAACTGACAAATAACTCAAAAGATCAGCTGTTGTCACAATTATGTATGCCTTATTGTAACTTGTTTTTCCTTGTTTTGCAAACCAAGAGTACCCAGCTGAAAACCTTTAGCACTTAAGAACATAAACAGCTGGATTCAGCCTCCTGATCAATTTGTTCAGAAATCTGTTCTCACAACTGCTAACCAGGCTGCACAAGGAAGCCCACAATTCTCCCAGGAGATGGCCTTCAGAAGCTGTCAAATCTAACAGTCCTTGATCCACATGTCTTCCATGAATTGTCCAACTTTCTTGAAGCCAGCCTTGCTGGTAGCCAGGGTCAGTTCTTATACAGATTGTAAAGTTTAATTATGTATTGGAAAGACCATGTTACATGATGACGAGTCTACAAACTTGGCAACATCAAGACTTGCGGACTTCAACTTCCAGACTTTGAGTTTGGAGACCCCTGCTCTATAAAACTATTTCAAGGGGAGGTGGTGTCTGTTTATGTCATTCTTTCAAACCTTCATGCGAGCACATATCTTTTTAAAGTATTGCCTTATAAATCATATAGTATATTCTTTTTTTTAATAAGCTGCCTAGAGTTGTATTGTTCAGTTTGGACAATCATATATATTCTTTAAATATTCACGATGGTTAGATACTGGAAAGTGACAAAGTTGTAAAAGAAGATATTGCATAAGTGCTCTGGGTTTTTTAAAATCTAATTTTAAATGTATCTACCCCAGAATTATATGAATTTCACAGAAGAATATTTTACAATTTGAGAGAGGGTCCAGTGTCATGCTAGATTATGTTTTCTCTCAAACACGATCAATAACTCATTAAATGGATATTAGATTTAGAAAATGTCAAAATGAGCTTCTCAGAAACTCAAGTAGTTGAAACAAAATGTCTGTTTCCTCTTTATTTCACTGTAGTTTAGGTCAATGAGGGAAGTGTTTCTAAACTTGCATGCATATATTGGTCTGTGATTCGATTACATATATATTATCCCTATGCTAGCCTACCTTTTCATATTCTTTTGTTAGCCTGATTAATATGCAGCTAATTTATGTTTTAGGAAAAAGAAAGGAAAATATTACTTGCCTCAGGGAATGATTTAAGATGAATACCATGCATTTATGAACCTAGGAAACACAAATCTCAGGGGAAATTTGATAGTATTCTATAAAATCTCTAAATACGTCTAATCAGCCAGAGGCTTTGTTGCATCAAGATATTATTTGAATGTAAAATCATTGCTTTCCTTCATTATATTCTATGCAGATTTCTTGGCAAGATAGGTTGGACTGAGCTCATTGTCAGTCAATGTTAACTTTTCCCATCTATAAATGTTTTGGGAATTGTTGAGGATCTTGGCAATTTTTTAAAAACATCTTTGCAATAGTTAAAATTGCTAAAAGAAACAAAAAACTTGGAAGTTAACATTTAGGACAGCAGAATATAGGAATCCCTCCCACCCACGCACATTTTTGACAATTGCTATACCAGATTGGATGGTTCCACATTATATCTCTGGTTAGAAAGAATGTGTATCTTGAAATTATACTTACTGGACAAATGTTTTTGATTTAATATTGAGCAGAGTTCTTGAGCTTTAATTATAGAATGATCAATTATAGAGCTACTTCCTTAGCTCTCTGAATTTGAAACACATTTAAAACTTGGTATCAAAATTTGCTTTTCAAATATTGTTAATGTTAATACAAGGGCAAGAAATTACTGCTGCTAATACATATATTTTTCAATAGGAGCACTTCTTCCATGAATCCTATTTAACGGTTTTATCTTAGGACATCATGTTCTATATGCTTGCAATTTCTAGACGTACTCCCTCTGTTTAAATCGCATCTGAAGTTGCAGGTTGCTATGGATAAAAGCAATTTTGATTGTATTGTGCAAGTTCCTTGTTTTGTTTTGCATTTTTGTTTCAACAGCTCTGAAAAGCAAGTAGGTTTTTCTTTCTAATGTTCTGTCTTTGAAACGCTGCTTTCACTCTGTTCCGTGCAAACCACATTTTCTCTGCGCTTCAAGCATCCCAGGCCAGAAATACAATGGATCGCCTAATGGCTTTTCAGGCGTTTAAAGTTATAAACCTGTGCTCAAAAATCATCATACTTTGACCAGATTTGGAGCATAAAGCAAGAATTGTCAAGAATCCCAAAGAGCTTTCATTTGTGTAAAGAGTGGCACTTGATCTCTACAGTCTCTGCCCACGCTTAGGATTAATGCCATGTATTCTTCCTTTAGACAAAGTATGGCTTTTTTTCTGGATCCACAAACAATGGGTTGGAGAATAGAGGCAAGGATGCTTCACTGTTTGGCTGGAACTCGATTCACTGTTCTTTGAACCCAAGCAATCCACTTTCATCATCTTTTAGCAACACTTTCTAAAGTTTAGATGGTCAATTTTCTGTCTAGAACAGTGGTTCTCAATATGGGACCCACGCCCCACACGAGGGCATAATTGATTTTTAATGGGGACAATTGTTTAAGCCAAATTAATGGCCTTTTAGGCATCCTCCACACTTTTTGAACAGTAATTATATGTCACAGGGCAGGGGCCATAAGGATTTTAGAGATGCTTAGGTTAGGCATGGCCAAAGAAAGGTGGGGAACCACTGGTCTAGAAGGTTATTCCATGTCATCCTTGTGGTATATATTGTCTGGTTGGCTTATATCCCCAAACACTAGCTAGTTGGGAATATTTTATGATTTGCTTGCTCACAGATTTTAGGCACCCTTTTATATTTCTTCTGCAAAGAGAAGGAAGACTTGGATCTTACATTTCTGACTATGAAAACCCATCATGGTTCCATCTTTGAATGCCTTTTAAATTAATGTTGCATGGTTGACTAGTCCCTAGACTAAATGTATGGTTTGGTTAAAATTCATAGGAAGAAACCGTAGTCCTACTAATATGGAAAAATTAATGGATTGCAGAAAGAAAATGTTTCATGTACAAAAACGGACCCACAGAGAGGGAGATAAAAAGTGGATGCAAAGATGAATAATGCATCTACTTGAAAAGTACAGACTTTGTTTCAATGTTTTCTAGCTTGTAGCAATACTGTGTAATTATCTGCATAGGATAGAAGACATGTTATTGAATTTATTCATTGAATAATTCATTCACTGTGGTAACTTGCCTGTTTAAGAGCGATGGTATTCAAATGAAGTTGTTGTTGCCACCATATAATGTACTCATCCGAGTTGGTCTGTGTGGATTCAAAGTAATTGCTCCCTAAACACAATCCATTGTATTGCAAATGTAACTTTTTCAGGTAGTGTATTGAGGATGTGCTTGGGTGGAATAATAGACAGGGTTTTTTTTATTTCTTCTTAAAAATGTGTCCCATAGAAAAAAGTACTATTTGTCCTTATTGCATTTAATTTCTGGAACGGGAATATTTTTTAAACAACAACAATAACAATAATCAAGTATGTGAGAATTGCCACCTGAAGTATTAAACCTTCGTATATTGCTTAAGAATAAACTTTCATTAAGCGGTGAGAGAATACTTAAGACTTAGAAACTGCGTGCTGTTTGTTAAATTAACAGTGGGAAGATAAACATTTGATTAGGGTTTTTTTTTTTATCAATCAACATCCAACTTTTAAAAAAAGAATAAATTCATTTTTTCTCCCAAGGGCACTTAGTTATAAGTGGGAAATCAGTGATAAGCAATGAGCTTAAGATTTCAACTGTGTCAGATGCAAGAAATGTCTGCAAATATTCAATGTAGCACCAGTTCTGAATATAGGTAGTCCTTGACTTTCAACCATTTGCTTAGTGACCATAAAAAGTTACAGTGGCACAGCAAAAAAAACCCCTTACATTTGTTGTTCACACTTCTAATAGTTGCAGCATCCTCATGGCCACATGATCAAAATTCAAATGCTTGACGACTCATATTTATGACGGTTGCAATGTCCTGGGCTCACGTGATTTCCTATTGTGATTTTCTGACGATATTAATGGGGAAGCTGGAGTCAGTTTTTAATTGTGTTTCTAACTGAACAACTGCAGAGATTCACTTAGTAACTGTAGCAAAAAAAGGTCTTAAAATGGGGCAAAACTGGTTGAACAACTGTTTTGTTTAGTATAGTAACAAATTTGGACCCAGTGGTGGTTATAAGTCAAGGACTACCTGTACAATGTAAAATGCCTCCTGTATATGTTCCACGAAAAGAAGCATCTTTTCTGACAAAGAAAATGAGAAGAAAACTCTGTTTAATACCACGTATAGTACACTGTGTACTGTATAATCTGCATCCAGACTTAGTTGCGAATGTGATATACTTCAGTTAGCTGCTTTGTAAGTTTGCATGAAGTACCTTTAAAAAATTCCTCCAAATGTCGTATTAAAAGTTGAGTATTTTATTTTATTTTTTCAAGAGTTGTACTCATACACTTTAAAACAATACACTTAAAATGAAACTTCACTATTACGTTGTGGATACACAACAGGACGAGGCTACACATAGAAAAATACACATAGCCAGTAACATTTTGAAAGAAGATGAAATAGAGGGACATATGTATTTGTGTGTAGGTGCATGCTCATGTTTGTTTATTGGTTTTGGTATTTGGTTTTGTTTAGCGTCTGTATTTTTCTACTTTCTCATCTTTCATTGCTGCGTATTAAGACTGTTATTTAAAACCTATGGTAGATGAAGGAGAACTATCAGCCACAGTATCTCTGCATCTCTGTCATTAAGTGTCAAGAAATTCTAATATTATGTGGCTTTTTTTAAGCATAGCTTAAGGTAGATGCCAGCTTGGGCCTAAATGTATTCTACAACATATAAGCTCAAACACAACTTTGTAAGAGTAAAAGAAGGCCGCAAGCAACAAAACAGGTTTTATATATTTAAAATAGTGCAATTCAGAAGAGCATTTTTCTTCATGTAGAGGGGCAAACCCATTCCCACATGCATATATCTTCATATATGATATGTTAATATTTTTTACCTCTAGTTGTTAGTGCTAATGTCCATTATCTGCAGTGACACAGTCTACCTTATTTTGGTTCACTGCTTGTTTAACTCTGCTGCAGTAACAAGACAACTACAACTACTAACTCTGCGTGCAGTTACAATCTGGAACTTCATCACCAAAGGGCTTTCTGGAATTAAAAACATTAGACTTTAAAAAAAAAATCTGCTGCAAAAAAAGTTTATTTTGCAGCCAGCCCACTCTTCATATATCTAAGTCTAGGGGTTTTTTGGGGGGTTCTTTGGGATTATTCCCTATTGCTATCATTGTTATACTAATCTAATTCAAGTTTGATATCTTCATGTCTCTCTCCCAACCACTCTTATTTCCCAATATGTTGGCAGTGTCAAGCAATTGGTTATGCACAAGACATGGTCAAGACATTGTATAATCCTTCTCCATAACCATTGCTTGGACCCATTGAAACATTCACAGCTGCCTTCTCCCACATCACAACATACCTTGTACTCCCAATGTAATATACCTTTCCATGACTGCCTAATCCAGTTAGGAAAAGAAAAACAAAAGGTGTGAGAGAAAAGGGATACAAAATAAGAGCAAATAATAATAAATCAAAGCCAAATCAAAATATTGGATAAACAGCCCTTACAACATTCTGCACATGTTTTTTTTATTATCATCGTTTGTTTACAGCAAGATCTCAAAAAGATTCGTTAATGACCGCATTAATTTAGATGGGATTATATTTTATGTGGTTAAATGTTAGTGAAAAAGAAATCTGAAAAGGAATTAATGTTGCGTGTTCCTGAAAAATTAAAATTTTATATTTCTTGGGGAGCACCTTGAAGGAAAAGAAGGAATAAGGTGGGGGATTTTGTTATTTTTTTCTAAATAATGCTGACCGAAAGCTACCTTGCAAGTTTGGGAGGCTTTTGTTGTTGATTTTTCAACTCCTGGTCAGCATTTGCCAATATAATTTTTGCATATTCCTACTGCATGCATAACTCAACTGACATTAACGAATAGATTGTGTTTTTTAAAAATCTAAGGAATTCAGCAATTTGTTATTAATCCTTGGGGTAGCTATGTTATGAAGCAGAGAATGTAGCCTTTCAGTGACATCTTAAGTGTTTCAGCGCCTAGCAACAGGGGAGCCAGACCTGGACCCAGGCCGGGAACTGGAGCCTCCCTTTGGAAAGAAGAAAGAAGAAAAAAACAGGATTAACATTAATATATGCAGCTGAAATATTTATTTTATTTATTTATTTAATTTATTTATTTATTGGATTTGTATGCCGCCCCTCTCCATAGACTCGGGGCGGATAACAACAGTAATAAAAACAGCATGTGACAATCCAATAATAAAACAACTAAAAACCCTTGTTATAAAAGCAAACATACACACAAACATACCATGCATAACTTGTAATGGCCTAGGGGGAAGGAATATCTCAACTCCCCCATGCCTGGCGGTATAAATGAGTCTTGAGATAGTATACGAAAGACAGGGAGGGTATATACTACAATATACATATTTTGTATATCCAATTTCATTTGGCCTGTGACTCAAAATAGTTCTTCAGCCTTCAAAGCAAGGTTCAAAACTGGTTGAACCTCCCTCAAGACTGGCCCAGTAGAATTAGGATTCAATTCAATAAGGTGGCATCTTTACTGTAATTCAGAAACGACAGCTGTTACAAACCGTGGACAGCCACAGAGAAGACTGAGGATGAAGCAGAGTTTATATTGCTTCAATTTCAAATATAACACATGCTTTCTCTGTTTTCCTCCCATGTAATGGAGTTATTAGCCTTCCATTTTCCAGGCTCACTTGGTAGCGGCCATTCTTTGCATTCCCGTTCTGAGTATTGGCTACCACCAACAGAACAACAGGGATGATATATTCGATAAAGAATGGATAGAGAATAGCAATTAAATTCTTCTGAGATTATTGAAATAAGGTAGGTGAACAAAGCACTTTGCAGCATCTTCAATTTAGTCCATATACTCTGTCATACCTAGAAAAACAGTATTTTCTTTTGGAAAAAAAGGATAAATAGCGTTGACTCTAATGTTTGCCTAGAATGCCAAGTTTTCAACAAACGTTCACAACAGTGAATCAATAGTAATGTACTTTGCAAGAATGGTTCATATTCTCTTTGTATTTGTAATCCTGTTGTACGTTTTGCAAGTTCACAAACTTGGGAAAGAGAAATAAATCTGCACATCTCATTTTTTGACATATTTCCAGCACCAAATCATTTTGTGATTTAGCTTCCTATGCTAGTTAGATATTGTAGAAACAAAACCTTTGTACTTCTTCGCTCCTTCAAAATATGAGGAAAATCAGGTGCAGGTTCCTCTTACTGCCAGTATGGGTGCACTGCGTGTAGCAGCTTTGGGTGTTCTGAGTACATGCGTGTATGTCCCAGCAAGATTTTGCTTCTGCACATGTGCAGAAAGCAAATTCTTGTGAGGGGATACACATGAGAGATTTTGGCTTTTTTGTGTGTGTGCTTCTGTGCATGTGCAGAAGCAAAAAATCACTGAAATCTCTCTTTTGCGCATGTCCCCTCACAAGATTTTGCTTTCACAAGATTTTGCTTTCTGTACATGAACAGAAGCAAAATCTCACTGAGACGTGCATGTAGGACACTCAAAGATGTGCACACAGCTCAACTTTTGCGGTACAGCGTCCTTTACCATTACGGTAGCAACCTACTACTGGGGAAAATCAACATGATTCTCATAAACCCAGAATATTCCGTGAAATCAGTTCATAGTTCATGCTTTGAATACTTGCACCCTCTCTACTACAAGTAGTCCTCGACTCCCAACAGTTCATTTAGTGACTGTTGACAGTTACAGTGGCATTGAAAAAAGTGACATGACTATTTTTCATAGAACCATTGCAGCATCCATGATCAAAATTCAGATTCTTGCCAACTGATTCATATTTATGATGGTTGCAATGCCCAGGGGTCCTGTGATAATCTTTTGTGACTTTATGACAAACAATGGGGAAGCTAGATTCACTTAGAAATTGTGCTACTAACTTACCAACTGCAGTCACGTAACAAATGAGGCAGGAAAGGTTGTAAAATGGATCAAAACTCATTTAACAAATGTCTCATTTGGCAAGAAAAAGAAAAGAAAGAAAGAGAAAAAAAGAAAGAAAGAGAAAGAAAGAAAGAGAGAGAGAAAGAAAGTAAAAGAAAGAAAGAAAAAGAAAGAAAGAAAGAAAGAGAGAGAGAAAGAAAGAAAGTAAAAGAAAGAAAGAAAAAGAAAGAAAGAAAGAAAGAAAGAAAGAAAGAGAGAAAGAAAGAAAAAAATTTGGTTCAACACTTATCAGATTGATTTAAAGGATTGGGTATTAAGGAACCTTGGTAGTTATTTTTTTTCTCTCCAATTTTTAAATACACGCTTCTGCCTATCTTCTGTTGCTGGGTGCATTCCTTAGATTCCTAAAAGTGCATGCTTGCATAATTACTTGTTGATTCAGAAGACACCATACTACCTTATTTCAATAATTCACTGTTCATTTTTAATCTCAAACTACTCAGCCACAACATTATTGCTTAATTTCATAAATGACAGAGCACTGTAATTATACTTAATGGCTTATTAATTATGCTCCATGAATCACTGATTTCTATGTTATTGTAGTCCTATTAAATCTATTACTTGTCATGGAAGCTTTCCTTAAATTTGTTTTGGTTTTAGGAACCAAGGTATTAAAGAAATAGTATATCGGGTGGAATATAATAACGGGGACCATTTCATGCTAAATTACTGTCAAAAATAAATCTGCATTTTTGCCAGTGCTTAGGAAGAAGAAAGAAGGAACTTTTTTTTGGTAAAATAAAATAATAAAATTGTCTATAGATAGATAAAAATTATTAGGAGAAAATGCTTGTAGTATTCAAACATAAATAAACTGTCTAGGGTTAGGCTAATAGCCCAGGCTATTCTGGGCTCACTTTTACTAACTCTAAGGAGAATAGTCGACAATGAAGGCTATGAGTTCTCAAAGAAAACGAGGAAAACTTGGCTTACAAAATTATTAACATTTGTATATTTGTGTGGAGGTGTGTGCAGTTGCTGTAAAACTGGGGAAAAAAGGAAATATTTTAAATGGAAGAAAATAAGAAAATAATAATTCAGTGAAGCAGTTGAAGTGATGTGCTGTAGGCTACGAGGGTATGGATAGGTGTCAACAGGCTCAAGCTCAACCCTGACAAGATGGAGTGGCTCCATCTGTCTATCCATCACTTTGGCAGCGGTGGGGGGACTTTGATCCCCTCAGAGTGGGTCCACAACTTGGGAGTCCTCCTAGATCCACAGTTGAGGTTAGAGCAGCATCTTTCAGCTGTGGCTGGGGGGGACTTTGCATAGGTTCGCCTGGTGCACCAGTTGCACCTCTATTTGGATAGGGAGTTTCTTCTCACAGTCACTCATGCCATCATCACCTTGAGGCTCAATTACTGCAATATACTTGGGGCTACCCTTCAAGAACGTTCGGAGATTCCAACTAGTCAAACTTGCAGCCGCGCGAACTGTGATGGGTGTACCTAGATACACCCATATTAGTCCAGCACTCGGTAAGCTGCACTGGCTTCTGATTGATGTCCAAACGCAATTCAAGGCATTGGTTATTACCTATAAAGCCCTATATGGCTTAGGACCAGATTATTTATGGGACTGTCTTCTGCCTCACATGTCCCAGCGATTGATTATATCGCAAAGAGTAGGCCTTCTCCAGGCTCCATCAGCCAAACAATGCCAGCTGGCGGGACCATGGGGAAGAGCCTTCTCTGTTGCGGCCCCAGTCATCTGGAACAAAAAAAAAGAAAACACACTTATGGCAGTAGGCTAGGGCCATTGAGCGATAGCTTTCCAGGCCAGCAGCATGAATGAATAATGATTGTATGCCGTTTATATTGGGTTTTAACTTTTCTACTTGTTCTTATTTTATGTATTGTGGTATTTTAATGTTGTAATCATTTTATTGTTGTAAGCTGCCCCAAGTCCGCTTGGAGAAGGACAGCCTATAAATTTAAAAATAAATAATAAAATAATAAAATATTTAAAAAAGAAAATGGAATATTTTTACACATACACTTCAAAGTGAACAGTATGTATTTTAGTGGCACGTCATTCCCCAATATCATCATTTTAAAGATCTAATTCCTGGTAATATGAAGCAGGTGTTCCTTTCCCCCTCCTTTTTCCTCTCAGAAAAGTCTCAAAAAATCATAATCTTCAATTTGGACAGATATTTCCAGAATATCCGATTTGTCTAAGTATAAAGGCATAACACCGCCAAAAGCATTGTTGATTTTAAAAAGTTTTTAAAGTTGTTAGAAACTTGTTTTGAACATTCATTTTTTAAAAGTACAGCAAATAATTAGGCCCAAAGTCATCCATCCAACTTTCATGCCTAAGAAACTGGTGTATAGAGTTGTGGTTCAGGTATTGGACTGATATGAAGAAAATTCAAGTCTGAGACTACTTTCATTTTCTCTGCTTCTGAAATAAAATGATTAAAGTATAAATTTTTAAAGCACTTTATTTCACTCAATGCATATTAATTTTGAGTTGAGTGCAAACCTCCACAGTAATTCATGGACCTGACTTTTTCCTATGCAGTGGGATTCCCTTGGATTTTGTAACATATACTATTTATATTGCTCTCTGCTTGGGCAATTCTTTACATTTAGATTTATACTAATAGATATATTTGCCTTAGTTTAGATTTTTTTTTAAATGCTGTAATCAGACATCCAAACTATTTTCCTCTTCCCAATCTTTCAGATAACTACTTAAGACTATTTCCTGGACTGCTTAAATGAATGCAATATAATATTAGCAATAGATAACATAGAGTTTCTTATTCCCGCACAATGTTGATTACTTTTGCTGTTCTTAGAATTATTATCTTTACCAGTTTAAAAAATTTAGACAGTGAGCCCTGGCCATCGTAGCGGTATCCTTTGTGCCCCTTGTGAGCATATTTATGCTCATAGAATTTGCCACTTCCATATCCAGGTCTGTGAGTTTCGCCACCCTACGAAAGAGAAAAGCAAAATCACATATATTCGTAGATTGCCATTAAAATATATTATTATTATTATTATTATTATTATTATTATTATTATTTATTAGATTTGTATGCCACCCCTCTCCGTAGATTCGGGTGCGGCTTACAGCAATATAGAACCATCCTTCAGGAAAATGAGTACAGTGATACCTCGTCTTACAAACGCCTCGTCATACAAACTTTTTGAGATGCAAACCCGGGGTTTAAGATTTTTTTGCCTCTTCTTACAAACTATTTTCACCTTATAAACCCACCGCCGCCACTGGGATGCCCCGCCTCCAAACTTCCGTTGCCAGCGAACCACCCGTTTTTGCGCTGCTGGGATTCCCCTGAGGCTCCCATCCATGGGAAACCCCACCTCTGGACTTCCATGTTTATGTGATGCTGCAGAGGAATCCCAGCAGTGCAAAAACGGGCGCTTCGCTGGCAACGGAAGTGGGGTTTCCCAGCAAGGGGAGCCTCAGTGAAATCGCAGCATTGCAAAAACACAGAGGTCGGGAGGTGGGGTTTCCCATGGAGGGGAGCCTCAGGGGAATCCCAGCAGCGCAAAAACGGACATTTCGGCTGGCAAAAGGGGTGAATTTTGGGCTTGCACGCATTAATCGCTTTTTCATTGATTCCTATGGGAAACATTGTTTCGTCTTACAAACTTTTCACCTTAAGAACCTCATCCCGGAACCAATTAAGTTTGTAAGACAAGGTATCACTGTACTAAATGATCAAAGGCTGAATTGTCTCAAAGAATATGGATTCAGGCCTAATGTCATTTATCCTATGGAAGCCACTGGCTTCTGTGTGAATATTTATAGCTGTGTGTCATAGATAGGAAACAGAATGTTTCCCATGGGGTTAGGAACTAAAGCTTCTATTCTGGCACCTTGGAACATATTTTTACAATCCAACCAATCAGGCGCTTGCAGTGGGGGTGTCCCTCTGACCTTCCTGCCAATCAGCTTAAAGATCTGTTGGGAGAATTGGTGCTAGACTTATGGTTGGGGTCACCGCAACATGAGAGACTGTAGTAAGGGGTTGTGGCCTTAAAAAGGTTGAGAACCACTGATCTATTCTAGAGTCATATTGATTCAACTTCCCCATGAACTGATTTAAAGAAACAAGCCCAAGGCCTAGCAGGGTACAACTAGTTGCCATGTAGCTGGGCAAATTGTGTGAAGCCACAGTATAAGGCAATGATGAGACAGAGAGTACTTTTCCAAAAAAGTACTTCCAAAAAAGTATTTATTTTGCAAATAATTAGTGAGGAAAGAAAATATTTGAACAATTATTGAGAAAAGAGATACCCGGGGAACATTTCTAGCAGAGATAGTGGAAGGTGAATTCAATTCCATTAAAATTGATATTCTATATATAAAATTTATCTTAGCCTAGATTCCCATTGTTTGGAAATTGCCTGAGGTGATAATGATCCATAATTACTTGCATTACAATTACTCATTTTTGTATTCGTTCTACCAAACAGAAGAGGGAAGTTAACTGTACACTATCAGAAGGATATGGGATAGAATAAATGCACCCATCTTTAAAGAGTGAAATCTTTAGAAAACATTATGTTGAATATTATCTAGAAAAACAGAACAACTGGGACATTTGGAGGAAGTACTTACAGATCGCTATTATCCGCTTTTGAAAAGCATTATTAAAAACGAAGAAAGAATTGTTCAGCATAATTGTGTAATTGTATGAAGAGAACAAGTAATTCCAAGAATTTTTCAAACAGTAATCTGCTTTGTAACTAGTTCTTCGAACAAAAACCTCATCTCCAGTATTGGTAATATGCAGTCTTAATGATAAATTTATGAAAATTGCCTCAGCCAACACATCACTATTAAGTCTTTATTTTTTAAGTGTTTCCTATCAAAGTAATGGTCTGACTCAACCTTCCAAGCAGCAACCACATCTGGCAAGTTTCTATGCTTTCCAACTGTTATTAGGAAAAAAAATCAGTAGGATTACTGTGTAGATAATTAAGGCATTTCACTGGGGATATAAAAAGCAGTTGGTATTCACTTTTAAGGGTTTGCAAAAGGGTGAGTTCATAATGGGCATTGCCAACAATCTGTGACCATGTTCAAATGCAATCTTATTGTAAATTACTGGCCTACGAGAGTCCCTTCTGTTTATAACTTTCTTGCACTTCTATATAATCTAAGCTACAGTCTTGTAAATTTGAAATAATTTTCATGAGTACCTTGCAGCCATTTTTACCAATGTACAGAACATTCTACTTGGGTGTAAATTATTGGAACAATATAGTTATCTGCCAATATCATTTTATAGCTGAGCTATCGGATGGAGATAACAATAGCACTTAGATTTACAGTATATGCCACTCCATACTGCTTTACAGCACTTTCTGAGCAGTTTGCTCCCAATAATCTAGACTTTCATTTTACTGAGACTGTTTTAGGCATCTATTGGATAAAGTAACTTGGATCTGGACTCTGGCTATGCAAGTCCTTTGGACTTGTCTGAGGTCCAATTTACTATGACTTCCTAGAGAAAAGCTGTGAAGGATCTAAATGGGGAAGAAGATCTTTGGCTTAGCTCAGTGCTTCTCAATTATTTTCTGTTAAGGCCCCACCCCCACCCCCGTTAGAAAGAAGCAAACATTTCGTGCACCCCTCAACTCTCTGCCAGGGTGATTGTTTGCAATTTTTGGCATGCTTTCACTGAAAAAACTCAAGCAACTTATCAGAGTGATTGGGGTGTAATGTGTTTAATTGACATCTTAATTTATTTGGCTTCATGCCAACATTTTTAGAGACAGTAAACATACCGTCTTTCCTTGTCTCCCATCGTAGTCACAGTGAAGCAAATTGCTACATATACTTCATCATATTTCCTCGTCTTAGCTTTTGAGAGACTTACATTTGTCTCATTATCTCCATCTCTCTCCTCCTTTCTTTTCATCCCTATTAAATATTTTTCCATGGTGTCTCTTAAGGGTTTGTTATCTGCACTTCATATCTCCTGCTCTGTGCTGTCTGCTATTGTTCGGTGCAAAAAAACCCTTCTCCCTGTGGCCAAATAAAAAACATTTCCTGGGATCACATTCCCCCCACCCAGCATTGTTCCGTGCACCCCACTATTTGAGAAGCACTGGCTTAATCCAAGTAAACTTGAGTGGCTGAGAATTTTGGGATCCATCAGGTCTGGAGTTCTTCCATCTTTTACTTGGGGTACAATCTTCCAAATAGGTATATGCTGCACAATTTGAATGTCTGTTTGGAGTCACAGTACCACACTAGCTATAAGTTCCCAAGTGCCTTTTCTAGCTGTAGGACTTTTTGTTGTACAGGGTCCAGTTACTTATAGGCTTGCCCATTTCTGATCAGTTCTGACCATCCTGCAAAGTCCAGCAGGATGGGCATGCTTTGAGGTGCTTTTATGAAATAATGTTATGTAATGGCACCCAAGAAATGTATCTTCTCTGCCATAGTGCTTGACGTTTGGAACAATATACCCTCCTCACAAATCCAAGTATCTCCTACCTTGACAACCTTTCATAAAGTCTTAAAGACATGGTTCCCCCTCCCCAGAGCATTAAACCATAATGTTACTTTCAGTTATTGTGTAGTGTTGTGTTGTTGTGGCTTTCTCTTATTAATTGTTCTATTTATTATTTGCTTAATCTTACATCAGGCATATCAAGTTGCTATTTGTGAGTTGGGATTTAGACATATGAATAGATAGATAATGGATGATAGATGATGTAGATATAGATATATTGAATGTATAGATTTAGACAAATTCATTGTCACATTCTCTCAACACTCTCAAGAAAAAACACTTTAAGATAAAGGTTAAAAAATTATGGATTATGAGCAAGAGGGAGAAATAATCTTTGACCTTGAAATTCCTCTGCCTGATTGTCACTAACAGTACATTTTTATAAGCTTACTACTCTTTCTTTCAGCAAGAAATTGATCTATTTTCACAGACATGTGATGAGCAGAAAGTGACCTTTCTAGTTTCCATAGATATCCCAATTCAACAAAAGGGTCTGAACTGATAGCTCTATCTCCTTTGAAGTCTGGCTAGCATTCTAGCTCTTTCTAGCTCCAGGATAAAGACATGGAGCCAATTAGATTAAAAGATTTGCCCAAGGAAGAAAAAAAACCTAAACTGTATAATTTGTTCTCTACATCAGGAGTCTGCATCCCCCAGTCTGCAGACACAGTACTAGTCCATGGCTCATTGGGAACTAGGCTGCACAATTGATGGACAAGCACATGGAATTTTGTTTGTGCCTGGGTGGATTAGGCAGCGAAGGGCTACCAAAATTTTTACTACCACACTGTGGGCATGGCTTATGCAGGATGCCCTGCATTTTCTTCCAACATCTTTCAGTGCAAATTGGGTACTCTGGGGTGGAGCTTCATTTTCGCTACCCCACTGTGTCCCCCCACCCCTAGGATTAGGTCATGTGCCCGAAACCATCCCCTCTCTCTGCTGCAGCCACTGCTGACCGGTGCAACTGGAAAGGTTGGGGACCACTGTTTTACATCATTGTCATAAACACAATTTGGCTTTCCATACAGTTTCATACTGTTACATATTTTACATATTTTTTTTAAGTATAAAAAATTGCTTGAAGTTTTTCATATATGACAATGTTGTAATTTTAGGGGAAATCCATTAGCATACCATGTTCTTGAATCCATGTGGAACTTTTGCAGTGCACACACACTTTTATTCCCCCTTCTCCGCCCATAGACACACAGAACATTTAGGAAAACTTAAAGGAATGCAATTTGCCATGCAGTGAAGGTGCGCTGTGCTTAGGCAAAAGGAATCTTATTTTAAGCTTGACCCATTTCAGGATAAAAGCAAGCAATAAAACCATGGATATAAAGAAACTGCTTTGGAAGCAGGAATGCATTAGCAAGAGTAAAGCAAACAAGCCAAAGTGAAATAAAAGAATAAACAAATATATACTGGAATTCTGCATCAGCTACAGAAAAGCAAGATAGCAAACAGATGCCCTTTGGGCCTGGGGAAAACAAAATAATTGTGAAGGGAAGCGTGTTTATCACCTACCCAGCTAAATCTGCTGAAGGATAATCCTCTCCCCTGCACATGTAAGAAACAAACAGACATGATAACCACCATGGACTATAAAGACACTGAGGATGCCAACAGCTGGTAGAAAAAGATTATCATTGTCAGTCGTGTGGATTAAAATATCTAAAGTCCAAGATGTTTGGATTGCAATTGTGATGTGGGACTTTAGAGGAGTTTACCACATTACACCTTTCAAATGTGCATCATAAAACCCATTGTCAAATGTGTACATGGATTTTTACCAAACAAAGAACATGGGCCTTTCCTGTCTGTCTGTTTATTGCAGTATAGTTCATGATAAAGCATTTCAAGGGGTTTTCTGAGGACAGTGAACTATGGTCCAATGTTCTGCATGATGAATACTTTTTATCCACCCAGTTTCAATCTCTGATATCAGGTCAAAATGTGAAACACGGTAGTTTGGCTTTCTGTATTCAGAAACTGAAGCCATAGAGAAATTTGAGAAGAAAAATGGAGTGAGTAAACTTTGAGGGTTCTTGCTGTGGAGAAAATAGGAGAAGGAAGAAATAATTGCAATGTTTGCCACTTGGAGTTGTAGATGAAAAAAAACAACACCAACCAAAAACCACCAAGCCACAGAATGAAAATAATTTCATCCCATCCTCTGGAGGGAGCCAGCACAGCCTTAGTGCTTAAGATGGTTTTTAATATCAATTTATATGGACTCCTTTGCTTGGCCAACAGTTCTTGGTGGCACCTGTCTGCTGTTTTGTAAATCAGCCTAAAGCCTTTCTTATTTATAATTTAATAATTGGGTAAAAGGGGCAGCCCGGCATGTATGAATCAGATCTGGCTGGTATCAAGGGCGAAGGGGAAGCCCACTCCAAATTGTGGCCAAGCCAGGTTTGGATGTGGCATCAACCACGATTCCAGGACATACTGAGCCAAGGTGGCACAGTGGGTAGAGTGCAGTACTGCAGGCCAATTAAGCTGACTGCTAGTTCTGCAGGTCAGCAGTTCAAATGTCATCACTGGTTCAAGGTTGATTCAGCCTTCCATCCTTCCAAAGTGGCTAAAATGAGGACCCGGATTGTGGGGGCAATATGCTGACTCTATTAAAAAGTGCTGTTGCTAATATGTTGTAAACTGCCCTGAGTCTAAGGAGAAGGGCAGCATAAAAAATTGAATGAATGAATTAACTTTATAATCCATGTGATTCTTGTGGTTTTCAGTGGCTTTGTCTTGTTTGTGGGCATGAAGGATCAGATAGGATTGCTACAACACCACAGATTGTGAACAAGTGCAGGCAATAGTTTTTTAAAGCAACCAAATACCGCGGTAAATGCATCATTTAGATTCTATTTGGCTAGGAAGTTTATTGAAGTATTTTTTCAATAAGGAAATCTTTTCTTTCTTTACTTCACCACAAGTTGTGTAAGTTAATATAATATAAAATATTCACAGCAAGCACTTACTTTTGCCTGAAGAGGAGGAGTTGTTCTGGGTGACACCTGAAAATCAATTTTTAAAAATTAAAATTTGCAAATATATACTGTATATTTGAAATCACATTGGGTTTGTGTGTGGGGGGGGAGATTTTTAAGCATTTTGTTGGACATCCCCTTTCTCTTTCTTGAAAGTTATAAATGACCAATAGATGGCAGCAAAGGGAAACATTTTCTTCTCATTGCTGCTATCTAGGGGGTAACTAAGTTCCTGCACCCATACCTGGTACTCACCTGCCTTTCCATATTCTTCCCAGCATAATCAGCTAATTAATACAATGATATATTTAGATATGACTGAAACTGGTAACAAAAGGTTGCCCTGATTTTCCCCCCATCTAAAGTGTTCATATTTCTGTAAGTATTAGGGCTTATTAAATGTTAGATTAATTTTTTTTCTTCATAGTACAGGTTCTTGAAATCTGAATTGGCTATTACTATATGTCCCTTTCTCAACCTTAGCCAGTTGAAGTCCATGTATCTTCAACTGGCTAAGATTGCAAAACATTGTTATATGCAAATAATACCAGTATCCAGGAAGATGCTTACAAATTAAGAAGTCTTCTTAGATAGCAGGCATTCACTGGCAGGCCATGTTGATAAGACATCACTCAATTTAGCTGCACATATCATTGTTGCTTGCCCTTTATCCCTAAGTAATCCTTCCACAAAGAGCTGCAGGGAATAATGCTATCTTATCCTACATCTTGTTTAATATAACATAACTTTGTCTTCCTATTTAACATGCTCAGCCTACATGTTGTTTATTGGAGAGTTTTCCATCTTTAAAAATTTGGAGGTCTCTCTGCAAACATTTCTTAAGCTTGTTGTTATCTCATTGTCTGTGTGCCTGTAGGGACATGCATACAAATACATCTACTCGTATGTGCTATTGGCTAGTTATAATGCAGACTAAAGCTTAGGGATTGATAAAGATTGGTGATCAATACCAATATTAGATGTGTTTTAACTGATATATTCTTTTAAACTTTCCATCAAAGCTATTTGAATGGAATCTCATGGCCCTTGCATTTTTAAAGGAAACCACTAAAATCTGCTCAAGTTCATTACAGGGATACCAACATTAGAAGGATTATCTACGGCACAGTGCTGTTCTCTTCAAAACACTTTTGAAGTTTCAAAGCCACGACTCTTGCAACCGATTCTGTTAAATAGGTGATTCTTCTCAGACAGACCCTGCCATTAAAATCAGCTTTATAATGCCAAGTGAGAAATTGGATGTGAGACTTAGCTACCAAGTAGTAATTCACATTCAATTATTTTCTTCATGTTCTTCATCTCAGCAGTAGCTAATAAACCTGGGCTTTTGAATCCTGATATTACATACTTCGCTTTGAAGCAAATAGAAAAACTGGAGAGAAAAGCACCGAAGACACGTATTGCTTTCACCACTCATCCTGTATTCATTGTAAATTCACCTCTAAGATATCAGAGGTGATTGCACAATCTCAGATTCGTTCATCTTTAGGAGTTTAAATGTCTGGCATGCATAAGTGTACCAGTGTGCCTTCCGTCCCCTGTCCAATGGTCTCTCCTCTCATTTATCTTTTCTTCCTTTCAAATATGTTCACCTATACTTTTATATCTTTTCTTCTATTCTTTTCTTTACTTATATTATTACATATCTTTCTCTTCAATGTGTATTATGTATTGGACAAAATAAATAAATACATTTTTCAGAAGTTCAGGTTGGAAATTTATTTCGACTAACAGCAGCAGCTGTTCAGGCTCACTTCTATCTATATGCCTGTAGGGCTGGGTTTATACAGATGAATATTAGAGATTTAGAAATCTCTATGCAATTAAAAAAAACAGAAATAGTCAAAGTTTATTATTCCAGTTTAGTGGCCAGAATTCTCTCCTCAGATGAACAATAATATCCAAGAGATGACTCTATAACCACAGAGGTAGCCTAGGTATTATTTTCAAATCAATCTGATATAGACGGAAAATAAATTGCAAATAGAATAATTGAAACCCTGGGCAGTTCATAACCTAATCCTATAAATGATGATTAAGTACCAAAAAGTTTGCATAAGATTGCTAGTTCAAGTTTATTGATTATCTGAAAGAACTCCCACATTTATATATAGGTTAAATCCACAGACAGGCGCACAAGTGCACCCACATGTATTTATACATCCTACCCAAAGTGGTTATTTATTTCACTGCAGTAGATGGTTTCCTATGTTCTTTTGAATTTGTAGGACTGATTCTCCTATTCAATAGAAGAGAGATGGGTTTATGGATAAGTAGCAATAGTACTTAGAGTTATATACTGCTTCATCATGCTCCACAGCACTCTCTAAGTGTTTACAGAGTCAACAAATTGCCCTCAACAATCTGAGTCCACATTTTACTGACCTCAGAAGGATGGAAGGTTGAATCAACCTTGAGTCGGTCAGGATCGAACTCCTGGCTATGGGACTGCATAGTTAACTTGCAGTACCACATTCTAACCACTGTGCCACCACATCTCTTGGAAATAAAACATTTCCATACCCATTGAGAGCTGTGGATCAGAACAATGCCTTTGCAATTCTTCTCTACCAAAACTACTTGGAACCTGGCAGTTCTTGTTTCCTCAATACATGAAAGTAGAAATGACTTAGAAGAAAGTAAAACTTACAATGTTCCTGAAGAAGTGGACTACGGGGTTTTCATCCACATAGCGTCCATGGTAAGATCTTGGATGAGGCAGAGAACTTACGTGGCTAACTCTGGAGGCATGGTGATAGTCCTGAAACACAGGATAGGTCATACCTGTAGATCAGCATGTATTCTGAAAGTAATTAATGTTCCCCTCTTGAAATCAAATGAAGAAAACAACGCTCTCTACGTGGGGCTACCTTTGAAAAGTGTTCGGAAACTTCAGATCGTACAGAATGCAGCTGTGAGAGCAATCATGGGCTTTCCCAAATATGCCCATGTTACACCAACACTCCGCAGTCTGCATTGGTTGCCGATCAGTTTCCGGTCACAATTCAAAGTGTTGGTTATGACCTATAAAGCCCTTCATGGCACTGGACCAGATTACCTCAGGGACCGCCTTCTGCTGCACGAATCCCAGCGACCAGTTAGGTCCCACAGAGTGGGTCTTCTCCAGGTCCCGTCAACCAAACAATGTCGCTTGGCGGGACCCAGGGGAAGAGCCTTCTCTGTGGCGGCCCCAGCCCTCTGGAACCAACTCCCCCAAGAGATTAGAATTGCCCCCACCCTCCTTGCCTTTCGTAAGCTACTTAAAACCCACCTCTGCCGTCAGGCATGGGGGAATTGAGATCCTCTTTCCCCGTAGGCTTTTACAATTCTATGCATGGTATGTATGTATGTATGTATGTATGTATGTATGTATGTATGTATGTATGTATGTATGTTTGGTTTTTATATTAATGGGTTTTTAACTGTTTTTAGTATTGGATTATTGTTATATACTGTTTTATTACTGTTGTTAGCCGCCCCGAGTCTGCGGAGAGGGGTGGCATACAAATCCAATAAATAAATAAATAAATTTAATTATCACAGAGTTGCATTTGATTTGATGAAAACATAACCTTAAAAAAAACAACAACAACAACTGACAGTTGGAGATATATTTCCAATGACTATTGCATTTATATCAAGGGAGATGCTGTCAGGAGAATTCTGGGAGTTGAAGTCTACAAATCTTTAATTTGCCACGGTTGGACAACCCTGATTTAGATGCTATTGCTAAGATGCCTTAATTGATTTATCTCTTAAAGATCATTTCTTCTCAAAACTAATTCATTATGCTTAAATTCCATGGAGAGGAAAGAACTCATTTGCAAAAGAATAACTTTTCCGGTTTACAAGCAAATACTTTTTTTTTTAACTTCTTCAAAAATCTCTCTTGGAGTTCTAGCAACTTGAGATTGTTTGTATGCAGATCAAGTATAGTAAATTGTTATTACCATATTTTTCAGAGTGTAAGATGCACCAGAGTATAAGACACACATTAGTTTTGTGGGAGGAAAATAGGGGAAAAATAACCTGCCCACCAGGTATTCATCTGGCTAGTTTTTAGTCTGGTCAGCTTCAGCACATTGGTTTTCTGGTTTTGAGCCCACAAGCTTGATTTTGATTCCCTGGTTGGGGTTAAAAAAACAGTTTCTAAAACACTTCACTTCTCTCTCTTCTTCAGAGAGAGAAACAATGAGAAAATCAGGCAAAGGAACGATCCCTTCGTTAGCAAAGCATAGAAGATCGCTTCAATCAATAGCACCTCATTAGGGCTGAAAAAAAGTGGAAAATTGCTTGATAGCAATGCCCGGAAGATTGCTCCGCTGTTAGCACCTCACTAGGGTTGAACAAAGGCTCATCTGATTGTTGGAGGGAGAGGTAATGAAAGAAGCAGGCAAAGGGAAGATCGCTTAGATAGCAAAGCATGGAAGATCATGTTAACACCTCGTTAGGGCTAATAAAAGCTTAGTAAAAGCTACATTCAGAGTATAGGATGCACCCAAATTTTCAGCCTCTTTTAGAGGGTGAAAGGTACATCTTATATTCCGGTAATTTGCAATGCAAAGTTTTCTCCATGCATCTATTTATTGTTGAATCATAGGGAGGTGCAAGGATGTGAAACATAGCTTCTAGAACTCCTTTAGCAAAATGGCTGTAGGAGGTCTCTATAGTTTTAAATTTTATTTATTTATTAAATTTGTTTGCTGCCCATCTCACCTCGGGGAGACTCTGGGAGGCTAACAATATTAACTCTGGAAGGCTTACAATGTTAATAGGTAACTAATGCCTAAGTTGCATTAATATGTATCTAACTTTATCTAAGGATTAATCAACGTATTCACGTTGAGTACACATTTATGCCTCTATGGGTATCTACGTATGTTTCTGCTTTCCCTTCATGTTGCATTTGCATGCTTGTGTGTATGGGTACACCAGGAACTTGCATAAGTTTCAATCTAAACCAGGCATGTGCAACTTTAAAACCTGTAGAGGTTCCGGAACTTCGGGAGTTGAAGTCCAAATCTAATTGTCAAGGCTAGACATGCCTGCTCTAAGCCACGTAAAACATAATAGAGCAAGGCAGAAGAAATTTAAGTTTCTACCCAACCTGTTTTCCCATCAGGATATATTGGCATTTTTTTTCCTGGATCTTTTTTCTTCACAACACAAGATTGGATTTAGGCCAGTTTAAAGGTTGAGGTTTCTTTTGCTAGCTTCTGCTGCCACACCAAATTTGTTTTCAGTCTGTTCTGTTTCCAGAGAATTATCCTGCTGAGAGACAGGCAGAACCATGAGCCTCTTAACCCAATTAACCTTTCCAACCCTCTGTTGAGTAGAAAAGGATATTAAAAAAAGAGAGGTTAGATGAGGCTAGCCAAATGGCTTATTTTCCCCTGGCCTTCTAAATTCCAGGATAGCTACAGAAAGCCATTTAGGAGTTGGTCACCTCTTTAAACTCAACACAGAAAGTGTGTAAACCTATGAAGAATAAGTCAACAGCAGCACTTAATTGTAGGCATTATTGAACAACATTTAAAATGTGACTGGATGCTTTATATGCTTGTAAGAACTGATGGCTCATCTCCATTGAAATTTTTAGAAGCAATGCTAAATTAACATGATCCAGAAGAAAAGGGAAGAGATTAGCAAGTCATTATATTTTATTAAAAGCAAACATTACTCTAAACCTGATTGCGAAGGCATCATTTTTAGGCTTCGGTGTTTAAAATATGCATGGCAAAAATGTAAAGTATGAAATTATAAGAAAAAAACTGTTTTTAAACAAGTCATAATGAACGTTCTTCCTATTTGACAGGCCTGGGGATGAAATTTAGCACACACGTAAATATACACATACACATACTCATACATTATACACATACTGTACATACTCATACATACAGGTGGCCCTCTGCTTATAGCAATAGAAATAGCATTTAAATGTATATATTGCTTCACAATTCTTTACAGCCCTCTCTAAATGGTTTACAGGGTCTGCATATTGCCCCTCTTCAACAATCTGGGTCCCCATTTACTGACCTTGGAAGGATGGAAGGCTGAGTCAACCTTGAGCCTTTTTAGATTAGAATGGCCAAATTGCAGGCAGCCGACAGTAAGCAGAAGTAGCCTGCAGTACTGCATTCTAACCACTGAGCCACAGAAGCTCATGCTTATGCTTTAAGATCCAAAAAAGGGATACAATCAATTCTTATCTTTATTGTGTTAAGTTTGGCAATAGGAACAGAAATCTCCCAGAGGCATGTCTCTCTAATTCTGAGTCTGGGTGGCACAGTGGTTAGAGTGCAGTACTGCAAGCTACATCTGCTGATCACCAGCTACCAGCAGTTTGGCAGATTGAATCTCAATAGGCTCAAGGTTGACTCAGCCTTCCATCATTCCAAGGTCGGTAAAATGACCCAGATTGTTGAGGACAATATGCTTACTCTCTGTAAACCACTTAGAAAGGGCTGTAAAGCACTGTGAAGTAGTATATTCAAAGTGTTGGTTATGACCTATAAAGCCCTTCATGGCATAGGACCAGATTTATCTCCGAGACCGCCTTCTGCCGCATGAATCCCAGAGACTGGTGAGGTCCCACAGAGTTGGCCTCCTTAGGGTCCCATCAACCAAACAATGTCGGCTGGCGGGACCTAGGGGAAGAGCCTTCTCTGTGGGAGCCCCGACCCTCTGGAGTCAGCTCCCCCCAGAGATTCACACTTCCCCCACCCTCCTTGCCTTCTGAAAGAGCTTAAAAACTTATCTTTGATGCCAGACTTGGGACTTTTAAATCTTTACCCGATCAATGAATGTTTTAAGTATGAGTGTTGAATGATTGGTTTGATAGGATTTACTTTCTTTTAAATTGAATTTAATGGTTGTTTTTAATGTAGTATTAATTGGATTTATATTATTGTTGTTTTTGTATATGCTGTGAGCCTCCCTGAGTCCTCACAAAGGGGCAGCATACAAATCCAATAAAATAAAATAAATAAATAAATAAATAAATATAAAATTAAATGCTAATTAATTAATGCCATTAAAGCAACTAAATATTGGAAATGTTGCTTTGGGCTATTTTGACATAATGTCACCTGCTTGGAACATGGTGCACGCAGCCCAAGACACAAGCAACCCGTAATTGACTTCATATAATCATACCATGAATTGGATAGCTCATAAGGACAAATGGAATCTCCACAGAATGATGTAGCAAGAAATGAATTTGTTCATCGTTGCAATTAGTACACTCTCTCTTCCTCCATAATATATTGCATTCTAGTTTTGCAAATCTTCAAGACTAATATGAATAATTATATGGAGAAGTGTGATTGTAGCTCTCCATATAATTATTCAGTTCCATTACTACTTGATGTTTTGGATGGTGAATAGAAGGTATGACACTATGCTCTCTTGAAATAATTTTCCATATTTAAGAATGATTAGTAGCCTAATCTGGGGGGAATTAAAATATGTGCTGTACAGTTTTTCCCTCTACCTGCCACCCTATGAAGAATTTTGTGTAACTTAAAAATTCTCATTGTTGTATATCATTGGAACTCCTGATTCTGCTCCCTGCCTTCAGCCTGTAACCTGGAAGACTCTAGGCAAAATATGACACCATGTGCAGTAAATAATATATGAAAGAGTGTGCCTTTTAGAATATAAATTTCACAAACGTTTTTTGGGTATTATAAAAATATGCACATACTTACCTTCAGTTCCAGGAAGACCTAAATTAAAATTTGAATATAGTGTCTGAATGAGTCATCTTTGTTTTTGCCACTAATGATGGCTTGTCATTATAGATCTCAGATGCTCTGAAAGTAAGATTGCAAAGTACTTCAAAATTATATAGCTATAGTTTTGTTTTTTAAAATTCTGTTTATTGAGATACATAGCTTACTCTTTATGAAAGCGTGTACAATTTTCTATTTTTAAAAAACAGTATGTCCTGGTTAACATGTAATGCAAACTCTAAGAATGATTTGATCCAGGCACTCCTATAAGGAAAATCTGTCCCAAAGAGAATAATGGAATAATAAAAGTGGAGGGGATCTTGTAGATCTTCTAAGTCCAACCCACTCTTCAAGAACGAGACCTTATATCATTTCTGACCAATAGAATCTGCTAACTTCCCACTGTTTCATGACGACTGTTTATCTGCTGGTCCGTTGTCTCTTCTGATGTCCATTGTTAAAATGAAAGTCTGCAGAGGGTTTGTGAAAATGAAGCTCCCTAGATCAGGGATCTCCAACCTTGGCCACTTTAAGCCTGGTGGATTTCAACTCTCAAAATTCCTCCGCTGATCTAGATCAATCCTTGTGGGAATCCATTACAATTTATATCCAAGGGTAGGTGGGGAGAGTATAAAAAAGAAGAAAAAGAAGGAACCGATAGGATAGATAAATATGCTGGCTCAGTTTGCAATAACACCGACCTTCAATATGTTTGCCACTGCAGATTTTTCTTGATGAGGGATGAAAAAGAGACAGTTTCCTCTTTTTTTTTTTTTTTTTTAAAAAATGTTTTGGCTCTGGCTGGATGTCATAATTACTTAATATATCCTGGAACATGTGCTACCACAGCACAGATTTGAGCTAACAGACCAGGATAAAGGATATGTTAGAGACCCATGTTGTTCAAAGATGCCTCTTAGTTAAATGTTTAAAGATAAAGTAACAAGCCTGTGAAACATTAGCCTGGGGCAAAGATGCAGATTTGAATATTCTCTGAGAGATCAAAACCAGGGCAAGCAAAAATAAAAGCTGGCTCTCTCAAATACATCTATTGAACTTTAAATATTAGAATTAAACAAAGAGGTTTTTTTTTTTACTGGGATTTGACTGCGTGGCTGGGAGACCCCAACTTTCAGTGCTACATTTTAGTTAAAAGTCTGTTCTTCTTCACCCAGGACTGGTTATTCCACAGTTGGCTTTCTGTGAGCAGATTGAAGACTTAATGGTTTGGGGCATTTCCCCCCCCCCCAAATTTCTGAAAATTTTCCCCCTCAAATCACCATTACAAGTTGGAACAGTTTTTTTAAAATCAAATGCAGTTCAATCATATCCACATGGTAAACTAAACAAATCGGTGGAATGAAAATGCTGAATTATGGAAGAAACGTCTTTTTGAAAACCAAATGAACAATTGTATTTTTTGAGTGATTGCTCAGATGCTGCAAAAAGTAATTCTTTAATGCTGCATCACTTTGTTTTTAGGGAAGGAAGGAAAGGAGGAAGAAAGGAAGGGAGGGAGTGAAGGAGAAAAACAGACTGAAAATATAGTAAATGTAAAACTAAAAGTTTCCTAAATCCTGCCATTCCTGCTTTATCCGTGGATAGCAAGAGCCAAGAAAGAATTGTTGGCAGACTACTTCCTAACAATGCTTAACGGGTTCTCAAGTCAGATTGTTCTTCAGAGAAAGAGTTTCTGTTTTTAATTCATTTGAAACATCCTGATCTCTTTTTCCAATAGTTAATTTTCAACCAGATGCAAGAAAAGAGAGATATCCTGAATGAAACTCAAGAGGACTCATACGAACATCTTGCTGGCATCTGCTGCTGTGGGATTTTTCTCAATGTATGTTCTGGGATGGCTCTCATCCTGAAGGTACCAGGTTGGGGAAAGACTTCAGAAATTGGAAGCGTCAAGCTGAACGGTGGCCATCTTACCATCTGTTTGCTTGGTTTGAACAGATTTGGTTTTACAAATAAGACTGTCACACTTCTGTCTCAGGTGCCTTGATAAATAAATAAAAATAATAATGATTAAAAAAATTCCTGGCTGCCCTCAATTGCCTGGGGAACCAGTTCTGCTGAAACACAGGAGACGGAGCCATCTCCATCTCCCGCTTTTGTAACTAAGCAACAAGAATTACCACAGCAACCAGACATTTTCAGGTAGATAAAAGCTAGTAGATAAGAGCTGAATAGTGAGGTAACTCTGGACTGAAAGCTCTTTAAACATGCCAATCATCCAATTAAAAGACTTGGGGTTATTGAAAAGAAAGTTGGGGCTTTAACACTTTGTTTTTGTTGTTTACAACTGTCTGGCTCCCCCCTTTTCTCTTAAAAAGGATGAGCTACAAAAACAGGCTGTTCATATCCCTGAAATTGATTCTGACATCAGAAAGCTATGTGTTCTCCAATATCTTTGTATCCATATCAAAAATATAGTTGTAGCCTTTGGATTTTTTTTTAGAAGCACAACCAGCTCAGTTCTCTTGTTACCTGAAACCTTAGTTTTTTATTTCAATCGGAATTGAGGTGTTCAATGTTTTTTATGCATCGGCTTTATGATGTATGCCCCAGAGTCGCTGTATGGATTATGTACATGTACTAAATGCATTGAACAATAAAATAAAATTGCTCATTTCTTTCTTGACTCATGCCAAACGAAGCCTTATTCTGAAAGACGGAATGAGCTTTTGCTATTGAAGACCTATCAATGGTGCGTTTGTAATAACAAATAAATGAATTTGTCCTTAAGTTATGAAGAAGATATTATTGTTTTTGTTTGTTATATCATAGCATACATTTTTTAAAACCATACATTGACTAAGAAATAAAACTGAAATAAAAATATCAGGTAAAATTTGTATTATCTAAAAAAAATGACCCTATTTTTGAGGGCGAGGCACTATGTATTCTAACCTGGCCTTCTTGCACTTACACATGTGATTAAATTCAAAAAATGTAATAATCTTGATCAAATTGAATATTAAACTAAAATAGGTGTAATCTTCCAAGCGCATCATTAAATAGAATAGGTTGGTAGATAAGTCCTGTTTGAGCAATGATAGTTTCAGACTGTCCACAATTTATGCCCGGTAATAATTCTTATAATTCCCCTTTTTACTTTGAAAAGTGTAGTCCTTCCCATTATCTTCTGGATTTAGAAATAATATGATTTTTAAAGAACTATTGAAGTTCTGAAACTCACTGAAAGAAAATTAGTTATATGAAAGAATGCTAAAATTCCCGTAATGGAAAAGCATGATCATTGGGGACCTTGGCTAGTTGGTGAGAATTATAAGTTGCAGCTATGTAAGCAATTTATCTCCAATACCAATGGCACTAATATAGCTGCAGTAGGTGCTTTACTTAGTTAACTAAAGCTACAAGGGAATCTAGTACTGCTTTCCTGCCAAATCTTATGAGAATAACAGGACTTTGTCAATAATCAATGCTAGATGAAAGGCATTTTGTGTGTGTGTGTGTAAAATGACATTTTAAAAAATAAGACTTTAAGACAAAAATAATGGACATTTTTTGTCATTTAGAAAGAACTACTGATAGGCTGCATAAACTACACTCCAATTTCAATCCTATGTTTTGGATATCTTCCAAGCTGGCAGGGAAAAACCCCCCAGCATTTATAATCCCAAACTCTGGAAACTCTTGGTTGAAAAAGGCTATATACCCTTTCTTGTAACTGTATTATTTAAATCACTGTCATTCTAGTATCTGCATCTGGGAAATATTATACTTACGGTATATTGCATCTGAATAGAAACAGGTAACTCTAAGGGAGAAAGCTAACATGGAGAAAAAAACACACCTGCTGGGATAGTTCCTTTGAAAATCTGCTTTGCTCCATTAACAGAAGATCCCAGAAGCGCCAAAGCAATTGCATTATTAGTAAAACTTTTTATCTGGGCAGTATATTATATACCAAAAGTATACTGAGAAATTCCTCTCACCCTGCTCAGGAAGAACTCCACAATGACAATTGTAGTTTCATTATTACAATTTCGGCTAGAGTTTTTGAAACGGGCAATTTGAACCTATTTAAGTCTTCTGCAAGTAAAAAGCATGATTTTTACCATAGGTGTGATGATTTTGTAAATAATTACAGAGTTACAGCCTGGCCTTGTTTCTTTTCATATGCAATGTTTACCTGCTGTTCTCCAGCAAATGCTGCTGATAGTTGCATATGCCTAGCAGTTTACTGCATTTCAGTAAAATTCAACATTTTGTTTTTTTCTAAAAAATTATTTAATGGTGAATCAGGGTGACATGCAGATACACAGACACACAGACATACACGCCCTACCTCACCAACACAAATGATAACAATTATACAATGAAGAAAGAAAACCTCAAAATGTAATTAAAACAATTATTAAAATACGACAAAAGCAAGAAAAAAGTTGCAGATTAAAAAAAGATCCATATAATTACTTGTATGTAAATATAGAATAACATTTATCCTTGCATTAGATTCCACAATGAAAATTGGGCTTTGCACAATTTGTAGCAGAGCCTTTTGGTGTACATTTTGAAAACCGAGCAAATAATTGCAGTACAATGTTTTGTAGAATACAATAAAAGCATTTGTCTTTAAGTTATGAAGAAGATATTGTTTTTGTTTGTTATATTGTAGCATACATTTTTAAAAACCATACATTGACTAAGAAATAAAACTGAAAGAAAAATATCAGGTAAAATTTATATTATCTTAAAAAAATGACCCTATTTTTGAGGGTGAGGCACTATGTATTCTACCCTGGCCTTCTTGCACTTCCAAATGTGATTAAATTCAAAAACTGTAATGATCTTGATAAAATTGAATATTAAACTAAAATAGATGTAATCTTCCAAGCGCATCATTAAATAGAATAGGTTGGTAGATAAGTCCTGTTTGAGCACTGACAGTTTCAGACTGTCCACAATTTATGCCCAGTAATAATTCTTATAATTCCCTTTTTTACTTTGAAAAGTGTAGCTTTTTCCATTATCTTCTGGATTTAGAAATAATATGATTTTTAAAGAACTACTGAAGTTCTGAAACTCACTGAAAAAAAATTAGTTATATGAAAGAATGCTAAAATATCCCGTAATGAAAAACTATTATTCCTGATGATTTTCTGATAATACTTATTTCAATATTTAGTCAAACTAGAAAATTGTAAACATATAATTTATTAACAGGGCTACTAAATTTGGGCTGCAGAACCTTTTTCAACCACTAGATAGCAGCAATGATGTACATTCATTTTGAACCTTTGTTTCCGTTCAGTGATGATTCATTGTTTTGCAGACCATATTCGATAACTCTTGTATTATATAATAGGATTGTGCATATTTTTAGATGACTTAGAAAATAAGCTTCAGAATTTATGGAAGCATAAATACAGGACATTTTTAAAGCAGCTGTATCTTTTCTCAACCTTTCCTTAAAGTTAAACCAACTGTATTTTTAACATGGCTCCTTCTAGTGGCTATGGCTGTGGGATTTAAATTGCCTCTTTTGAATCAATTGGAAGTGTCCACCACTCAATATTATGTTATCTATATTATTCTAGGGCATTATCACTTCCTTTTACATTGGACATTATATAGAATAATATTTGTGTTCATATATGAAATTACTTTCTAGAAAAAACTTCTACTTTAAAATTATTTAATTGATCTTTCAGAAGTGTTTCTGCCCAAAAATGGTACTGAAGAAAACTAGCAATTATACAAATAAATAAATATGAGTGCTAACAAAAACAGCCAAATAAAGTTATGCTATCTTAAATGTTCCTGACAAGGTCAGATTTGATTATTTGAATACATGTCTTAGGTGTACCCAAATGGGAGTATTGAAAATCACTCTATTTGTTGAAAATTCTTTCAAATCTACTTCTGTTCCAGAATGCAATTTCAATATTGTAGTGGGTACTTTCAGGCAGGATCAAATCATTTCATTCTACAAGGGCTGCAATTGCTACCCATTTCTTCCTGGGCATAATTCAAAGTATTTGTTTAAGGTTTCTCAGGAACCCCCTCATCCAGCATAGTCAGTCTTGATGGAGAGATCCTTCTGGATGTGTTTATATGATTGAGGTAAAAGAAAAATGGCTGAAACTAAACTAGTCACCTCCTATTTGGGAACAATATTCTTCTATGTAGTATTTTAGCCATGGGCAAAGATATCCTTTTACAAGCAAACACATTCTTCCCTGGTAACATTAAATGTTAGTAGAAGTCATCTTATCCCTCTGCTAAATATACAATTCTTATTAAAGAATTTTGTAAGTGTGCTTGTTTTGACTTTTAAGTATTTCAAATTCGGTGGAGGTTTAACTGCTGTAAGTTACCCTAACTAATTTGTATGTACTGAAAACATAATATATATATATAAAAACATAAGTGGATCCTGCCATAGCGTGGGAATAACAATTGGAAGAAGAAAACATAAAATGTGTTTTTATAAATATATTGACAGTGGTAGAGTCCTCTTGAATATAAAGTATTTGTCTGCTGTTGGAAAGACAATGGAGAAAGAGCAAATTTGTCTCATGGGTAAGAAGTTCCAAATCTTATGAGTAGCTACTGAGTGGGCTCTGAATTTTCACCAAGTCTGCCTCCCACAGTGATAAGCTTGAGAGAAATGCTTCTTCCAAAGTCCCTATATGGGACAATTCATCCCCCCTAGATGCACTACCCATACAGTTGTGATTTGATAACTAGTCCCTAAAGAAGAAGGGGTCTTCAGAAGAAACTACATGGATCAAGAAAGGTGTGGAGAAGTTTGGGGAAGGCAATTAGAAAGATATTTCTCAAAATTATCCTTTTAAGAATCACACCATAGTGATGATCAAGGACCGCTGGGAAAAATGAAAAAGCAGGGACTAAACTGAATTTGAGGGCACAATGTGTCTTGAATGTATTGAATTGACTGTAGCTGTTCCTTAAATACGTTATGTAAATTAAAGAATACAATATTTGTATTGAGTAAAATAAGACAGAGAACTGTTAAATATTACATGGTCATTACAATGGATTCTGTTCAGACATTCAGTTGCAAATTTCTTCATCGGATGAAGTTTTCAACTATTTTTCCAAGTTAGCTTCAACTCAGGGATCATATAAAGATAGTCCTTGACTTACAACCCCATTTGAACTATACATTTCTGTCACTAAGTAAGACAGTTGTTGATCTAGTGTAGCTGCGTTATGAATCCCTGCAGTTGTTAACTCAGTAATAGGATTGTTAAGTGAACCTGGCTTCCCCACTTCTTTGGCTTGTCAGAAGTGATCATATTACAATTGGCAAGTGTCCACATTTTCATTGGGTGACCACGTGGAAGCCGCAAAGTCGCAAGTGTTCAAAATGGTCCTAACTTAAGACACCTTTCACAGTGAGGCTGTGATTTCAAATGGTCACTAAATGAATAGCTGTAAGTTGAGGAATACATTTGCATATGCTACCTTTGCCCATGAACATAATGAAGATGGTATTTCCTGCTTCTCTTCCTAATTGCACATTAAAGGGATTTTACTGGCTATATGGGCCATCCCGATTAACAATTTCCAGCTATAGCCAATGTGCACTCAAACATTGGCATGATGCATTGCTTCTTGTCCTGCCTTCTAGTGCTTTTACATGTGACATGGGCTTCTCTGTTGGATGCATTCTCAGAAGAATGTTTAGTTCACATGATGCAAAACTAAATAGGACTTAATGGAATGGGCTGCATTGATCAGTGCTAATCGCAACAGTTCTTACCAGAGTCAAGTTGTATGAATATATAACTGAGATAGGTAAGAGGATGACTTTCTTCGGAGATATGTTGGGGATATTTTGTTTGCTTTGCATTATTATTTTTTCTTCCTAAAAGGGTAAATACTGTTTAGTATTTAGTAGAAACATGTATTTATGCATTTATTTAAAATATTTATATGCTGCCTCAATAAGAGAACTACTCTGGGCAGCTCCCATTAAAAAAAATACAATGTAAAAACAAACCTCATTTAAAAATAAAAATGCAGCACAAGAAATATGTAAAAAATAGATGGAAACAATTAGTTCAGCTCAGAGAAAGGCTCTGCAAAGGAAACTCGCTCTTTAGAAATATATGGGAAAAAGGCAAAGAATGAGCCAGACAATTTCACCCCAAAGAGACTAATCCACCATTGACACTGCAATCAATCCATCAGCCAACCAATCTGTCAATCAATCTGTCAATCCATCCATCAATCAGTCAGACAGTCAGTCAATCAAGCAATAAAGCAATCTCCCCTTGCCTTACGCTCTGAATCTTCCCAATGTGTAGGAGTTGGAGGGGTTTCTCCCTTTTAGGTCTAATAGGTTGGGTCAAAATTGAAAAAGCAGTCCTGAAGAGATCAAAGTGCCAAACCATGGATTAAAGAAGTTGCCTAAATTAAATCAGAAATCTATTGTCAACTAAAGCATGGAGTTTTGTACTCTCAAATTTGGGTATCTCCTCACATCTACGACAGAAAGCCCTATAAATAGAAAAAGGTACATTTGGGTCTTACAGAACATTCAGAATCTTTGATTAGAGAATGGGAGACTTAGAACAGTTGTGTGCAAAAATATGCTGCATTCCCATATATTTGTTCGGAATTATTACAAGCCATTAAAAACTCACAACATAAACAATTGGGCACATACAAATAACTTTTTGGGATGATCAGGGAATCCCCACTGTGCTTTTTTATATGGTATTGTGCAAAAAAAATTATATGGCATTGTACAAAATGTTGATCACAAAATATACATTTTAATCCTGAGCCTGTAATATTATTACAGACTGCCAGACTTATTAAGAACCACTGGCCAATATGTAAAAGCTATATCTATACTATTCTTCTACGTATGGGCAGTTATTAGTCAAATATATCGTATATTTGAAATTGTGCTAAGTAATGAAACTCCTTCTTTGTTCTTTACTGTTGATTGGATGTCTTGATTTTTGGCTTCAAAAAACAAAAAAAGATTGGAATTGGTCGTGCGATTTTCCTAAATGACAACCTCCAACCAGTGAAGGTTTTTTCCCAAAATACAATAGTGGTTACCATCTTGAGCGATTGTAATTTGAGGGAGGATAAAGCTAATAACTTTGGCTGCATAACCACACCAGTAGCACTGTGCTTTGCGGTCCCAGTTGCTGAGCAACAGTGACAAGAATGCATGACTACATTTCTATCCTTTGTCCGGTACTCATGTCCTATTCATATCCTACTCCTGCATTTCATATTGATGTCTGGAAAACATTTCAAGTATTCTTGATAGGTCTATGTCAACATTAGCAGATTCCAAATGAGTTGTTGATAAGCAAAGAGAATCTTGATTCACAACTTCACTTGATGCGACTTTCTCTTAAAAAGTGGCATATTTACTTTTTAACATTTTTTTGTTTTGACTCATGCCCTGAAGTATTGTTTTTCATTTGAGTATATTCAATACTTCCCTATTATGATTTCTATCATATTATGCTGCAGGACATTTGAATCCCCAGATTCAACTCAAAAAGGGAATCTTAATGAAAGATAGTGTTGTTTACAGAATTTTTTTTTCTTATACCACAGTTTTCTTTAGAGAATTTCTTGCTTGCAAGTTAATTAAAAAAAAAAAAGATTTAATTCTCAGGCTTGCTTGGCGAGCTAGAGGGTTGGCTGTCAGAAGTGAAGCATTTCATATGGGAGGGAAATTATATATATATAAATACTGTATAATAAATCAATATACCAGGGTGATTCGACACAAAAATATGTAACCCTTCCCTGGTGCAGAGCTGAAGGGATTGGATACTGTAGCCTAGAGGTTAATTCTCTGCCTTGCAAAGCAAAGGTTGCAGGTTCAAGCCCCAGTGAGGGTATGGCTAGCTGATGAGGCCAAAATAAGGCCAAAATAGATCTATCCTAGTCTCCCTTAATTTTCAAATTCAGCAAAAAAAATGTGACATATCTATCTATCTATCTATCTATCTATCTATCTATCTATCTATCTATCCATCCATCCATCCATCCATCTATCTATCTATCTACATTTCTGTTGGACAAGGCCGAAATAGCACTATCCTAGTCTCCCTTAATTTTAAATATTTAGCAAAAATATGTGATTTATACACACACACACACATAAACACACACACCTTTTTTCTTGATATGAAAACATTGGTTGAACTTCAGCTAATGTGATTGCAGAAGGATAAATTAGAGATTGCATATGTTGAAAGTGGGGCAGTTGTCAATTAAAAGCAGAAAATGTTATTTTACTTGCCCTATTTTTCATTTCTTCTAATCAGTAATCCCAATAAAGAGCAGTTTGAACCTGTGTGAACTGATCTGAATATTAGATCAAGACCACAGGAAATCCGGTCAAAATCCTCATGTCCTAGGATTCTCAGTCTGCTGCAAAAATAAGATCTGCAAACCTAAAGATGCCATTTCACCAACTCTATACATTTTAGAAAATGAAATGATGGTTTTCAGCTGGCTTTGAATAGTCATCTGGGTATTTAAAAGTACAATTAATGTCTATAGTGGGAGAAAAAAATAGTTTCCATAGAGAACACTATAGAAAAATCCAGTAAAAAGCAAGCACATTTTGTAGCAATTTCTAAAGACTGAATTATTACATATCAGTGATGTGTACATTCTGAGGGTTATTTATTTATTTAATTGAGCCAAACTGTAGACCCCTTTAACACGATCCATTTTATTTGAAGCTTGTTACAGTTATCTATTTTACATTTTGGTGTTCTTCTCACCTCAAATCTTTCAAAACCCACAGTTCTTGATCCCGATCAACAGAATACAGTATGAAAATATATGACAATGAACATAAGATGTTAATGTATTAACATATTGTATTAACTACTTAGTACACCATTTTGCAATGAGAAAGATGTTTAAGAAGTCCTTTACCAATGCTTACGAAGATCCAATATTGAAACAAAATCATGTTAATCACAGACTCTGGGAAAGCTAGTACCGTTGATTATATATTTTACAATGCTACAATTTATATCTTAGTCGCACAAAATCTACAAGTTTTATACACAAAACAAAGTTTTGAAAGAAGAAAGTCACAGTACATCATTTCTTTCAGAAAGTATATACATCTTGAAAGACTTAAGAATGAAAACGAAAAGGTCCTATTGACGTAGCTAATTTCTCCAAATACGTAGCAATGAAAATACATAATAGTTATTACTATTAAACTGAAACAAGTCTGAGTGCTTTGCTTCATAACATTTTACATTCCACTTTGAGTGGTCTGTGATTAATTAAAAAGTCCCTGGTGAACTACAACTCCTGACATCACTGGAATTATTGAACCAATACATTACATTTATAAGATTTGTAACAATTAAACAAATTGAAATGATAATGTGTGATTTTAGCTTCTTCTGAATACCCCACATAGAAACACAAAGACTCTGGTTTATTCAAGGTTCGTTGCAAAGAGAGGAGTAAAGAATGGAAGGTATTTACAAAAGAACAACAAATAGTTTAGCTTAATAAATCAAGAAATGATCATCTGAATGTGACTTCATTCAATTCATATTAACAATGATCTAACATATGTTCTGGGAAACACCCCCCAAAGCTTTTTATTCCTGAAATATTCCTGTCCAGTTTTGTATTGACCAAATTTGATTACCTGAAGCTGAACCACAAACTATTTCAATTAACTTTAGATGCGCCTATTGTTGAGACTTTAATTATATAAAATATTTAGGTGCTGAATTAAATAGAAAATGTGTCTGTTACATCATTAAGCCTTAAAAATTCCAATATGTTTTCACCAGCGCATAGCTACTGAGTAGCAATGTAATTGCTAAGCTGAAACAGTTTAGATTCTGACATTTCATTGGAATCTGGATTGACAAAGCCATTCTGGAAGGCAGTCTAAACGATCTCCAGCTGGGGACACTTTGAAAAAAAAATCTACTCTTCCAGTTAACTGCTACAAAATCAAATACAAAATTAAACTGAGTCTTTCAAAAAGTTATTTAGAAGGTGCATTGATAATTAGGTCAATGAAAGTTATCAAAAGTTTCATGCCACAAAAGAGTGCAGAGACCGTATTTGCATTCTGTGTAGCTAAACTCATAGAAACATTTAGGACCATCCTGCAACTGTTATGAACTTGAAATGACAAACTAATTTTACATGGTTAATAAAATAATCATCTTAGTAAGAAGGTATCAGGGGGTAATACTTTGATGTAAAGAAATAATTTTGTGTCCTATCATGAAAACAGAATCGTTTTTCAAATGGCAAAAGCATCTAATCCAGCTTTCTAAAATCATCCATTGAACTCACTCTTTGATATGATAATGTATGATTCACTTCAGTGAATCCTGGTGAATGCTTGCTTAAATGTCTGGAAACATCATGTTTGGCACTACAAGCATTGTTCCACCCCCCCTTCTGTATTCTATAGAAATGTTATTATTTGGAATTAAGAAGTTTTGAAACTAAACAGGCTTATAATACCAATTATTTAAAAAATCTCTGTGTTCTGGACTATAGAAACATGAATAATGGTGAAATGTATTATAAGTGACTGAGTTTGTAGAAATGATTAAATTGTTTAATTAAGAAGGCAACTGCATTACTCTCATACTGGACTGGAAACCCTTTTTAGTGGTTTTGCTGAAAATGAACAAAAATGAAGTGCTGGTTTCAGAATGTATTGATTAAAAAAATAGTTTATGGGAAGACAGGAGATAAGATATGCAATACGGGAGGATGGGGATGATTATTATTATACTTGCAACAGCTGCAAAGAAAAATAAGAAATTGGTTCTTTAAGCCACCTTTCTTTTTCCATTGTTCACTTTTTTAATATTTTATAATCTGTTTCTTATTCTATTTATTTTACATTTCTGTAATTTTAAAAATCTGCATAAGATCTTCTTTTAATAAAACTTATTTGTAAAAAATATCCCTTTGTGTCAGCTGGATATTCATTTTAAATTGTCCAAACATTTGACTGGAGGTTGCCACCCAATGTACAAATAGCCATCGTAGACAAATTACTCTTCCTTAACGGTGAAAAGCATCTTTGGAGAAGTATCTATCCTTTGCCATTCCACAAAATTCAATTCATAGGGTTTCTTTGGAAATGTTAATGTTGCAGTTGCTTGATTTTTACTAAAAACATTTCATAGAGGTGATTTGGGGTCAACGTATATAACAATCAGACCAACAATTTCAAACCTCAGATTTGTTCTCTATTAACTGTAATTTCTCACTCTGCATGTATTTAAAATGATATATAGGTGATTTGGGTCCTGCGAGAGCCTATAGTTATATATTCAGTTTCATGCTTTTTATTATTTTCCTTGTCCCTTCCTTTCATGTTTCTTAAATAACAAGGTAGCAGAGAATCTGCATCCTGCAATGATGAAGAGGAGGTAGAAACAAAGCAAGCATTCTTCAGGCTTTCCTCCATCCCACACTCTTTAAACAAAGCATATTATTATTCAAACGTGTTTTTTCATCCCTGGATATTAATAAGAAAATGTTTCTCTGCAAAGAATTTATAATGTTCTTTCACTGAATGTCAGCAGCTTCTCTGGACAAAAGGATAACTGTCTTTGCTGCATTCCAACATTCATTGATGTGGGCAGATCAGTTATATAAACTAGGATTGCATTGCTTGGGGAAGAGATTTAGCATATTCCTCTAACTATCATCCTAACTTACATTGAATTCTGGGAATCCTTTCCAACCAACTTTAGATAATATTTCTAATAACTGAAAAAGCTATTCTTGCCTTATAACTTCAGAAATCCAAAATAATTTTCATGTAAATAGGATCTGAAGTTTTACTGAGGTATATGGTCATAATTTTAATTTATTTGTTCCATTTGAAGGGTATCATGGTATGTGGGAATGACCTTGGGTGTCAGGTGGAAAAATGATTAGATAAGAGATAGCTTAGCCCACAAAAGGAAGAGATGTATGCTAAACACTTCAGAAGAGACTCTCCTTAGCTTCTTGCACTGTAAAAATGAGGGGAAGATATATACTTTCTGACAGGCAAGATTTCTCTTAAAGTAACTTTACAATAAAGATGGAGTATTTACTCATGAGTGTTTTTCTTGTCTGAATTACTTCTCAGGATTGTCAGTGAGTTTGCTCCCTCGTGATTCTAACTGTCCAGAATTTTTCTTCTTTGAATACTAGATGCAATACAAAGGTAGCAAGATTTCAGTTTCCAGATGCTTTCAAAATTTACAGTAATTGTTTGTGTTAACTATTTATATACAATATCTAGATATTTAATAGGAGGGATGCAGTGTGTTTCAGGCTATTCTGACATAGTTAATGGACAAATCCTTTTCTGCCACTCACCAAAGTCAAGAAAGTCTAAGATGTTAATAATTCTGTTTTCCTAAAAGCATAAACATGCACATACTGTATAGTATTAACAAAAGTTTATAGCACTTACTGAATTAACTTCCAGCATTGAATTTCTCCTGGAATGGATTCCTAGGATACTTTTTCATTACCAGCATTATTATTTCAGAGAATAAATAACACTGTTGCACAATGGCATAGCCATTTGTTAATGATTTTGTCTCAAATACCAACAGTCCAGCATTTAAAAGCAGGTGTTCAGTTCCAGCTAGACGATATTTGGAACTGTTTATAGCTTTCTAGTTTCTGTCCTTGAGGTACTGAGTTTTAGATACATTTGAAATGTATCAATGAAGGCAATGGAAACTGACAACAGTGACCATGCAGTGTAATTGTGTATCATACAAAACTCTTTTTGTGTATATACAAATCCACTGTACAAGGTAAACAGCAGTTATTGCTCAATACAGAGCCATCTACAGTTTGAAGCAGATTTAATTCCCTACCATTAAGTGCTTGAAATGAAACTTTGTGAACGATGGTGTCTCAAAATCGTGACTGACTGATCGTCATAATGTTCTTTTCACCAATCATAAATAGGTAATTTTACAGGCATGCCAGATCAGTCAGTTTTGCCATGTCAAAACATTTCCATATATGCAACAGGGACCATTGATCAGCCTGCGCAACACTATAATAATACACAGAGCTTCAGAATTCCACTGAAAAACAATCTTAGGAGAGATTTTTAAAAAATACAGTTGATTGTTCTTGCAGCTACTTTCTTGCTCTCCTCTTTCAAGGCTGTCCAATATATAATGTGAGTCCCCTTTTTCAAGAGCTAGACTGTGAAGCAACATCCTATTAAAAAAGAGAGTTATAGCACTCAAACTCCTAGTTCTGCCTGCCAAGTACCACAATTTAAAGAATCACTTGTAGAAATAGTCACCTGTATCTTCAATAGTGTGCTAAGTTTCATACTTTCCGATCCCAGCTGAAGTATTTAGAACTGAGATGCACTAAAATATCTTAAGGCTTCCCTATTTCCCCCAAATAAGATTTGAAACAGGACTGCAAAGCAAGTACAATAAAGCCACTATTGAATTTAACTTATGGACAGTAGATATAAATCTACATTGTGGAAATCAATGGTTGAGCATATAAAGAGATACAGTGACAGAGAAAATATTTTTTTTGCCTAAAGATATAGAATGGAATAAAATACACCAATGTGGCTTTTCTTACAACAATATAAAAAACTGCTTTACTGTTTCTCAGACTGCTGAGCCATTAGCAAACCCAACATTGTCCACACTAACTGGCATTGCTAGTTTGGGCTATTGGTTAAGGAATGCCTTCCAGTTTGGTCAGGACATGCTGCTGGTTGGACTTTTTCCATTCAAATGACATGTTCTACACTTTGCTTGGCCTCTAGCACCATTATCTTACACTGCAAAACATCTATCCAACCAGAAAGCAATTTAAATAGCAATTAGAAGTAAGAGCCAAAAGTGAAATGATTTAGAAAAAATATTACAGTGCTATATAACATTACAAGACAAAACAACAGGCAAACAAATGTTTTTCTTGTATCTCAGCACCTTTGTTCTGCTTTCTCTTTATCCTTATTATGATACCCATTCTTATTGTTTACATAGGGGCATGGTATTTGCTACTGTCATCCCCACTCAAAAATAAGAAAAGTTATTATTTCTCATGTTCCACCTCAAAACTGATGTTCATCAAAAGTACAGTTAAATATACTTAATAAAGACATGGTCTAATTTTGCCACACTTTTCATTCTGTTTGAGGGGAAAGAGACTATTAGGTTTTGACTAGATTTCACATTTGCTCTGCATCACAATAGTCTTCTAAACTCTGCCTAGTGCCATAAAATTGCCCACGGGAACAAAAACCACACATGAAACTAATACACTTTAAACCAAAGTCACTGCATAGAAAGGTATCATAGAAGTATTGCATCGAATTACAAATACTCTAGAATTCTTCTCCAGCCTTTTAGAAACTCTACAAGCAGTGTGATAGGAGGAAAAAAAATCAACAGAAGACTAACACATTTCTCAATATATATAGGATGAGCTTTACAACAAGTGAACAAAGATCGTAAATTCTGAAAAATCCTGATAACCAAAACTGAGGCATCCAGTTAGAAGATTAAGGACAAGAGAATGTTCCTAGTCAACTCAAGGTTGTTATATTTTTTTGTAGGGATATTTTAAACATTGGACTAATAGCCCACATTGTATTAGAACTTGATAGATAACATCCTTTTTGGCTAAACCAATTCTTGCTCTTTGGAGATTATTCAGTTCTTGTGATTTTTCCTCCCACCCTCCTTTTAGATTTCTTGCTGCTAATCTGTTCTCCTTTCCTCTGAGCTCACCTTGCCCCGCCTCGGATAATGCTTGTCACCGCCAAAGAATCTGCCCAATGAATCAAGTAGACTTGGTTCCCTGTATCTTCGTGGAGATCCATGTCTAGCATGGTCTATGGTACTTGCAGTTGCAAGTTTGGAACCATGCCGGAAAGAGGAGCGTTTTTGTGAAGCCATCAAATCCGAGTTCTCAGAAGCTGCTGCTGCTGCACTGTCTTCCTGGATGGTCTGCAGCTCATCTGATTCAGAGGGCCGGTCTTTGAAGGTGTTGTCTTCTCTGCCTGGGGCATCTCGGGAAAAGAGGCGGACCAAATGGGGGCGACCAGTTGTGTCAGCTGGGTTGGCTTCCTTCCAGGCATTCTTTGGATCCGCTGTGCCCTTGGAGTCTGTCACCGCTCTGCTCTTAGTGGAGGTCCCATTGTTCTGGTTCACATCTGCCTCTCCTGCAAACAACAAGGGTGAGATATGAATACAGGCCTGTGAAAAACAGAATGTTAGAACAATGGTGCTTTCTTCCCCTTGCCTTGAGTTTGCTGCTTCGCACAAAAACCATAGATTATATGCAACTGCAACAGATCTGCCTTTTACTGAACCTAAGACACACACAAACACACATATACACACCAGAAATTGCTAATGATTCCTAATTTAAATCTTAAGATGAATCATATTTAAATGTATATATTTCTTTATTAAATTTCAAGACTTTACCCCCTTTTACAAAATCTTATGAAGCTTCCTGTCCATTACTCAAATCTTGATTTTCTTGATGCGACCAATATTATCATAGGCTGCAATGGGCAAACTAATATGTGGATTTTCTTTAAATAATGATAAGGCACGTATGGTTGTTTCTATTGCTTTTACCTATATTCCATTTTTTTTACTTATGTTCCATTTTTTTCCTGATAGTTTCATGTGCTTTTCAGTTTGTTATCAAGAAGCAATGGATCCTAACTGATGAACATTTGTGAGAACCCTCATCATTGCAGAAAACATTTCAAGTTATTAATACCTGGCCTATGGCAATAAGCATAAAACGTATCAGGAAAGACTTAATGAACTCAATCTGTATAGTCTAGAGGACAGAAGGAAAAGGGGGGACATGATCGAAACATTTAAATATGTTAAAGGGTTAAATAAGGTTCAGGAGGGAAGTGTTTTTAATAGGGAAGTGAACACAAGAACAAGGGGACACAATCTGAAGTTAGTTGGGGGAAAGATCAAAAGCAACATGAGAAAATATTATTTTACTGAAAGAATAGTATATGTTTGGAACAAACTTCCAGCAGACGTGGTTGGTAAATCCACAGTAACTGAATTTAAACATGCCTGGGATAAACATATATCCATTGTAAGATAAAATACAGGAAATAGTATAAGGGCAGACTAGATGGACCATGAGGTCTTTTTCTGCCGTCAGTCTTCTATGTTTCTATGTTTCTAAGTTATATTAACATTCCAAATGTACAATATAACATTTCCTTGTGATTTCACAATGTGTTCCTCATTTGGAACTGATAGACTGCTGCCCTATTTGCAGTAGTGACAACATCCAATCAAGATAGCAGTGGCCTTTTAAAAATTCTGATTGTCACTCATATTTTAAGGGGCAATGCTTCACTCAATAACAGCTGCCAATTTTAATTGCATGAAATATGGCATTAAAATTAGTTTTGCTTCATCACGACAGCCCCAATTAAGGCTTTGGAACCAAAGGCCATGTTCATTAATATTATTTCTGCCCCCTTCATAAACTTCAGCAACTTTTTTGCTGACTCTAAATGCATAAAATTGGAATGGATATGTTAATACCTAGTAATTGAGCATGTATTTTGTAACACAGAAACTTGGAGGGTGGAATAAAAATCAGATATTAAGATTCTATGAAAAAAGTATAATTTTACTTGTTAACACTAACCAAATCCTATACCATAATGTGCATTCATTACATAAGGGAAAGAAAAAGAACAATGAAGATATTGTGTCTAATTAAATGCATTAACAAAACACCAGAGCATCTGCATGCTAATATTTTTGCTACAGTTGTGCTTTTGTAAGTGAATGCATTTAATTCTGGACAACAATGGAGGATATTTGTGCCACAAAAGGAGCTTCTCTCAATCCCAGCAAGAATATCTTACGCCGTTCTTTAGTAAAGAAGATATACACTGACAGTTTTTATTCTCGGATTCCTTGTGATAGGGGTATAATTGGTATGATATAGCATAATGTGATGGCATGGCATAACGGTAGTTACATTTACTGAAAACTATAAGGTTCTCTTTTTCAGATGAAACTAAAATGGTGTTCAAAATGTAGGTTTTGTACAAACAAAAGGTTTTGCCTGATCAACAAGAGATGGGAAGCATAATTGAAAGGACTGTAGCTAGTCAACCAATATTTTCCTTGTTGTGAACTGCTATGCAGTGAAGCAACAAAAAACAGGCATTGCAGGACTACTTATGATCAGTGTTCCCTCTAATTTTTTTGGGGGGTGGGCGGAAAAGTATAGTGTCTGAGCGGCAGTCCCTTTGGGACTGGGCGGCACAGAAATATTAAACAAACAAACAAACAAACAAACAAACAAAAAACCCACCGTTTTGCCTCAGAGAATTTCAAAATAAAATATTGTACTGTGTGTCTATAACAGTGAGCTCATAATAGGGCAACTCTATCAATATCAAAATGCCACTTAAATAGTTGAGCTAGTTTCAAACTAGATTTTGATTTTCTTTCTCTCTTCCTTACTCCCATTCTTTTTCTTTCTCTTTTCCTTCCTCTCTTTTTTCTATCTGTTTCTCTCTCTTCCTCTCTTCCTCTCTCTCTCCTTCCCCCTCACTCTTTCCCTCTCGGCTTCTGGGCAGGTTTGAAAAACTCTGAGTTGATGATGATTTTTAAGTGAGCGATTGCTCACTGCTCAGCTTAGACGGAACTATGCTTATGATGGGAAAAGACTTTGGACAATGAAGATGCTAACTACACAAAAGTATCCTTTGACACCGTGCCTATAGGTGTCTCTCTTGAGGCTTGGAGTTAGTACCACCAACTTCTTTTTAAATATTTTTTTAATAATAAATAATTAAGTGGGAAGCCAGCTTACTGTAAAGCGTAGTACTACCCTCCAACATAGTCTCTTCTGAAACATTCTAATGAAATAAGAATGGTAGGCTCAAACCACATCTAATGCTTTGTTTGCAAATATGCCCAGCTGACCAAATAAAATATGAAGTTGAGTAATTAAGATATCTTAGAGAAGGGCTCCCAGCCCCTGGTTTGTTGTGTGGCACCGGTCTGCGGCATGCCAGAAACTGGGTCGCATAAATAAGCAAAGCCCCATCCATGGGATAAAGCAGCACCTGAAACCACGCCTCCTCCTCTCCCTCTGGAACTGGTCCCTGGTGCCCAAAAGATTGGGAACTGCTGCCCTAGAGGACACATGAGTTTTCTCTGAATGGCAATGCCCACAACATGATCTCAGAATTCCAAATATGCCCATCAGTTCAGTAGATTTACATTCAAAGAGAGCACTGCAACTTCATTGTTCTATGGATCAGGTGCCTATCAAAATCGGTCAGCTCTGAATATGCATGGTAAAAGAAGATGTATTAGTGAAGTTGCTGATAAGTTTATCATCAATCCCTCTCAGTTACCATGAAAAATATATTTGAAGAAATACCCATAATTTAATATAGTAGCATTAGGCCAAGGTCTACTTCAGTGTAACATTTTAGATAACTTACCTTGTCAGTGGTTGACCTTTGGTTGTACCCTTCTTTGTAACATCCTGCTTTCAGACTTAAGAAAAATCTCCAATCCTTTGAGTGTGTGTTAGACCATCTTCAAAACATACTTATTCCCATAGCTCTGAAGCTCCTACGTTGCCTTGGTTAGTTAGATTGCACTGTAAATCAGGGGTCCCCAAACTCAGCAACTTTAAGATTTGTGGACTTCAACTTCCAGAATTCTCCAGCCACCTATGTTGACTGGAGAATTTTGGGAGTAGAAATCCACAAGTCTTACAGTTGCTGAGTTTAAAGACCTCTGTTGTAAATGGTTTTTGATTGTATTTGTATTGATTGGTACTATAAACGCCTGTCATCTCTTTCAGAAAAGCCAGGCAGGGAACAGACAACCAAAGGACTACTTGAAGTCTACTTTATTTTTATAATGTATATTAACAGACTCTTGAAAGCCTGCCAGAGTTTGATCTTTCTTCATCTTCTTATAATAAACAGAATCAAGGTAGAGTTTCTTTTTTCTCAGGACTGAATTGTTATTTACTGTACTTAAGAGTTCTTATTAGTGTTGGGTGAACCCAACAAAGTTTGGGTTTGGTGAACTCACCCAAACTTTTAAAAACGTTCGGGTGAGTTCGCCGAACCTGAACTTTTGCCGAACTTTTGGGTTCGGTGGTCAGGGGAACGCCGAGAAGCGGCGCTGCCTGGCTGTCACCTTCCGAAACAGCCGGGTGCTTCTCAGCGTTCTCCCGACCGCCGAACCCGAAAAGTTTGGCACAGGTTCGGGTTCAGGAGAATGCCGAGAAGTGCTGCCGCCCGGCTGTCACCTTCCCAGAAGAGCCGGGGAGCTGTCGGCCAGTGGGGAGGCGCAAACGTAGGTGGGGAATCCCAATAGGGGATTCCAGGGGCGGAGCTTTGACATCACGGAGACATCCTTCCTGGAGTCCCTGTTTCGGCCGGCCAGGAAGGACGTCTCAGTGACGTCAAAGCTCCGCCCCTGGAATCCCCTATTAGGATGCCCCATCTCTGTTTGTGCCTCCTGACTGGCCGACAGCTCCCCAGTTGTTTTGGAAGGTGACAGCTGAGCGGTGGCGCTTCTCGGCGTTCTCCCGAACGCCGAACACAAACCCGAACTTTTGCCAAACTTTCAGAAAAGTTTGGGTTCAGGTTTGGTATACCGAACTTCGCAAAGTTCAGCACGAACCCGAACTTTGCGGGTTCGGTTCTCCCAACACTAGTTCTTATGTTTCCTCTATTCAAGATTATGGAGGGTTATGAATAATTGTACAAATAGGCTAATATATGTTATTTTCGGAGACACCAATCCAGAGGTGGGTTCCTCCCAGTTGGGATCAATTCTTTAGAACTGGAAGTGGAAATTTTCCTCCCCGTCCACAAACTGACTCTCTCAGCACCACCATAGGCGCCCCCATCTTATTCTTAGCTTCTGTGCATGCACATGCATGCCCACACAGAACAGTAGGAAGCGAACCAGCAGCGAGGTAAGGTAGAACCCACCCCTGGACCAATCAGAGTGCTCTCCGGCAAGAACAGAGACACAACTCTCTTCCCTTGTAGTTCTCCTGTAAGTGGTATAGAGTGGCATGCTGCAGACGTTTTACACAAAACTTATAACACGAGCTTTACATTTTCTCCTGGTTTCAAAATTAGTCTGTCTGTAGGAACAATGATTGTATCCAAGATCAATCTATGAATACAGAGACTATACATTTCTGATGTTAACACAAGAACACATTGCCCTGAATTGCTTTCAGTGTCTGTACCAGCTGCCTCCCTTGCATTTATTTTAGTGGTGAAATCCAATTTTGTTTTACTACCAGTTCTGTGGGCATGGCTTGGTGGCCGTGGTGTGACTTGGTGGGTACGGCAGGGGAAGGATATTGCAATATCTCCATTCACATTCCACTCTGGGGCCAGCCAGAGATAGTATTTGCCGGTTCTCCGAATACTCAAAATTTCTGCTACAGGTTCTCCAGAACCTGTTGGATTTCACCCCTGGTTTATTTGCGGTGCTATTTCAAGTTTCATTACAAGCAAAAATGCGTGGCATGAAAAGCATTCAGGAAAAATAAATTACCATCTGTCAAGTGTGGCTTAAAGATTTGGAAGAAAACTTCTGGCTCTTTACAGATTTTCACACAATGGGGGAAATATGAACTCCTGCTGAGATGAGATTGGAAAAAACAGCCCTAAAGCAAGATTCTGTAGTGTACACCTAACGTTCAGCACATCTTTGTTTTCTAACATGTTTTGGCTTGGAAGTCGGTTATTTAGAGTATGGTGTAGGGAGAGAACAAGCAGAAAACAAAAGTCTGTGGCAATAGGTGGTGGGATTTGCTATGGCAGTAATTTGGAATGTATGAAAAGCATGTGGCAGCCATCCATATCACCCCACAGAGACCTTAAACAAATACACACATACACACTCTGAATCCAAGGCTTTTCAACAAGGAAGTTCTATTAAAAAACCCACGGATTTCAAGTAAATGTAATCTTTTGTGTTTCTGGAACGTGTCGTTTTTTAAAATTTAATTCTAGCATTTTATAGCAGAGTTCATAAACAGTGCAATGATCCTATGTATTTTCTGGGATCCTTTACCTATAGGAGTTTTCAGAATAAAGCATCAAACATTCTTCTTCTATAAGATATGCTCCAGCCAAGGAATGCTGCTTCATTTTGATATTGATATTAAATAACCTAAATTGACAATCTTACATATGGCAGAAATCTTCTGACTGGCAACCCAATTTATGACAGTAAGTTATATAGAATTAAGGCGTTATTCCCCAAATCTCCCATTTTTATTCCACTAAATTTCTTAGGGCTTTTTCATTAGATCTTAAAACTTCTTTGAAAAAAAAACTTACCAGGAAACTTTGAAGCATTCACCAGACAAGAATGGGAAGACATAGTATTTTTTAAAACAGATACTATGGTTTAGAAATTGAGTTGATCAGTTTGAAAGTATTTATATAAATAAATACTCGAAATAGAATACCCTCTGAGATTAGACTTTCAATCCTGGGCCTAGAAAGTTTAGAACTAAGACGCCTTAAACAAGATCTAAGTATTGCCCACAAGATCATATGCTGCAACGTCCTGCCTGTCGGCGACTACTTCAGCTTCAACCACAACAACACAAGAGCACACAACAGATTTAAACTTAATATTAACCGCTCCAAACTTGACTGTAAAAAATATGACTTCAGTAACCGAGTTGTCGAAGCGTAGAACTCATTACTGGACTCCATAGTGTCATCCCCAAACCCCCAACACTTTACCCTTAGATTATCTACGGTTGAGCTATCTAGATTCCTAAGAGGTCAGTAAGGGGCGAGTACAAGTGCACTAGAGTGCCTTCCATCCCCTGTCCTATTGCTCTCCTATATCTCCTATACCTTTCTTCTATTTCTATATCTCTTCTTCTATTCTTTCATTGATATGTTCTATTACTATACCTTCTTTTCTATTATTTCTTAGATATATTTTACTATGAGTATCTCCTCTATAACCTTCATCATGTATTTTACTATGTGTATATTGATATATACCCACTAAAACCCTCATTGTGTATTGGACAAAATAAATAAATAAATAAAATAAATAAAGAACAGAGTCCTGCCAATTATGCTATTTTCTTTGTAAGACTGGTTTTAGGATGGGTATGCAATTTACTAATTTTGTATATGTTAACTGCAATTCCTATTTCAATATAAATTTTATCTTTTAAGATGTTAAAACCTTGTTTTTATGGGTGGTTGTTTCAAAAGTGTGCTTGGAGAATTACTAGACACTCTTTTTCCTTTGAAGAATGGAATTTCTTTTTTAAAAGTTCTATTAAAGTCACCAAACATGATTATTTGCTGCTGTTAATTACTGCATTAATAGTTTTTAAAGTTTACTGTAATAGTTTTCATTATGTATAATGAGGAATTGCTGGGTTGTTTCTAATCCTACCTCACAAAAAATAAAATAAGAACGATAAAAATACTACTATTTTTATTATTCTAACTTTATGTTTTGTGAGGTAGGATTAGAAACAACCCAACAGTTTCTCATTATAGTCATAGCAGAAGTAATAAGGACTGCAATGTATTATTGCATTAAATTTTAATATTTATGGTAAGTGTTTAAAATAAATACTGATTTTAAAAATATGGACCTGAAACAACCCAAGTGTATTAAAAGTGGTGAAAAGATATAAGTTTTGGAAGGTAGCTTAATAAAATTCTTCAGTTGTTAAAATTTTTCTAACTTTAGAAAGAAATTATTTTAACAATGGATATCTTATCTTTTGCATATTTAGAAAAGAAGTATCCAAGGGAGAAAACTGAGAATTTCTGTGGTTCCAGTTTGGTGTATCATAAAATGGCCTAAAATGTGAAAGGAACTTTCAAAGTTATTTTGAAAATTGAAAATCATATTGTTCTGCAGAAAATCTATTCCTGTCATCTGAGAGATATAGGTAGTCCTCAACTTACAGCTACAATTGAGTCCCTAATTTCTATCGCTAAATGAAGGAGTAGTAAAGCAAGATATCACATGGCTGCATTGCTTAGTGACCACAAACCAAGAACATGGATCATTAAGTCGTGGGAGTCCCAGGTAAGAATTGCCAGGGCTGAGGGAGGCCCAGAGATGCACAACGTAAGACACACATGACTTGGGGGGGGAGATATATGCTATAATGCCTATGGAAGTCTCAGCTGCCCCAATCCAGCAGTTTGGCACAAAGCTGGGAAGCTCAGTTGCCTTACCTGGTCCAGCAGTGTATCACTATGTCTCCCCATCCCTGATTTATGCCCTTTTGGGCACCTTGTACAGTGGCAGTCATTTGCAGAAATGCTGGAACTGGAGCTAAAGTAGAGACCCGGGATCTTCAGCAGTCTCAGCCAGCTGCCATTGCCCCTAGGCATTTACTTGAGACCCAAGGCCACTGCTGTCACTGATAACTGCCACCTCAAGTTCCCCATTGTGACCGGTCATTGCAGCACCATTGTGAAAGGACCCAGTTGCCCCCCCAACACTATGTGCTCCACAGGATGTGCCACACCCCACCAACCTTCACTGGTTTTCTCCTGCTGCTGACAGATGTGCCTGGCCTCCATGAGGCAATGGCTGATTGCACCAGACCGTCTTTCCGAGGTCATCTTGGGAGATTCTCCAAGCCTCTTTCGCTGTTCCTTCTCCAGTTTGCCTGCCCCATTCTTTTGAATCCTTTGGAAATCACCTGGTTCTCTCAAAGACTCATGAGAAAGGGGTGCACGATTTGGAGAAGAAATGAAAACCATGATTTGGAGAAGGAAGCCTTCCAAAACTGGAGATGAAGTCAGGGCCTCAGGATTTGTTTGTTTGTTTGTTTGTGTGTTTATGTATGTATGTATGTATGTATGTATGTATGTATGTATGTATGTATGTATGTATTCATTCATTCATTCATTCATTCATTCATTCATTCATTTATTAGATTTGTATGCCGCCCCTCTCCGAAGACTCGAGGCGGCTCACAACAGTAATAAAAACAATATAGCAGTGGAACAAATCTAATATTAAAAAACATATAAAACCCTATCATTATTTAAAAAAACCAAACAGCACATACCAAACATAAAACAAAGTATAAAAAAAAGCCTGGGGGAAAGGTGTCTCAACTCCCCCATGCCTGGCGGTATAAGTGAGTCTTGATGGGGTGGAGGCTACTGAAGGCCCTGAACCTTTGTAGCAGGTGGGCTCCATGTGACTAAATTTTGATCACGTGACTGCAAGGGGCACTGCAACAGCCATAATTTCAAGCCTGGATTGTAATTTCAGTTTTTAAGCATCCTTATAATTTGAAACGGTTGCTGAACAAATGGTCATAAGTCAAAGATTATCTGTAGTCTCACAGACTCACACATCATGTAAACAGGCATATAGGTAACATTAGGAGTTTGTTAATATTAACATTTTTGGTCATAAAATTGTTGCATAGTTTCACCCATTTTCCCTCTCTTCATAGAATAGAATTCTTTATTAGCCAAGTGTGATTGGATACACAAGGAATTTGTCTTTGGTGCATATGCTCTCAGTATACATAAAAGAAAAAATATTTTTCAAGAATCATGACGTACAATACTTAATGATTGTCATAGGGTACAAATAAGCAGTCATGAAACAATCCAGCTCCAACGGTCCTTGGAAGAAGCCGATTATCTAGGTCCCCAGCAGTCGGGCTTCAGACCCGGTTACAACATGGAAACTGCTTTGGTCGCGTTGATGGATGATCTCTGGCGGGCCCGGGGTTTATCCTCTGTCCTGGTGCTCCTTGACCTCTCAGCGGCTTTCGATACCATCGACCATGGTATCCTTCTGCACCGGCTGGAGGGGTTGGGAGTGGGGGGCACTGTTCTTCTGTGGTTCTCCTCCTACCTCACCGGCCGGTCGCAGTCGGTGTTAGTGGGGGGGGGGGTCAGAGGTCGACTCTGAGGTCTCTCCCTTGTGGGGTACCTCAGGGGTTGGTCCTCTCCCCCCCGCTATTTAATATCTACATGAAACCGCTGGGTGAGATCATCCGAGGGCATGGGGTGAGGTATCATCAGTACGCTGATGATACCCAGCTTTACATCTCCACCCCATGTCCAGTCAACGAAGCAGTGGAAGTGATGTGCCGGTGTCTGGAGGCTGTTGGGGCCTGGATGGGTGTCAACAGACTCAAACTCAACCCGGATAAGACGGAGTGGCTGTGGGTTCTGCCTCCCAAGGACAATTCCATCTGTCCGTCCATTACCCTGGGGGGGAATTATTGACCCCCTCGGAGAGGGTCCGCAACTTGGGTGTCCTCCTCGATCCACAGCTCACATTAGAAAACCATCTTTCAGCTGTGGCGAGGGGGGGCGTTTGCCCAGGTTCACCTGGTGCACCAGTTGCGGCCCTATCTGGACCGGGACTCATTGCTCACAGTCACTCATGCCCTCATCACCTCGAGATTCGACTACTGTAACGCTCTCTACATGGGGCTACCTTTGAAAAGTGTTCGGAAACTTCAGATCGTGCAGAATGCAGCTGCGAGAGCAGTCATGGGCTTACCTAGGTATGCCCATGTTTCGCCATCACTCCGCAGTCTGCATTGGTTGCCGATCAATTTCCGGTCACAATTCAAAGTGTTGGTTATGACCTTTAAAGCCCTTCATGGCATTGGACCAGAATACCTCCGAGACCGCCTCCTGCCGCATGAATCCCAGTGACCGATTAGGTCCCACAGAGTGGGCCTTCTCCGGGTCCCGTCAACTAAACAATGTCGGTTGGCGGGCCCCAGGGGAAGAGCCTTCTCTGTGGCAGCCCCGACTCTCTGGAACCAACTCCCCCCGGAGATTAGAACTGCCCCTACTCTCCCTGCCTTCCGTAAAGTTCTTAAAACCCACCTTTGTCGTCAGGCATGGGGGAACTGAAACATCTCCTCCGGGCACGTACAATTTATGTATGGTATGTTTGTGTGTGTGCTTGTTAGTATATCGGGGTTCTTTTTAAAACTTTTTTAAATATTTAAATTTATTTGAATCTATTTGGATTTGTACGATTTGTTTATGCCTGTTGTGAGCCGCCCCGAGTTCACGGAGAGGGGCGGCATACAAATCTAAATAATAAATAAATAAATAAATAAAATCAATATTGATATAAATCATAAAGATAGAATAGAATAGAATAGAGTACAGTAGGATAGAATAGAATAGAATTCTTTATTGGCCAAGTGTGATTGGACACACAAGAAATTTGTCTTGGTGCATATGCTCTCAGTGTACATAAAAGAAAAAGATACATTTGTCAAGTATCACGCGTACAACACTTAATGATTGTCATAAGGGTCAAATAAGCAACAAGTTACAGTCATAAATGGGAGGAGATAGGTGACAGGAACAATGAGAAGACTAATAGTAATAGTAATGCAGTCTTAGGGAATAGTTTGACAGTGAGGAGAGAATTATTTGTTTAGCAGAGTGATGGTGTTTGGGGGAAAAACTGTTCTGTGTCTAGTTATCTTGGTGTGCAGTGCTGTATAGCTGGAGAAAATATATTAAGATCTGTCAATGTATACTTTCCTCAGGTTCAAAACTACAGGTAGCTCTCAATATATGGTTAAAACTGAGCCCAACATTTTTGCTGCTAAGCAAGACAGTTCGTTAAGTGGGTTTTGCTTGATTTTATGACCTTTCTTGCCATAGTTGTTAAGATAATCACTACAGCTGTTAAGTTAGAAACATAGTTTTTAAGTGAATCTGGCTTTCCCATTGACTTTATTTATTTATTTATTATTTATTATTTGGATTTGTATGCCGCCCCTCTCCGAAAACTCGGGGCGGCTCACAACAAGTGAAAAGACAATCCAATACATTAATCCAATTAATTAAAATATTATAAATTTAAGAAAAACCCCTATACTAACATACACACACACAAGCATACCATATATAAATTCAACGTGCCCAGGGGAAGATGTTTAGTTTCCCCATGCCTGACTTTACTTGTCACAAGCTTCCAAATGTGAAGAACAGAACCATCATAAATACATGCCAGTTGCCAAGCATTTGACCATGTGACCACAGGGAGCTGCAATGATAGTTAAATGTGAAAAATGGTCATAAGTCATTTTTTTCAATACCACTGTAACTTTGAACAGTCACCAATTGATTGGTTATAGATCAAAAATTACTTGATTAATGTAGGTGAAAATAAAATATATTTCATGTTACAGCATGGTGGTGAATTTGGAAGCATGATCGACTTTTTTACATTGACATGCAACACCTCAAATTTCGCTTTGAAATGGAAGCTATAGTTTAATTCCTGGTCATAAACTAGGATCCCTGGTCAGAAACTGATCTTGGAGGGAAGCATTGAATCTAGGAACACAAAAGAAATATAGAATAATAAAGAGAGAAAATGAAAATACAAAGCTCATTTCTGGGTTAAGTTATGCCCTTCAAAATTAATACCAGAATAAACTTGGTGAATTATATTATTTGTCCCATTTAGCTAAAAGGCAAATGTACAATGGTAGAAATTTACTATCTAAAATATTTAAATTGGTTAACTATCACCTTCCAGGTTTTCTTGTAAATTGACCAAATATTGCAGTATTAGAAGGGTCTCTATGATCAGTAGATTTACCATAATGATGCTTTAAAATAACAGATGAAAGACACCTCACTTAAATCCTTATACAATGGACAATGTAAGAAATAATGAACAATGTCTTGTACGCAACGCAAACATATGCACAAAGACGTTCTTCCAAAGGAAAGTTAGAACACTGTCTTGTTAAAGAAAAGAAAAGGCATAGATTGAAATCTGAACATGGTAAAAGCACGCTGAATTTCCAGAAACTGGAAATAGCAGGCTACACAATACTCCATTTTTACTAAAAAAATAATGTATTGATAAATGAGAACCTCAAACTATAGACTAGAGGTCTTCAAACTTGGCAACTTTAAGACTTGTGGACTCCCAGAATCTCCAGCCAGCTATCTTGGAAGTTGAAGTTCACAAGTCTTAAAGTTGCCAAATTTGAAGACCTCTCCTATAGACCCTTTTTACCTGCATCACAATCCAATTCTTCAGGGTATGGTGAGAACCATCTGCCAGTGAAAAAAGGTGGTGGTAAAAGGATGAACTCACAATCTCTTCCTCAAAAAATTATGCTGAATAGTTTCTAAACTTTAATAACAAAACAATTGCCTACCTATTATGATAACAAAATAAAAGAAAAATATATATGTGGATAATATGCTTACAAAATCAATAGCTACAGATTGAATTTCCTTGTGAAACTTATTTCAAAGTTTCACTCTAGATACTTAAAAGTACAAAAAAAAATGCATCTAGCAATCATCTAGCAGCAGTCATAAGGGTCACTCCCTTTTTTCAGTGATGTTGTAACTTTGAGTGATCACTAAGTGAACTGTGGTTATGTCAAGGACTATCTGTATTCTCATTATTCTGTGTTAGGATATTTCTATCAGGTCATCACACACGATTGTTCTGTCAGGCTCTCTGGTAGAATCCTCCCAAAAATTCACAGGTACAAATTTCAGACACGCACACGTTTGAAAATTCAAAACAATGTTCTTTATAATGAAAATTCACTTAAACCAAGCCCTCTTTTGGTATAGCAAAGAGCACTCATCTCCAAACAAACTGGTAATTTGTACAAGTCCCTTATCAGTTCTGTCATACTTAGCTTGCAGCTGTGAGGCAATTCACAGTCCTTCTTTCACAAAGTGAAACACACTTTGCTCTGGTTTAGTTTCAAAGCAGGGAAAAATCAACACACAAAAGGTCAAAGTCAGTAAAGCAGTCACGAAACACAACGATCAGATAATCCTCCACAATGGCCAAACCCACAGGCTGCTCTTTATAGCAGCCTCACTAATTACCACAGCCCCACCCAACCACAGGTGGCCTCATTTTCTTTGATAATAATCTCTCAGTTGTTGTTGCCTATGCATCGCTCTCCACATACGTGTCTGTATCATTAACTCTTGTTCTGAATCCAAGGAGGAGCTACATAATTGATCTCCTTCTGAGTTGTCTGCCACACTCTCCTCCTCCCTGTCACTCATGTCTTCTTGGTCAGAGGAACCTTCATCAGCAGATTCCATGAGGGGGGGGGGCAAAACAGGCCTGCGGCATGTGGATGTCTCCCCACATCCACAGTCCTTGGGGCAGGAGCTGGGCCAGAGCTAACCACAACACACAATAAACTAATAGCTTGCTTTGTCAGGTATCTGAAGAAACACCCCCTCCCCCGGCAACATTGCCTTCCCAATTATTGTGTTGACCTATATCATAGAACAAGGTGACGTAAGACCTCTGTCTCACTCACTGCCTTGTCAAATTCTTTAAGGCTTTGAAAATCATCTAGAAACTTCAACTCCCCATGGCAGTGAATAGGATAGTTACTCTAAGAAACGATATGGGCCACATTCTTCATTATAGATAAAGTCTGATTATCTTTGTCACTACATCCAGAGCAAATACAGATATTTCCCACAATACTGGGAAACATGTTTCCCATTCATATTGAATTTGGAGGGTGTGAAATTGCATTCTACTGAATGTTCTCTGGTTAAATCTAGAATTGTTCTTGGGCTATCTGCCATTAATAAACACTTTCCAGTCACAATCATTCTTTCACCCTACACTGTAATAAAAATCACAGAAAAAGATGTCCTACCATTGTCTCTGCTTACTTACTCTGTTTCAAGGCTCAGATATAAAACAAATGAGGTGGGTAAAATAAGGACCCAGATAGTTGGGGGCAATATGCTGACTCTGTAAATCGCTTAGAGAGGGCCATGAAGCCCTGTGAAGCAGTATATAAGTTTAAGTGCTATTGCTAAATGGCAATAAAGTTCAATTTTACAAAGATGACATTATGTTACCAATTACATGGGTAGTGAGGGTAGCTAACATTACATGGGTAGAGCTTTCCAAATCAGCTTTCTGCCAATGATATTCAGTTTATTTGATGTCACAGTTGTAGTGCACCTGTAGTCACCGTTCCCCGTAGGCTGCGCGCCCGCGCACCCGCGCACCCCAAAATACCCCCCCGCACGCCCTTTTCCATGGGCGCGCAGTCCCCATCCCCCTGCCAGCACATGGGGGGGGGGGCGGGGAGGCACCGGCAGTAGAAGGCGCTGCCCCTGCCCGCCCGATCCGCTCCCTCTCCTCTTCCGCCGAAAGAAACACGCGGAAGCTGCCTGCTTAAGCCTCGCGTTGCTGCACCCGGCTTCGTCCTGCCTGTAATCCTCCGTTGTGTTTTCGGGGGGGGGGGAGCGGCGGGAAAGCCCTGTGCCAGCCAGGAAAGCCGGGTTTGCTTTCCGTGAAAGCAGAGTGCCTTTTAAACACGCTGCTTTCCTGCACCTCTTTCCTGGGGGGGGAGTGGCATCAGCGCCTTCCCCTCCAGGAGCGGCAAAAGCCTCAGCGACTGGGCACGCCGTTTGCCTTTCGGCTCCGTCGTTGAGGCTTTTGCTGCTCGTGGAGGGGAAGGCGCCGATGCCGAAAGGCAAACGGCGCGCCCTGCCGCTTAGGCTTTTGCTGCTTCTGGAGGGGTAGGCGCCAATGCCGAAAGCCTCAGCGATGTTTGGCTGCCGGGGGGGGCGGGGAGGAGAAAATCCCCCCCCTCCAGGAGCAGCAGAAGCCTAAGCGGCGGGGTGCGCCGTTTGCCTTTCAGCTCCGTCGCTTAGGCTTTTGCTGCTCGTTGAGGGGGGGTTGGCGGTGCCGATGCCAAATGCTTTCCCTCCACGGTGGGGGGTGCAGGGCAGGAGCAGTCAGCCCCAGGAGACAAAGAGGGAATGAGAGAAAGGAAAGAGACAGAAAGGGAGGGAGAGAAAGAAAAAGTGAGAGATAGAAAGGATAGAGAGAAAGAGGGAATGAGAGAAAGGCTGCGCTCTCTCCATCCCCCTGCCAGCCCACGGGGGGGGGGGCAGGGAGGCGCCGGCAGCAGAAGAGAAGGGAGCCACGGCCGCCCCGCCTCTCCACAGTGCCTCCGGCCCCCTCGGCCTTTCGGTGCTGCCCCCCGCCCGCCCCCTCTGCTCCTCCGCTGCCTCTTGCCTTTCGGCGCGGCTCCTCCCGCACCCGGAACACACGCCCTGCCCATCTCACCTTTGCCAAGAGCACTTTCGTCCTGGGCTCTCAGCAAGGTGGGGCAGGCGTTCTCTCAGCGGAGGCCGGCGAAGGTGATATTCAAAGTCGGGGGTGCGCGGGCGGTTGCGCGCGCACCCTATCCCCCTGCTAGCTGGCTCGGAATATTCAAAATAAGAAAAGCCTTCGCCGGCGAAGTGTTGCTGGCTGGGGAATTCTGGGAGTTGAAGTCCAGATATCTTCAAATTGCCAAGGTTGGGAAACACTGATATAGACAGGACATTTTGTTGTGCCTGCAATTCCCAAAATTCTCCTTTACTAAATTTTTCCTTGGCTTCTGAGATCATATGATATATATTCTCAAGAGAAGAAGGACCTTGTTAAATAAGCAGGGGTCAATTACAAAAGCCAAGGAAATAAAATCACAGGGCTGGAAAAAAAATTACAAGTCTATCTGAATAGACAAAACACTAAAGCCAAACAGCAAGGGAGATTAAAAAAAAACACCTCGGGAAAAAATCATAGATAAATAAATGGAATAAATTGAGTAGCAGACTCCACACTAAATCTGCCTTACTGAGCTGGAATTGAATAAAAAAAAAGTTTTGAAAGGAATACAACTGTGATGGTTTAAACTAGCCCAGCGCATAACAAAATGTCACATTTTAATTTAATGTTTCTGGGGGTTAGTGAGACATATCATCAAAAGCAATATAAATTCAGTACACCATGCAGTATGAATAAACTTAGAGCACTTTGGCTTCTATTATTCCCCCGAAATATGCACTTAGAACTTTCTCAGACTTTTTATGTATAATTTATGGAACCCTACATAAAAGGAACACAGAGGCTTTTTTTTTCACATATTGCACACAGCCGAGGAATTATTCTCCCCAGAGGTCTATCCATGCTTAGCCTGAATGGCTTGTAGAAAAGCTGCAGAACTTTTCATTTCTGGCTTGTCACTCAACTGGGTTACACAGGTGTAGGATAATTATAATTTAATAGGGTAGTTTGATGTCATTGCGTTTTACAACAACAGCATGGAGAGTAGAAGATTTATCATTTTAAAATGTATTTGGATCTTCTATTATCCCTTCATTTGACACATTACCCTTTAAAATTTTATTTTTTAATTATGAAAAGGAAATGTACTTCAAAAACCTTAAAAATGATTGAAAGCTAGTTATCAAAACATGCCCATTTATTTCATTTATACTTGGCCTCTCTATTTTAACAAATACTCAAATGGTCATACTTATGTCATCTTTTTTTAAAAAAATATACTTTATTGGTTTATACAAAAGGAAGTAAAACAGGGGAAAAGGGGGATGGGAGTACAAAAAAGAGAGGTGGGAGTGGAATGGGGTAAACAGTGTTGTTATATCACAGCTTATATATATTATTGTATACACATTCCAAGTATTTGTCCATATGTAAATGTTTCGTATTCAGTATTTTTATTTGAATAATCTTATAGCTGTAATATTTGATAATCCAACAATAACAGGAAAAGAAAAGGGGTAGAAAGGGAAAGAAGGGAGAAAGAAGGGGAGAAGAAAGAGAGAAGAGAGAGAGAGAGAGAGAGAGAGAGAGAGAGAGAGGAGAAGTAGTACCTGCAAGCAAGCAGGCGTTTGTATTGTGACGGCTTAGTTTAATTATGTTTGTTGTTTTTGTTAGTGGAACGTAATCATAGATTGTAATATTAGTAGTTTTCTAGTAATTATCAAGTGGATTGAACTCAGACAGGGATTGTATTGATTTTGGTCCAATTTTTTATTATACATATCTTTATTTTGGTTTATATTAAGCGATTTTCATACTTATGTCATCTTAAGAGCTAGATTATTTCAAATGTATAGAGAGAGAGAGAAAAATTAGAAGTAACCAGGGGTGAAATCCAGAAGATTCTGACAGGTTCTTGAGAACCGGTAGCAGGTTGTATAGAACCTGCAAATTTTGGAGAACCTGCAAATACCACTACTGGCTGGTCCCAGAGTGGGGTAGGAATGGAGATTTTGCAATATCCCTCCCTCAGGAGTGTTGAGGGAATGGAGATTTTTAAGTATCCTTCCCCTGCCGTGCCCACCAAGCCACACCTACAGAACTGGTAATATAAAAGTTTAGATTTCACTACTGGAAGTAACATTTACAAAATGTCAGAGAGCTCTGTTTCAGATGTTTTTGTATCATTCAACTCTCAGCAACCCTTTTATTCAAAGGTAGTATTTATCAAAAAGTAAAATGAGAGTGAGTTTAAAATGATACCTCTTCTCCAGTCCCAATAGAGAGAAAAGAAGAGTAAAAAGAAAACTACATACAAGTATAAAGAAAAATCCTTTGCTATTGTCAAGCTTTTCCATAAGTTTTAACAGAATTGGAAGGGAACTTGTAGGTCATCTAGTCGAACCTCCCGCTCAAGCAGGAGATCCTATACCATTTCTGACAAATAGCAGTCCAATCTCTTTTTGAAAGTCTCAAGTGATGAAGCTCCCACAACTTCCAAAGACAAGCCATTCCATTGGTTGATGGCTCTCACAGTCAGAAACTTCCTCCTTATTTCTAGGTTGAAACCCTTCTTGATCAGTTTCCATTCATTATTCTTTGTCTGGTCTTCAGGTGCTTTGGAAAATAGTTTGATCCCCTTCTCTCTGTGGCAGCCCCTCAAATATTAGAACATTGCTATTGTATCTCCCCTGGTCCTTGTCTTGACTAGACTAGCCATGCCCTGTTCTTGTAACCATTCTTCATATGTTTTAGTCTCAAGTTCTCTAATCATCCTGGTTGCTCTCCTCTGCACTTTTTCTAGATCTCAACATCTTTTTTATGGTGTGGTGATCAAAACTGTATGCAGTACTCTAGGTCATAGTTCCCTCTAAGCTGAGCAGTGAGCAATCGCTCACTTAAAAATCATCATCAACTCAGAGTTTTCCAAACCTGCCCAGAAGCCGAGAGGGAAAGAGTGAGAGGGAAGGAGAGAGAGAGGAAGAGAGAGAAACAGATAGAAAAAAGAGAGGAAGGAAAAGAGAAAGAAAAAGAATGGGAGTAAGGAAGAGAGAAAGAAAATAAAAATCTAGTTTGAAACTAGTTCAACTATTTAAGTGGCATTTTGATATTGATAGAGTTGCCCTATTATGAGCTCACTGTTATAGACACACAGTACAGTATTTTATTTTGAAATTCTCTGAGGCAAAACGGGGTAGGTTTTTTATTTATTTATTTGTTTGTTTGTTTATTTATTTATTTATTATTTCTGTGCCGCCCAGTCCCTAAGGGACTGCCGCTCAGACACTATACTTTTCTGCCCACCCCCCCAAAAATTAAACAAACAAACAAACAAACAAACAAACAAACAAAAAACCCACCCTGTTTTGCCTCAGAGAATTTCAAAATAAAATACTGTACTGTGTGTCTATAACAGTGAGCTCATAATAGGGCAACTCTATCAATATCAAAATGCCACTTAAATAGTTGAGCTAGTTTCAAACTAGATTTTGATTTTCTTTCTCTCTTCCTTACTCCCATTCTTTTTCTTTCTCTTTTCCTTCCTCTCTTTTTTCTATCTGTTTCTCTCTCTTCCTCTCTCTCCTTCCCTCTCACTCTTTCCCTCTCAGCTTCTGGGCAGGTTTGGAAAACTCTGAGTTGATGATGATTTTTAAGTGAGCGATTGCTCACTGCTCAGCTTAGAGGGAACTATGGCTACAGGCCAAGTTTATTTACTCAGCATGTGCCTATGTATTGCTTGGGAAGATTGCTAATGATGTAGAAATTGCCCCATCAAGGAAATTTGTTTGGCATTTCTGATCATCCAATTGAAGGAATAATAATAATAATAAAAAAAAAACATTGGCAAACTTCCCTGGAAGCCAGTTTTGAGAAGTCAGTATTCAGAGGAAACGTTGCCATTTGACAAGGACATAGAAAAAAATCTGTCTCAAATAAAGAGGGGGAAGATAATTTATAACCACATATTTGTACTCATGTTATGGTAAATGTCTCTTTTATGATTTCAAGCCTGAATAAATACTTGAGCCTGTCAAAGGGAATAAAACCGGCTGAGATAAAATTGCCCTTGGCAGACCCTTGTAGAATTCCTATTATATCTTCCAGCATGTCCCCAAATAGTCCTTTGGCTGCAGCACAAGGAGCACAGCACCACAGTGCACAGCTCCTGCTGGGTACTATTGACTATTGTATGGGGGAAAGGGCAAGCTGATTTCCACTGGGCCTTTGCTGGCTTTTCAAAATGCCTTTGTTTGTCAACTGCATAATCAAACACGGCCATAAAGACTTGGTTAATAATCGTTCCCTCCCCCCCCCCCCAATCATTACATTCAATTAAAATAAACATTAAAAAGTTTACTGTCGGCCCTTTCATAAAGGAATGTTTTAGAAATACTCTTGTCTCAGACTTTAGCTTTCAAATTGCAGTGCTTCTGATTTAGTTCTGAAAAAAGCCTTTGTGACCGGTTGGCCGGAACACATGGGTTGCTTCTATCTGCAACTCTTTAAAGCAGCTGCAATTCTTAAAAAAAAAAAAAAAACCCACAAAAGACAAAAAAAAATGGGTGCTTTTCCTGCTACAAGAGCCAGGATATTTAGCCCATGTGCTCCCAAGCATCTGTTGGCAAATCTGAAGGACTGCGCAGTTCTGTTGGGGGGGGGGGGGGGAAAGACAGCACTATAAAAGTCACTGGCTACAAGACCCATTTCAGAATATGTGAATTTTAGAGCTGCTTATTAAACTGCTTAGTGAGGATGGCTCATCCTTTTAGGCTGTGAAATAGTTAGTCCCTCTAAAAGGAGGTCAAAGAAATAGGGATAGTTTTGAAGTTTGGGAGCAAGATGATACCAGGTATACAAAGGGCTTCTTGGAGGATGAGCTAACTAGCAGTGGTCTACACTTTCATTGGTACAATGCTCTTTCTTTCTGCTCGTCTTTTCTGAATCGCTATTTTTTCCTTCTCTAAGCTGTTCTGGCAGCAGTTTGCCAAATTAAGCATCAGAACAACACATCCAATGACAATCAGAGATCTTGCCACGAAGTGATAGTGGGTATAATCCTTTGCCTGAGAGTAAGCCTAACTCTGCAGTGACATTTATATTTAGGTTGAAAAAAACAAAAAATCCTATTAGAGGACATTGGTCTTAACTGCTACCAAATTTTATACTTTCAGCTAAGTATATTACAATAGGATTTGGAGATAGTGAATTTGCAGACATCTCAAGGGATTCATAAAATTTGTATGAAATGTATTTCAAAAATAAGTTTGATAAAGTACACAAAGATCCAGTGATTGACTGTAATTTAAATTAAAATTATAATTAAACTGAAACACTTTGTTGCAGGAGTGGATTCCTACCGCTACAGACTGGTTCTACAGAACCATTAGTAATTTGGTGGCCTGAGTCATTGGAACTGGTAGCTACCCAGGCTGGCCACACCGCCAAGCTGGTTCTCTCAACGGTGCCATAGGCGCCACCATCTTGTTTTCTGCTTCTGTGCATGTGCAGAAGCTTTCTTTTAGTACTGTACAATGTGTGCCCGCCTGCGCGTCATGTCTCTGAGTGAACCAACAGAATCTGGAACCCACCCCTGCTTTGCTGATTAGATAGGCCAAGTGCGTAACACTGCCATGGCTAATTATTTTTTTGCTGAGCATCTAAACTGTATATCCTAGTCCTCATGAATCTGCATTTTGAGTTATTTTAATATTTAACAGAAATTTTATACAATGACTAACACCTCTGCAGCACTTATGCAGACTCTTCTACAGTCTAGAATAGGACTGTTAAACTCCTGGCCTATGGCCCAGATACATCACACACTGGCCACACCTACATCCAATTTATCAAAAAGGAAACAAGTCCCAATATGTCATGTGGCGCCACCATATTGATGTGAGTTTGACACCCCTGGTCTAAAAGCACAATCTTTTCATGGTATTGTAGTGTAAAAAAAATAACACAATATGTGAGCTCAATAATTTGCTAAAATATCATCTCTGAAATGATATCCTGTTGAACCAATTTCCTATGGTAGTTCACGTTCCAACTACACCCTTTACAACTCTTAGGCTCAGATTTTTGGAAGCTTTCTTTTTACCCACAAATAGTACTCCAAAGGAGTCTGTGACAATTTACTACAATGAACTCACCACGGCCAACTCACTTGGCCAACTTCTTATGGGAAAAGAATTATCCTAATATCAAAGAAATGGTGGAGGACAATCATTAAAAGGGATGCAAAAGGAGGGAAAGAATAAAATATAAGTGACAAAAATTAAAATATTTTTTATTTATTTTAAACAATTAAATTGCATTTTTAAATTGTCCTATGGCGTATTGGCCACAGGGAGTTGGCTGTGGCGAGTTGTTCCATTGACTAAGCATGAGAGCTATTTCTACAAATGCCCCGTCCCCTTGCAATTTCCAAAGGCCATCAGCATGCTTAAACGTTTTGTTGTAATTTTGCTTGTTTTATTTTAAAATACTTTTTATAGCAATGCATACTTGCTGAATTGCACTATTTTAAAGCAGACTCCTGAACAATATTTTGACAGAATAACTTTATTGGTACTCATATGATCTAGTTATCTAGCTAGCTAGTTTGCTATAATAATTAAGGTACTAGACTAGAAACTGGGAGACTTTGATTTCTAGTTCTCTCTTGGCCATGAAATCCAACTGGGTGATGTTGGGTTGGATATTCTTTCTTAGTCCAATCCACCTTGCAGGGTTGTTTTTAATGAGAAAGTAAGAAAATATGGTATACACCATGTATACCTCTTTACACTATATAGATTAAAGGCAAGATAGAAAATCATACAAATCCTATCCATCTGTATTTTCCTCACCAAATTCTTTTCTTTTTTTGCACTTGCATCCTTCATGTGACTCCATATTTCATGAAGAACAATGGTGGCTAATGGTATATATATATATATATATATATTGTAACAGCAGCAGTGATCGATGGGAACTTAACACAATATCAGCTTTTCAGACTGAACGTTCTGGAGAGAAAAGCTGCATGCACAGTACGAAGCTTTGTACCAGCTAGTGGGTGTTACTGCTATTTAAAACCCATTTTGCAACAAAAAAGGCAGTTAGCTTTTCAAATATGTATAGTATTCTTCAGTATAACATTGTGCGGAGAAGGCAAGTAGAAAAAGATGTGGGTTTTCCAAGAACAAAATTGTAGGACTGGTAAGAAAGATAGAGCTTCTGATGTTTCAGCACTTGGGAGGAAGGGAAAAAAACACAACAATTGTAAAAAAAAAAAAACCACAACCATTGTATGCTGTTAACTTTAATGCCTCTTTTTGCCATTTATTTGAAATAACTGTGACTCAATGTAACAGAATAATATTAAGCAGAGAAACGATTCCACTGAGGAGGAAAGAGTAATGCAGTCAGATGCTTATAACAATTTGTTAAACAAGTATAAACTCTTTTCCCTAGCTATCAATGTGTTAAATCAATACGGCTAACTTTCTGTGACAGTAACTACATGATTTTATCATACAGTCATGCAGACTGGTGCCTTCAGTTGTTAATGGGCAATTTAATTCCATTAGTGGCAGCCTGAAAATTGCAAAGAAAATAATATCTGCTATTAACTAAACATGTGTGTTAAGAAGGGCATCTGACCAGTAAATGCTCAGCTCTACCCTATTATCCTACTCTAGCCTAAACTAATGGTAAAGGTCAGTAGGAATTCCCCCCCCCAAAAAAAATTTCTGAAATATCAAATCGACTATTTGCATAAGACTGCAATTTTGGTCAGGTATGCAGAACCGGTAGAATTTATTTTATTTTTTATTTTTTCCCTTCTGGTCTCTGGGTATGTTTTTCCTGTCACAGTAAATGAGGTTGAATGTGTATACTTTTAGAAGAGCTGTGCATGCGTGTGTGTGTATATGTATACACATACAGTTTATATAGTAGATAATATATATTTTTGTGTGCCTGTGTATAATATGTATATACACATATGGCATATATACATAGAATTAAATAGTATACAGTGGTACCTCGACATACGAGTTTAATTCGTGCCAGAGCCGACCTCGTATGTCGATCAATTCGTATCTCGAACCAATGCATTTAGATTTGGCTTTTCGCCCGGAGATAACTGGAAAAAATGGAAATCTTGCGCCACCTAGTGGACGCTCTGCTCGTATCCCAAATTTAAGCTCGTATGTAGAACAGAAATTTTGCTTGCCTCTCTGCTCGTAACTTGGAATACTCGCATGTGGAGCAGCTCGTATCTAGAGGTACTACTGTATTTTGATGTTCAGTAATAGTAAATAGATAGGAAAATTGTATCTCTTTGTGGCAAGGAAAGGCCAGGCTCCCTAACCCAAACCCTTGATGTGAGTGACATCTTGGCCACCTTTAAGCCAGTCACATGGACTTTAAGCCATCCCCTGTCACACGATTGTCAAGCCACTCCTACCTGGTCACATGGCCAGCAAGCCACACCTACAAAATAAGCCTGGTCACATGGCCAGCAAGCCACACCTACAAAATAAGTGTGGTAGTAAAAAATTGTGCAGCCCTTCATTGTTGGTAGTTGATGTTGGTATAGCTCCATTTTTCAGGTTCCACTTGATTCCTTCCAGAAGCCTGGTTTACAACTGCCTATAATTCCTGCCACGATAAATCCTTGAGTTGGGAAGTCTGTTTTAGCTGGATGTTTTTGCAACATCTTATTCTAAACAATAGCAGAAAGCTAAGGCTCAATTATCACTGAGGACAACAACCAAAAATAAATTTGAAAATCTATTTGCATTATTCCTTTCTTTAGTATCAGGTGATTGTTCTAATTACAGTATATTGAGAAGTTATCTCTTCTGTTCCTTAATTTTTTTTTAAAGTGGTTTGAAGGAAAAATTAGACAATACTTGGAATATGTGAAAATATACTTTTTATTGTTCTCATGGTAACCCCAAGTCCATGATTGTCTATCTGTCCATCCATCCATCCATCCATCCATCCATCCATCCATCCATCCATGTGATTTCTATAGTTGCCCATCTTAGCAAACCACCCTGGGTGGTACACAATTCAGAAACATATATTACAATTCCAAATGTGCCTTTTCAAAAGGCAGCTGGACTTCATTTTCCTTGAAGATGTGTCTCAACCAAGAAGCTTCCTGTCCAGCTTCAGAACTGAAGACGTTTCTTGAATGAGAATCAAAACAAAGGAAAATGAAAACTAAACAAGGGGAGAAGTAACTTAGAACTAAGGAGAAATTTCCTGACAGTTAGAACAATTAATCAGTGGAACAGCTTGCCTCAAGAAGTTGAGAATGTTGCCGCCCTGGAAGTTTTTAAGATGTTGGATAACCATCTGTCTGAAGTAGAGTAGGGTTTCCTGTCTAAGCCGAGAGTTGGACTAGAAGATTTCCAAGGTCCCTTCCAAATCTGTTGTTATTATTATTATTAAAAACAAAATCCAGTTGACTTTTAAAAAAGCACCTTTGGGACAACCATGACCTGGCTGACTGAGAATCTCCATAGACATACTGTATGTTACAATTAAAATCTTAAAACATCTTAAAACAATTAAACAATTAAACAATTAAAAAAATAAACATTAAAACTTGTAATTGAACTACATATGAGACAACTGACCTGTTAACAATATAGCCAATAGGCAGGGCCCCTTGGCATATAGAGCACCCCAAACTCAGCGGCATAGCCAGGTCTTTACAGAAGCTAACAGGGTTGGGGGCCATTCTAATTTTCTGAAGGGAAGATGTTCCATAGATTAGGAGCTACTGCCGAAAAAGTTCCCCTTCTATTAGAGCTTCAATTGATGTCTGCTCTCAAGCAATATGTAATTACATCCACATATCAGTATGCAGCGAGTCATAATCCACTTGGGTTTATAGTCTTTGGCAACATCATTTAATGTTCAGCAAACAATCAATCAAGAAGTCTTTAAGTTCAACAGACCTACAGCAGAGTTCAGTACTAGTCTAACAAATTCCTCCCACCTTTTCTCTGTTCTTGACAAAATTGAAATACGGCTTGATCTCAAAGGCCAAGGATGGGCAATTTGTAACAATGAAACTTAGCCTCTGGCATATGTTTGAATAGCCTCAGCCAATAACAAATCTTGGACTTATGAAAAGGGTGATCTATTTCATCTTGGACTGCTGGCTGGGTAGTGTGTTGGGGGAAAAGGTTAATGGGAAGAGAGGGAGGATTTTTAGCGTCTACCCTATTTATCACAAGCTTCAGCCCTGACCCCTGGAGTTATAAGGCTGCCAAGAGATGAGCAAATGGAGACTTTTCCACCAAAAGCAATGTTTAAACATTGAGCGTATTATAGAAAGCCATCTTGGTGTAAAGGTTAAGATGTGGTCTAGAAATTAAAGTGGGAGTTCTAGTCCATCTTAGGTATGAAAACTGGCTATGTAACTTGTTATCTGTAACAAGGGAAAAATGGCAACCATAAAGATATTGTGGAACCATTTAACCCCAGCCATGAAAGCCAATACTTCTTTGTTCAATTACCTATTATTACGTTCAGCAGGTGAAAGTGTTTGGAGAAGAATGCAATAGGCACCTCCACCCCCAATTGTAGCTGATGGCTGAGCCCTGATCTGATTCCATAAGGGGAAGTATCACAAGCTAGGAGAATGGCAAAGCCTGGTTATACTAACAGAGAACACAGTTAGAAGTCACCAACTTTTTAACAGCAATAAAGACCGCCACTTCAGTTTTACTTTCCATTTTGTAGAACGATGTAGCAGGCGGTGCAGAGGTTCAGTCGAGGATACTTTATGGGGTAGGAAGATGTAAAAATTTAGCAACTCCAAGAATGCTTGCAGTTCAGCTTTGTTCTTAAGTGTTGGCACTTGATGGATCGCGTGAATCTTTGCTGTAGTGGGATGCAGGCCAACCAGGGAAGTGACTGAAGCCTGGGACACAGGTTCCTCATCAATGAACAGGAGTGCTGATTTACCATCAGCCTATCAAGTACTTAGAATGTGAAGTTTGGGCAACACAAGCAGATTGCAAGTAATTACTTAAAAGCCAGCCATCAACATACACCCAATCAACATCTAAAAAGCCACATACAACAAGCAGTATAAATACCATAGCAAACATTCTGCTCTCTGAAGATGAGCTCCAGCATGTGCCCAAGAACTCAGAAGATAAAACCTCTAATCCAGGTGGCTGACCCAGATCGGATCCTGGAAACTCTTTTTAGTTTCAAATATTAAAATGGAATAAGAAATATTGACAAAGATAGATTGCAGAGCCATTCCAATCAGGGGATCCAGCAACTCTAATTTATATAACAAGAAATAGAACACTTGTAAGTAAATCCAGGATAAGAATTCAGTGAGGTTACATGATAATGCTGATCTGCTACCAATAAAAGAAAATTTGCTTTAAAGACATAAATAACACAGATTGCCTGAAGAACTGATTCAAATTGACAGCCAAACAACATGTTCTTCCATTGTGTGAAGAATAAAAATGACTGAACCTACAGAAAATGAAGATTAAACTCAACCCAGTTTCTGGTTAAACCATTTATCTATTTCTATTCAAGTAACATGCTCTTCCATCAAATGTTCTTTTTGATTCATTTTAACTGGACTTCCTTTTATTTTCTGGAAATTTCAAACTTTTATGTAGACCTGGATAATTATCTCATCATTCTCCTTCTTTCCATCCCAGAACACATTTTCATGCTTTAACTCCTTCCCCACAAAGAATTGCCTCTAGTTTCTAAATGAAGAAAGCCTCTGGGGTAAATAAGTATTTCCTTGTGTACTAAAGCCAATATTTTTCTCACGGAAAAAAGAAAATGATTCAAAACCAGTCATGTTTGAGAGATTGATAGGTGATAAGTGTTAATATGGTGAACAAGATATTTTAACAAAAGGCACATAATCAAATGCATACTAATTAGAAGATTGTCATTTTGACAACACACTAACACATTAACTTTTGTGGAAACATTTGTGTGAAAGGTTTTCATAAACCTCTGTACATTAAAGTAACCAAAGTAATTTTCTTCATCAGAAATACCAAGTAGTTTGACCTACAATTCTGTAAGCACAAAATTATTAATAGTTTGCCATTATAATAGAAATGAGTAGCTTATTATCTAGAAGATTTATCAATACCACAATCCTCAAGCATGTATTATTTAAAACACTAAATGTGCACATCTGTCTTATTTATTTATGAACTTGATACCGTATATTTCTGGATTTCAGATTTAAAATCAAGACAGCGACATTATCAATAAATAATTAATATATAGAAATAATTAACACTGAAAACACTTGTACAAAAAACAACACATGTTAAGCACAAGCTAATAATTCTGTAAGGAATTCTGGTTAGCAACAGAGAAAATTCAATGTTCTATGTTGACCAAAGTTGTGGAACCCCAAGCGAATCTTTTCAGATGAGCATGGAGGCTCCTACAAAGAGAGCTCTCAAGTGACCTGGATCTAAACTGTGTGCAGCTTTCATGATAATAATCAGAACTTTGTATTTTGCCTACCCCCTCTCCCAAGAAAAAACCCAATGGCAGCCAATGCAGTATGTTCATAGATCTCCTCTCATTAGCAATGACCAAGTTAGTTGCTGAGTTTTGTATTAACTGAAGTCCCCAAGTGGCAGGCCAAAGCCTCTAACTCCACATGATGACTTTCGGCCTGACACCAAGGCTATATAAAAAGACAATTCCACGTGCAGTGCATACTATAGTATGTCAAGTGGCTGCTATGAATTCTTAAGCCACATGAGACAGAGTGTGAATATTCAAATTTCACAGCACATAAACCTTTAACGCCAGTTCTGAGACCAGTTGGGAATGGTTCTTTTGAGATTCTCACATCGCTCATGTTGATTCTGTTGCTTTAGAAATTCCCACAGCGTTAATTTTCTATAGCCCCGGAATATAGTTATAAAAGGAAGGCATACATCTTAGAAATAAATGAGTATTACAAATAATCATGTCTTATATAGTATAATCATGCTGTGCACTTAAAATCTGCACGTTACCGACTTATGTATCTGTGCTACATAATTTCTCACCACAAAAGGTCTATTGGCAGAAGATGATAAAAGTCTAATAGAACTTCTATTTTCAAAAATAACACATTTTCCACCCAGGACAGCATTCCAGGCAAAAGAAAGGTGAACAAATTACAGCAACACAACTTGCTAGTATTAGCAAAGTTGTATTAACCCCCAACTGCGTTTGCTGTTGCAACATATAATTTGAATTTAGTTTTCAATTCTATGACAATTGCCAGTTGAAAACACTACACTGGGTTACGATTATACCTTATAGCAGGTAGTGTAATTGACAAGAAAGGTTGATAACATTGATCATAAATTACAGAAGCTGAATTCCTTTCTCCTAAATTGCTGTAGGATATAGAATATTTGGACTAATGATACTTATATTCTGTATATGTTTTCAAAGGCAGTTTGAATTACATTGAGGAAAAACTTTTCATACATACAGAGGTAGACTTTGAGGCGAACCTAAATAGAATTAAGGGTAGGCTTTTCCCAATTGTACACTTGATTGCTGATTGATTAGGACTGACCTAACACTGCAGTTCAGGAATCCACAGCTTCCTTTGGTTTGGGGGCTGGAATGGTAGGAGCAGCATGGCACTCCAAAAATGGGTGGGATCGGAACCTGTTTTAGGAGCGAGATTTTTAAATATATTAAGGGTGAAATAGATTCCTGAATGCCATATAGTCCTAACTTTAGATTTAGCATTTAGCATTTAGATTTATATACTGCTTCACAGTGCTTTACAGCCCTCTCTAAGTGGTTTACAGAGAGTAAGCATATTGCCCCCAACAATCTGGGTCCTCATTTTACCAAGGGCCGTCGGCTACTTACCGGGCCGGCAGTGTTTGCGGCGTGGGCGGGGAAGGAGGCCGCCATGTTACAGGGTGCATATGATAGGTCGCCCCTTGGAGGGCCCAGTAGGAATTTTTGGCAGTCACGGCAGATTGGCTTAGCTGTGGCTGTTTTTTCGCCTACTCCACTCTGTGCGGGGCAGTGTGGTTAGGGGGTGTACTCACCAGCTAGTTTCCCCCCATGGTCACTGGGGGGGGGCAAAAGGGGGCGGAAATGGGCATAAGCAGCAACTGTGTGATCTCCTTTAGGGGCACCTCTAGTGAAGTGAGGGGCAATCTCCTTCTCGTATTACAGGGCTGACTGGGGCTTACCAGGGGCGAGCCATCCCACACGCCATGGGGGCGTGGCATGGGGTAGGGGCAGGTGTAAGGTTACCACTCCCCTATGCCCAAGCAAGGAGCTTTCTCCCGAGAGTTGCGCAGAAGAGGTTGGTGACAGTTGACTCCGCCCCCATTTGATTTATGCACTCCTGCAGGTCATGTGATTTAATTGGTTAATTAATTAATTAATATCGATTTACTAAAGTGACCCCATTATACCCAATCCTTCTGTGTCCGAGTGTGACTCCGCCTTCGCCGCAATCTTGGAAGGATGGCTGAGTCAACCTTGAGCCTACTGAGATTCAATTGCCAAACTGCTATTGAAGAGCTTTATTTAGTTTTGATTATATTGGAGAACTTTATTTAGTTTCACTCTAAAACTTCTCCCAATTCCCCCAAATAATATTAAAAAAATGTGGAAAATGTGAATACCAACGACCATAAAGTTGATACTTATTTTACACCCGCTTCTTGGTATTAATTTCCATGTTTCACTTGATCGTATAGTCAATCAAGATCTTCTTTTTACAGAGATTATATTACTCTTAAATTATCATCTAGAAATGTTCTGAACCAAATCACACCTGGATGCTAGAGGATCTTACCTAATTTCTTATTTTCTGATTATTTTGCTAAAGGCTGAATCAGATGCTAACTAAAGTGAACAATGAGATGGGGAAACTTGTAATGATGAGGTAGCAGATCCAGATTTAACCCAAACAAACAATAATATAACTCCCTGAACATAATGCTCCTCAACAATAACAATAACAAAGGTAAATATTCTGTATTCAGCAAAATATGGCCTCACCTATTTCACTAGAAGAATAAATAGACTGCATAATACACAAATATTGTCAAAGATAGAATAGGTAGGAAATCTTAATATAAATTTGTTCCTGAGGTATTAATCTAAATTGCACCAGTGAACAGGATATCATGGTGAAGCTTTAGATAAACTTAAAAAAAACTCACCTTATTTTACAACTATCAAATAAAATAAAACAGTAATGTGAAATAATTAAACAATTCAGTTACATTCAGTAGAGATTTAGGATGCTAATACACACTGTTATATAGACCACAAGAGCTATTTGGAGTAAATAGGCAACAGTATGTGAGTTTGGTTAATAATAAAGAATTCACCAATTTATCTTTTAAAGAAACAAATTAGATGGCCTGAATTAAATACAAGAGCCAAGCATGTTTGTTAATCAAACTTCCTACATTTATTACCTAGTTTACATTGTTTACAATGTAAACAATGTCGTTTGGCGGGACCCAGGGGAAGAGCCTTCTCTGTGACGGCCCCGACCCTTTGGAACCAACTCCCCCCAGATATCAGAGTTGCCCCCACCCTCCTAGCCTTTTGTAAGCTCCTTAAAACCCACCTCTGTCGTCAGGCATGGGGGAATTGACATGTTCCCTCCCCCTAGGCTTATAAAATTTATGCATGGTACGCTAGTATGTATGATTGGTTTTAATTTGTGGTGTTTTTTAAATTAACTTAAATATTAGATTTGTTTTACATTGTATTGTTATTGCTGTGAGCCGCCCCGAGTCTGCGGAGAGGGGCAGCATACAAATCTGATTAAACTTAAACTTAGGTAATGAAATATTTGCAAGAAAACAAGCAAGCTCAGAGAGCACAAAATACCCATCAAGAGCAAAACTGTCTGTGTCATTTAATCCACCTAATAGCTTTTATGGAAACTTTCTGGAAAGTTCTGCTAGCTAAACATTGCGAAGAGTTTGGGTTATTAGGAATACTATACAAGAAAATACTATTATGGAACTGTTGTGTGTATTGTGGTGGAAAATTAGAAGAAATGTAATTTAACAGTTCCCAATTTTATTAATTCATGAGAGGAAAGTGCTTAAGATGAAAATATATTTTAAAGAAATCTATTTTTACTTAGGAAGCAACTTCCATTGTATTCCTGTTAATTCCTTGTTGAAGATGCACTAAAAATGCTATGCAATTCTTTGATTTCCATTAGAAATCCAGTACAATTCTGAACAAGGTTTCCCTTGATGTTATTCACAATAGAGGAAATATTGAGACCTACATAATGAATAGAGCTTTTATTTCAGTGCTTTAACTAATTCCAACAAGGGCTATGGGTTAAAAATGTGGAACGAGCAGTGCTGCAGCAAATGAGAAGCTTGTAACTCAACCTTCTTAACAGTTTGCCATTTAGCATTGTTGGCTGATCTTGAAGTTATATTAAAAGTAACATAATCTGCCTGGAATATGTAAAAACAACAATCTCATTTGGTTTTTTATTGAGCTAATAATAAAATATAGTACATTAAGTTAACATTTCAGAAACATTTTGGACTTTATGTGTCATACCTCCCAAGCAATACTTTTTCTTCTCTTCAGAAACAATTTTTTTAAAAAAAGTTCCAGATTGATTTAAGACTACAAGAAAGGAAAATAAAATTGTCTCTTTTATCTTGCTATATCTTGATACATTTTATACCTTTTTCTCAATTCCGTTATGCTAGTATAAATGAACCAAGCATGAAAAAAAAAACCTTGAAAGTTAACAAAAGAAAGAAATCATACATTTAAATACTGACAAAAATCTAACAACTCTCATTTTCATTTAAGCCAGGCTGGCGGCATAGCCAAGAAAGGGGAGGCGAGCAGTGCTCTGTCCCCTTTTATATTGGGGGTCACTGCTTGCCTCCCGGAAGTGCATCATGCCCCACGACAAGCGCGGGGCATGCTAGAGAGGGGGCCATGCGCTGCATGTGCTCGCCTAACATCACCCTCTAAGTCCACTGCCGCTGGTGTCCTCCATGCTCCCGCAAACACCGCAAACACCACCGGTCTTAAGGCAGCCAACGGTCCCTTATCATTATTCCCCACTATCCAAATAATAATTATAGAACCATATTCGGGTTTCTTCTCGTGTAAGTTTCAGAGATTTCTGGTGATGTTTCGATGAGGTCCCACTCATCATCTTCAGGCTGGTGCTTCTGTCCTTGTGCTAGGGCGAAATGTCACCAGAAATCTCTGAAACTTACACGGGAAGAAACCAAGACCTTCATACCTATACCCATGAAAATCTACGAAAACACACACACGCGCACACACATTCCACAATAAGAATAGTTTTGCAGGAGAGGCGGAGTAACGACACGGACACAAATGAGCTGGATTTAAAACTGGGTCATTTTTATTAAAATAAATTTGCATAATTTATTTAATCAAATTAGCATAATCAACATAATTAGCCAATGACCCTGACTTGGACCTGCAGGGTCAAACAATTGCTTCCGGGGCGGAAAATGACGTATAATAAACTTCCGGGGCAACATATGGGCGTAGCTCCATGCTAATCCAGGTGAGGGACCCCTCCCTCACCTGAGACCATGCCATGCACTTGCATGTGGGAGGTCCCGCCGGCTAACCCCTAAAATGGGAATTAAATGGGCGGGACCCAAAGACAGGTTCCCCCCAGCTGCTCAGGTCGCCAAAACCACAAGCTTGGAGAGAACCTGTCAATCATCCCCAAAGATGCCCAACGGAGAACACGCAGTTGCTAAACCACCACCCAGTTTTCCGCCCCTAACCTGCCTACCCAAATGACCAAAGGTAAGCCAATCAACCTAAAGAGGGGCAAGCACCCCTAACCGCTCTGTCTGTCACCCCAGTGAGGAATAGGCAAAAAAACGGTCATGGCAAAGGGGCCAGACCGCCAAAAATTCCTATTCAGCCCCATAAGGTGACCCATAGTATCTCACTGTAAGATAGGAAGGGCGGGTGGGTGTCTGCCCAGGAAACGAGTCCGGGTGAGAAGGGAGAGCCTCAGGCCTGCGCGCCCTTTTATAGGGCAGGCAGGCCCCGCCCGGAGACGTCTCGCGAGATCTCAGCCGAATCCAAGATGGCGGCCGCCATGTGTCCCTGTCTCCCCGAGCCTCCAGCAAAAGGCACCGGTGAGTAAAGACCACAGGTGCTATTTTTTATTATAATCTGTGTAGAATAGCTTTGAAAAAGCTAAAAATGTTATTCCATTTTTTGCTTCAATTTTATCTTCTAAAACCTATACAACCTATACAAATCTTTTTCAAATATTAGTCATCAAACTTTAAGAACAAAGCAAATAAATCAGAATGGATTCACAATCAGGTGATGAGAGACTATTCTATGAATAAGGGCTGAAGGACTTTTATAGACTTGGACTGGAGGCTAAAACATATTTTGTTGGTGAATTGCAGGAATTGGGTATGTCTAGTTCAATGAAAAGAAAGGCTAGGAGGTGACATGTTAGCACTGTTCCAATATCTAAGGGGCTGTAACAAAGAAGAGGCAGGTCAACTATTCTCCAAAAAAATCTGAAGGCAGGACAAGAAGTAACGGACAGAAACTAGTCAATGAGAGAACCATCCTAGAACTAAGAAGAAATTTCCTGACAGGTAGAATAATTAACAACTTGCCTTCAGAATTTTTGAGTATGCCAAGACTGGAGGTTTTTAAGAAGATATTGGACAGCTATTTCATTTATCTGAAATAGGACAGGGTTTTCTGCTTGAGTAGATGGTTGGACTGGAAGACACCGAAGGCCGCTTCCAACTCTTTTATTCTGTTATATTTAGCAGTAAGAAAAGACCATTAAAGGGGTATGCAAATATTTCAAAGACTGTCATATCAAAGATCTGGATTTCAGCAACAATAAGGGGTTGACAGGACTCTGCCACATTAACCTAATTTTGTGTGAATCACCAATAAAGTATTTGAAATGTTACATAAAATGTAATACTAAAATATAATGTTTGAAGTATCTGCAACCAGGATTACTCCAATGTATTATTACTGGATAATATATAACATTCCATGTTGGTATCCATTTAACCAGATGCATGAATTGTTTTCATTATTTGCACTTGATGCAAATTCCGAACAAATCCTAGCAGCCCCTCCCTTAATATTTATGGGGTCAAAAGATATTGTTTTTATGGATTTGATAAAATGGACTACACTTGAGGAAAGTTCTTCCTTAAAACAGCATTTTTACCTTTGAAGAAACCTTGAACTAATTTTCAAGTCTTAAGGAACCCCTGTGCAAAAATAATAAAAAATTTAAAAACTGTACAATGCAATTCTTTTTCTAAACTCAATTCTTTAAGATTTAATATTATATTAAATACTTTAATACTTTATATTTACCAAAAAAATAGTAGGCTGGCAGCAGAAGGAAGCAGGTAAAAATGTATACTGCTGTGAGCCCTAACATAGTGTGATGCATAAAGTGAGATTTTTTTTTTTAACCACCATCTCCCTAGTAAAGTTTCATGGAACTCCAGTTGAGATATGCTGCCTTAAAACAGTGGTATTGAAATGCTAAAATACACTCTTAGCTCCAAGACTACACTTCTGCCTGCAGGTATTTATGGTTTAAATATATTGGGTTGCTGAGTAGTGTATTGAGTAGAACCTCTCTATTTTGGACTCAGTTATTATTTCCAATCCAAATTATGAATCATCAAAAAGAAGATTCATTCTATTGCAAACTTCTGTATAAGATGATCGTGGATGTTATCATTTCTGACAACATATTAATGATCATGCATTATCTTGATATATGAGTAGGAACAAAGTTAATATTAAATGTATTGCAGATACAGTAACCTTCCCCATCAAAATGACTCATTTTTATCTAGAGACAGACAAGACTATGAATTTTAAATTTCAGGCTAAACTTGGTACAGTCACTGTTTGACTGTATTTACCATTTAATTTTCTCTTGCATTGTAATTCATCTTGAAGCTTTGACAGAATTTACCTACAATATTATTCCTCTAGAGTTGGCTTATATCATGATAGCAGCGGCACTTAAAATATTAACTCGCACGCTATCAGTCTTCTATATATTGCAAAACATCACAAAGTTGTTAGAATTGAAATAGCTAGGCATGTGAAATATGTATGCTTATTTCTCCCCACAAACAGGTGGGTAGGATAGTTGGTATTAAATTCCTAATGGTATTCAGTGAATGTTATACGCATAAGCCTATCGTCTTGGTTAACAGACATGGCTGTTAATATGGTAAGCTGGAGATTATGCATTTCCCTTGGGTTAATAGCAGTCAAAAACTTTAAAGGATATGATACAGAGCTTTATCTTTTGAAGACTTTCCAAAATATTAAAATAACAACATCAATACCTGTATAAAAGCACAAATAACAAACAGTGATTTACACATGGGTATGATCCTGTCCTCAATAGAGAGCCTTCAGTTGGAGAAATGTTACCCTTTGGTGTTTACTCTCCTTGAGAAATCTGTGCAGTTCAGAGAAGACTGGAATTCATTTATTCTCTTACATTTGCCTGCAACCATTCCACCAAGAGCATACTCAAGGAAATAATAAATATATTGACCATCAGCCAATTCTTGCTTCTGTTCTGCTATTTATTGGAAGGCAATGGCCAGTTGACTGTATCAGATAAGATAGCATTGTAGAACTCAAGAGATGATTCATGTTATCACTGTGTATTATACAATTTCATTGTCAAATGTTTAAGAGAGATCAAAACAATTCAGCAAATACTTCACTTCAGAGATTAAGTAAATTAAAAATGCAGTTCATTTTATAAAATTTATTCTGTCAACAACCACTAAGTCTTCTTGATGACTTACAACAACAATCACATTTAGTATGTGGATGTGGTATCTCTCCTACTCGATAATGGGATATCTGGTTTGGTGCTGCAACTCAACAGGACCGACACAGACTTCAGAGGATAATCAGAATTGCAGAAAAAACAATTGCTGCCAATCTGCCTTCCATTGAGGACCTGTATACTGCACGAGTCAAAAAGAGGGCGGGTAAAATATTTACTGACCCCTCACATCCTGGACACAAATTGTTTCAACTCCTACCCTCAAAACGTCACTACAGAGCACTGCACACCAAGACAACTAGACACAAGAACAGTTTTTCCCCGAACACCATCACTCTACTAAACAAATAATTCCCTAAACCCTGCAGACTTTCTACTAAATCTGCACTTCTATTCTACTATTTTTTTCTCATCATTCCTATCACCCATTTCCTCCCATGTTGACTGTATGACTGTAACTTGTTGCGTATATCCTAAGATTTTTATTAATATTGCTTCTTCATTGTTTATTTGACCCCTATGACAATCATTAAGTGTTGTACCACATGATTCTTGACAAATGTATATTTTATTTTATGTACATTGAGAGCATATGCACCAAGACAAATTCCTTGTGTGTCCAATCACACTTGGCCAATAAAAATTCTATTCTATTCTATCTTTCCTATTCAACCCAGCATGTCAGATTCCAACAAGAGGATACTATATCCATCTGTAGTTGGGTTTAGAAGCCTGGCCTGATTCTTTTTGTAGATATGAATGCAAGTTTGGTTAATGCCAAAGTCTGCCTCAAATTCCATGTTTGCAATAAATGGTTTCTTATGCAAGTATAGTCACACTACATCGACTTAGCACGATTAGAGTAATGGTGTATGGCTGCATTTAAATCATTTGATTAAGCTATTACTGGGAAATTTCTGTCTTGCTGATAGCTCATGTTCTTCTGGAAGGCTTGCCAAGCAGGCATCACACATGGGAAAAAACAAAAAGTTGTTGTTGCAGCTGAATGGAAACACTGCCACCTACATCACTGTCATGACAAATGGGGTTAGCATTTCAGGGACACTGCTAGTACATGGGCAGCATAGGAGATGCTGCCCAGGGAAAGGTCATTGAGAGTTCATGCTGCACAGTGTGGAGCCCAGGTTCCCCAATGCTCCTCCCATTCTCTTCTGGCAACTTCATGAGATCAAGCAGGAGAAACCCATGAGAGAAGGAAATCATTATCTTTTCTGTTATTTTGCAAGCACATTGAGTGCTTCTGTACTGGTGATAAATTATTGGCCAATTAAACCTCTTCTCTTCTCTTTTCTCCCCTCCTTTCCTTCTCTTCTTTTCCACTCCACCTACTCTACTCTACTCTACTCTACCCTACCCTACTCTACCCTACCTTACTCTATTCACCCTACCTACTCTACTCATCACTGGTTTTCCTAGATCCTGTAAGACACAATGGCATAGAAAAGAATGTGGATGTTCTCCCAAAATTTCCCCATCTTTCTCTGTGCTGAACAATGTAATGGCTCTCATGCTTCTAAAGGTAACACAAAATACTTCAGACACAAAGTACTTCAAACATGCTAAAAGCTGAGCCTTGTGGTTTATGTACGATGATAAGCAACAGATTATAAATCAAATTAACAAGATAGCAATATTGTTTTATCTGCATTCCACAAAGTACAAGGATTTTTATTTAGCTGATGTTTTTCAGCAGATAAAAAAGGCCACTGCTCCACAGTACAGCATATTTAATGAACAGACAATCCAGGGTTCAATAGATACAAACCTAATCAACGCATTGGTATAATTTTCATGCACTGGGATTGAGCAGAATGATTTTGATATCTTGCCAAGGATGCAGGAGACTTTGATGAAGCCTATTTGAGGATCTCTCTGAATCATCCTATCGGTAATAGACAACAAACTGTACTGAACAGTGTGTACCAAGGTGTTAAGTTTCTCCCCAAATGCAGGATTTTAATTAAAGTACACTTTGCAACTAAGTTCTCTGTGTTCATATACTACATATTTCTCAGGGTCCTGTGAGAATTAGAGTCAACCATGTTGGGGCCAGTTCAAAGAACACACAAAATCTTCAAATTTAAAGGGCAAATAACTGAAACTATGAAGAGCTTCTGCTAATGTCCTGGGAACTTGGAGTAGCTTTTACAGAGTCAAAGGAGCAGCAGTTTATTGTAAGTTTGATTTTGCCTGGTAAGCCATCTCAAGCAATTATTTATGGGATGGGATAAAAACACCTCTGAACAAAATGAAAAAGGAGAAGGGACAGGTCCCTGTACATCTGTTAAAAGGCAGTTTCTTGGGTTTCTACAAGGAGAAGGTCCAATAGATAAGAGCTTTGTAAAAGTAATGCAAAACAAAATGCTTTCCCCCCTGCCTTAACTAATGTGTACTTGGAACACAGAAAATAATATTTCATCCTGGAAATGAATTTTGAAAACAAGCCAAGTAAACAGTCAATTCACATAAAAGCAGACGTAATTATATAGTGGATGGCTTGAATCTTCTTATAATAAATAGGTATAAACAAAGCAGTTTGCACAATATTTTCTTACTAAAATGACAAATCAGTTTAACTAGATAAAAAAAAGGTCACAAATTGCTACTTTTGTTTTGGTGCTTGGCTTCAACATCAAAACAGACTGAAACAAACAAAACAATTTAATGTTATTTGGACAAAATAAATGTTTTAAGTGATATTTCTAGGATACCAATTCGTATACTTTCAGATTAGTTTTAGTCATTAAGAGACAATGAAGGTGAGGTTGTGGGTACTAATCTCCTTCAGGAGGAATGAAAAACTGCAACACCAAGCAATTGGAAAAATATTAAGCAAACAGCTCTTTCATTTTCTGCTTTTAAAAATGCATCTAGGGTTGTATACCAAAACTGTATGAATTAATGTAGAAGTAACAGCAATTTGAATCAATGGAAACCTGCTTGCTTGTATGTATGCATACAATTGCAACTTATTCTGTCTTGTTCGCTATTATAATGATAAACCTTATAACATATGCTGCGATGCAGTTGTGTAACTTTTCTACTTAACTAGGATAAGCCAAAGAACAATGGTATTTGCTGCTAATGACAGTGCTGTGGATCAGTTTTATTATACAGGACACAATATCCACCTCAGTTATGGTCTAACCCAGTGATGGAGAACCTATGGCATGGGTGCCACAGGTGGCACGCGGAACCATATATGCTGGCACACGAGTTCTTGCCCTACCTCAGTTCCATTGTGCATGTGTGTGCTGGCCAGCTGATTTTTGGCTTGCACAGAGGCTCTGGGAGGGGATTTTTGGCTTCCAGAGAGCCTCCAGGGAGATGGAGGAGGGCGTTTTTACCCTCCCCTGCTCCAGGGAAGCCTTTGGAGCCTGGGGAAGGTGAAACATGAGCCTACTGAGTCCACCAGAAATTGGGAAACAGGCCATTTCCAGCCTCCAAACGGCCTCTGGGGGGGAGGGGGGAGGGGATGCTGTTTACGCCCTCCACAAGTATATAATAATAATAATAATAATAATAATAATAATAATAATAATAATAATAAAAATGTATTAGATTTGTATGCTGCCCCTCTCCGAAGACTCAGGGCGGCTCACAACAATAATAAAACAATGTTACAGTGGAACAAATCTAATATTAAGAGAGAAAAAGACATATAAAACCCTATCATTTAAAACCAAACAACACATATATACCAAACATAAAGTATAAAAGCCTGGGGAAGTTGTCTCAGTTCCCCCACGCCTGGTGATATAGGTGGGTCTTAAGACAAGGAGGGTGGGGGCAGTTCTAATCTCTGGGGGGAGTTGATTCCAGAGGGCCGGGGCCACCACAGAGAAGGCTCTTCCCCTGGGGCCTGCCAAACAACATTGTTTAGTCGACCGGACCTGGAGAAGGCCAACTCTGTGGGACCTTATCGGTCGCTGGGATTCATGTGGTAGCAGGCGGTTCCGGAGGAACTCTGGTCCAATGCCATGTAGGGCTTTAAAGGTCATAACCAACACTTTGAATTGTGACTGGAAACTGATCGGTAACCAGTGCAGGCCACGGAGTGTTGTAGAAATCTGGGCGAATCTGGGAAGCCCCACGATGGCTCTTGCGGCCGCATTCTGCATGATGTGAAGTTTCTGAACACTTTTCAAAGGTAGCCCCATGTAGAGAGCGATTATGATGTGGGCACTTGTGCATACACAATAGAGTGCGCACAAGCTCTTTCGGCACCCAAGGGGAAAAAAAGGTTCACCATCACTGGTCTAACCAAATCCTTCATTTCTAAAGATGTAAGCAGTTTTGGCAAACCATAGTTTTTGGCACCCCTAACTCTACCAATATTAGAATTGGGAGTTCAACAGAATCTGAAAGGCTACAAGTTCCTGACCTCCTAAGATTTCATGAATATCTAAAGCAGCAACCTTCATGTTGGAAGACAGAGTATCAGAGGGACAAAACAGTTTTGCAATGCAAGCTGTGGTCTCTCCCATTGGCATGCCATACACAAGTCCCAAAGGACAAAGTTTGAAGTTTGACATTGGATTTAATTCAATTCCATATGCAAAAGGAACCTGGGGACACTACTGGTCTAAAAACTGAATTTGTGAGCCATGTTTTCACTATTGCTTTTAAAAAATCTTGCTGCATCTGAAAAAAAAAATCATTAAATTGATATTTCCCATCCACAGATACTTTTCATTCTTTCCAGCCTAATAGACTATTGAAAAGAAATTATGCAGTGTTTGATAGCCAGCAGGAATAGAACACCAGAACCATCCCAGATCTCATATCATGGAGGGGAAAAACTAATCCCAGCAAAATGAATATGAAAATGGCTCAGATTCAGCTTGAGAGACAACTATTCCCCCCCAAAAAAAATCAGTTCAATTTTATTTGATTAGTCAATTGACTATATCAAGGTACCCTCCCTTTTGCGGATCATTTCATTCTTAGCTTCTCTGTTGCATATGTTCACAAGAGTGATGAAGATGGTTTTGACTTGCAGACATGGGCAAAGTAAACTCACACACAAGTTATTTCATTACACAGAAGAACATAAAGGTGACTTCTATGGCCACTCTGGTCAAGGGTTGGGGAGAAAAATTAAATTCCTATCCCCTGTAGGCTTCTGTTATTCTTTTCAATCTAATGGAATGTTTGAAATGGATTCCGTACAGATGGTTGAATCTAGTTCATCTTCAGAATTAACTGGTTGAAGCCTAAGAAAGACTTGCAGACATGGGCAAAGTAAACTCATACGCTAGTTATTTAATTACACAGAAGATCATAAAGGTGACTTCCAATGCCACTCTGGTCAAGGGTTGGGGAAAAAAAATTAAATTCCTATCCCCTGTAGGATTCTGTTATTGTTTTCAATCTAATGGAATGTTTGAAAAAAATTCTGTACAGATGTCTGAATCTAGTTCATCCTAAGAATTAACTGGTTAGAGCCTAAGAAAGTACTAAGGATGCAGAGAACACAAATGCAGGGGGGCGGGATGAAACATTTCTCTTTGGGAAGGACAATGTCTCAGAAGGCTGCTGGTTTTTCTAGTCTCAATCCACCTCTCTCCAGATGAATTATCCCAGAGAGAAGAATTTCAGAAGCTGTCACCTGCATTCCATCCTTCCCTTTTTCCTTTGGACAGAAGAAGCTCTTTAAGGATATAAAGTTTATTTCCCCAGACCAAGAACAGTAACTGGGGTTTGAATTCAGTATCAATAAATGCATTCCCAACAAGTGGAAAAAGTCATTTTATTTAAGTACATTTTTAATGTTTTATTTAGTAAAATGAATGTGATTACTTCCCATTTACTTTAATTCAAACAACTTAATAATTATAATCTGAAAACCCACAATACTAAAAATAAAGAGCCCATTAAACTGCCTAAAGTGTATTATTTTGAAATAATAAGTAATTAAATTGTTATGAGCTAATTGTACCAAGTCAACAAAAATGTATGGAGATATCCAGAAATTGGAAAGCTTCCTTTAAGAGCATGGAGATGTAAATAAATCTTTACAGCCATTTTCACAGGCAAAACGTGGCAATTATAAATGATAATGAAAATATATATTTCTTAAGTTGCTCTCATTGTTAGTTCATTTGGAAGCTGGATTGATATTTGTTTTATAGCTGGTGTCGTTTCATATTTGTTGTTGCTTTAGATATAGAAAGCCTCCCAGAATTGTCTGGAATAGGATAAGTCAGCAAACAAACAAATTTGCATAACTACAAAATATAACATTAAGCTTATATTTTACTTGAAACAAGCTATCCCTAGAAAATGATTGGGAGAGGTTGCCCTTATCCAAGAAAAAAAAATGCCAAAAGAAAATGCCATCATTTGATTGTATACCCCAACTAAACCAATTTAAAAAGAAAGCAATATTTGAGCTTTCTTTGCTATAGTGGGTCTTTATAAATCCTGTTGAGCTGCACATTCAGAAAAAAAAACCTTGCTAAATCAAGCATTTTATTGAAGTTATAACAAAGACAAGAGCAGCATCAAGAAGGGACTGGAGTGAGAAACTTATCTGAATGCCTCTGAAATAAAGAAGAGTATTATCAAGGATTCACAGGGATTTGCAAGAGACTGCCGTCTTGTCACCACCAGGGTATTTCTACAAAAGTGCCAGTGTATGAAGTTGTAAATACTAGTTCCTTTCAATTCTCCTTTCTATCATTTTATTGAATCAAGAAAATTAAAAAAAGGAACCGAACAACAACAATCTGGAACTAATTTTTACTATATTGATTGTGTGCTATCAAGTCATTTTCTACTCCTAGTGACTACATGCAGTAGATAGATTTGCAATGATGATCTATCTTCAACTTGTTCCTTCAGGTCTTCTAAATGTCCACTTATTGCCACTGTAACTAAATCCTTGCTGCTGGTCATCCTCATTTCAATTTTTACAATTTGCCTTCTAAACAAAATCCTTAAGGCAATGCAATGCAATGGCTTGTTAATGAGCCTAGATATTATTTTAAAATAGTCTTTTCACTAAATGTAGTTCTATTGTAATGATAGGAATTCTACTTGGCTAGTCACTGGCTTCAACTCCCCCCAATTTCAAAGAAATTGTGGAAGTTGAAGCCCATGTCTTCCAAGTTGCTAAGGTTAACCTCGAAATTCAGAGAAAATCATCTGTGGTTTTTGAACTATCTTCTGAGAAGAGATTTACAGTGATACCTCGTCTTACGAACTTAATTGGTTCCGGGACGAGGTTTGTAAGGTGAAAAGTTTGTAAGATGAAACAATGTTTCCCATAGGAATAAATGGAAAAGCGATTAATGCATGCAAGCCCAAAACTCACCCCTTTTGCCAGCCGAAGCACCTGTTTTTGCGCTGCTGGGATTTCCCTGAGGCTCCTCTCCATGGGAAACCCCACCTCTGAACGTCCGTGTTTTTGTGATGCTGCAGGGGAATCCCAGCAGGGGAATCCCAGCAGCACAAAAACAGGTGCTTTGCTGGCAACAGAAGTCCGGAGGTGGGGTTTCCCAGCGAGGCGAGCCTCAGCGAAATTGCAGCATCGCAAAAACATGGAAGTCCTCAAAACCCCACCTCCATGTTTTTGTGATGCTGCAATTTTGCTGAGGCTCCCCTCGCTGGGAAACCCCACCTCCGAACTTCCATTGCCAGCGAAGCGCCCGTTTTTGCACTGCTGGGATTCCCCTGCAGCATCTCAAAAACAACGAAGTCCGGAGGTGGGGTTTTCCATTGAGGGGAGCCTCAGGGGAATCATAGCAACGCAAAACGGGTGCTTTGCTGGCAACAGAAGTCCGGAGGCGGGACATCCCAGTGGTGGCAGCTTGGGTTTGTAAGGTGAAAATAGTTTGGAAGAAGAGGCAAAAAAATCTTAAATCCCGGGTTTGTATCTCGAAAAGTTTGTATAATGAGGGGTTTGTAAGACGAGGTATCACTGTATTTCTTTGGGGAAAAACACAATAGATTCAGAATGAATGAGCTGCCTACATTTAAACATCACTTTTAATAAAATGAATGTATAATAATCACTTATATCAATGGTGAAGAGACAACTTAGATTCAATCTCACCAATAATACCTTTGAATACAGAGTTCTGTTAATCTATCTGGATTTAATGGTTAGTTAAATTTTAATAGGAACAAGAACAAGGGGGCACAATCTGAGGTTAGTTGGGGGAAAGATTAGAAGTAACATGAGAAAATATTATTTTACTGAAAGAGCAGTAGATGCTTGGAACAAACTTTCAGCAGACACGGTTGGTAAATCCACAGTAACTGAATTTAAACATGCCTGGGATAAGCATATATCCATTGTAAGATGAAATACAGGAAATAGTATAAGGGCAGACTAGATGGACCATGAGGTCTTTTTCTGCCGTCAGTCTTCTATGTTTCTAGATATGCTTCTCTTTTTAGATGGTGATATTCTTCAAAATGTGCTAAGGCAACCCAGCTGCATTTGGGAGCTGTTCCACGTGCTGAGTGAAACCATGGATATTCAACAGACTGAGTTTTGCCCTGAATGTACAGTTGCACAAAGAAGATGTTCCCTACTTGAGAAGAATATAAACTAGCTGAATTTCTTTGTTCTCATTAACAGATGTTTCTTGGAGCCTGAGTGAAAGGTCTGTCATTCATTTCTTCCAATGTACTGCAGTGCCCTTCTCAGCTGAAATCCCTATAATTAGGTATCAAGTTGTTCTGTCGGGCTCTCTGGTAGACTCCTCCCAAAAATTCACAGGTACAAATTTCAGACACACACACGTTTGAAAATTCAAAACAATGTTCTTTATAATGAAAATTCACTTAACCTAAGCCCTCTTTTGGTATAGCAAAGAGCACTCGTCTCCAAACAAACTGGTAATTTGTACAAGTCCCTTATCAGTTCTGTGATACTTAGCTTGCAGCTGTGAGGCAATTCACAGTCCTTCTTCTTTCACAAAGTGAAACACACTTTGCTCTGGTTTAGTTTCAAAGCAGGGAAAAATCAGCACACAAAAAGTCAAAGTCAGTAAAGCAGTCACGAAACACAACGATCAGAGAATCCTTCACAATGGCCAAACCCAAGGCTGCTATTTATAGCAGCCTCACTAATTACCACAGCCCCACCCAACCACAGGTGGCCTCATTTTCCTTTGATAATAATCTCAGTTGTTGTTGCCTATGCATCGCTCTCCGCATGCGTGGCTGTATCATTAACTCTTGTTCTGAATCCAAGGAGGAGCTAGATAATTGATCTCCTTCTGAGCTGTCTGCCACACTATCCTCCTCCCTGTCACTCATGTCTTCTTGGTCAGAGGAGCCTTCATCAGCAGATTCCACAAGGGGGGGGGGGGGGGCAAAACAGGCCTGCAGCATGTGGATGTCTCCCCCACATCCACAGTCCTTGGGACAGGAGCTGGGCCAGACCTAACCACAACACAAGTGTAAAGGATCCCAAGTTTGATTAATAATTTAAGATCTCTGTGACAACAGATAGGATCCAAACTGCGTGAGAATGTCTTCTCCTTTATTTAGCGCTCATATTAGTCACAGAAATGGGCTTAATTCCATCTGTTTTGGGTCCAATGAAAGAGTTTTGTTTTGTTTTTGTGCCTATATATAGATGTGTATTATTGGCTGGGATGGAACAAGAAGCATCATACTGAAAACTATGCCTAACAAATCCCAAATCAGAAAATCTTCCTGGATTTTTTTTTTAAATGATAGAATGAATTCTGTGGATTGCCAAATAGTACTGGACTTTATAAGAATCAGATGAACTGCAAAAATTGGAGTGAAGTAGGATGCAGTATTTCCATAAATCATTGAGGAAATTATAGTAAAAATAAGAAAAGACATACATTTGTAACCCGAAAGCATTTCTGAAAGATTAGGATGAGCTGTTAAATCACTGCAACAGGAAAATAAAAGAGTTTGGATGCTGCAACCTTGCAGATGTTAATGGGGTAAAACTCTGTTTCCCATTGTTCAATTTACCATTCTTACAATAATCAGGAGTGATTCCTAATCTTCTAAAGCAGGAGTATCCAACCTTGGTCACTTTAAGGCCTGTGGACTTCAACTCCCAGAATTTCTCTACCAGCAAAGGAAAGCTGGCCAAGGAATTCTGGGAATTGAAGTCCACAAGTCTTAAAGTGGCCAAGGTTGGACACCTCTGTTCTAGATTAGATTAGATTAGATTAGATTTATTGGATTTATATGCCGCCCCTCTCCGCAGACTTGGGGCGGCTCACAACAATGGCAAAAACAGTACATAGTGACAAATCTAATAATTATCAATCTAATTACAGTTTTAGGTTAAACAATAAGCTTTTCAGGTAGCAAAGATGGAAAAGCATCCCTGCCTTCAAAATTTCTTTCTTTCAAATGATATATTTTAAGATCTATATTTGAATTTGAATTTTTAATATGTAAGAAAGGTCCTTTTATGAGCAAAACTCTGTTTTCTTCGGCACAAATATCTATAATTTATGGAAGAAAACATTAAGTATCAAGCTATGAGAAGAGAGATTCTCACATATTTTTGTACACACACACAAATACATGTACAAATATTTACTTAAATTGGATTAGTTGATTAGTAAACTGACCAATTGTTCATCACACACACACTGAATTTTGTAATGTTTTCTCTCTCTCCAATTTTTATGTTTTGTAAAAAAAAAATATTACTAATGCTAGTAATAAGAGTAAAATGAAGACGCTAAATCATTAAATACACAATTATTTCAATGAATTCAATGGGACTTTCTTCCAAGTAAATATATTCAACTCTACTGTATTCTGCGTAACAATCATTAATTTTTTTAATCAATGTGCGTGATAGTACCACTAAAATCTTTAAAATGAATAAATACAGAGAAGGATTGTACTGTGATCATGACACAATCTGGCAACAGCCCCTTTCTGCTCTCCAACCAGAATGAGCTTTGTGTGAGTCTGTCACCACTTGGCATTAATGCTGTGGCTTGTTTTCAAGGAACAATTATGTTTCTAATTGACAATAGAAGCTACCCTGCAAGTAGACTGCCATGAACTGCAATAACCTCACTGCCAACGTCCACTGCACAACAAGTCCACCAAGCTTGCCAATTAGGCTACCCAGGTAAACTTTTGTTCTTCTCACTCCCTTTCGTTTATTCTTGGTTGTCTCCTCTTGATGATTGTTGCCCGAGAATGCATTCAATGCATAATGCACACAATATACTTCAAAACTCAGCATGTACTACTGCTACTTAAGTAACTTCAATTAGTTTTTCACCATTGGTGTTATTGTGCTTACTTTTTAAATTCTAAATCTATACAGATTTACAAAAAGCCAATACCCTAGAAGACAGGCTCAAATTACAGAAAGACCTAGACAGACTAACAGTGGGCCCACACCAACAAAATGATGTTTAACATCGACAAGAGCAAAGTCCTTCACCTAGGCAGAAAAACCCCTGGACACACATACAACCTGGGAGAAACCCCTCTTAGCAGTAGTGACTGCGAAAGAGACCTCGGAGTCTTGGTGGACAATCAACTAAACATGAGCCAACAATGTGCAGCAGCAGCTAAAAAAGCCAACACAATCCTAACAAGGGAATACACTCGAAGACCAGGGAAGTCTTAATATCATTCTACTACGCCCTGGTCCGACCACACCTGGAGTACTGTATTCAGTTCTGGTCACCATACTTCAAAAGAGACATTGAAACTCTGGAGAAGGTGCAAAAAAGAGCAACCAAGATGATTAAGGGATTGGAAACCAAGACTTATAAAGAGAGACTGAGGGAACTGGGCATGGATAGCCTAGAGAAAAGGAGGGCCAGAGCGGACATGATAGCAGTCTACAAGTATATGAGGGAATGTCACAGAGAGGAGGGGATCACTTTATTCTTCAGGACACCAGAGGGCCGGACGAGGAACAATGGCTGGAAGCTGACCAAGGAGAGATTCAACATGGAGATAAGGAGGAACTTCCTGACGGTCAGAGCGATCAACCAATGGAACAACCTACCAGCGGACGTTGTGAACTCCAACACTCTGGACATTTTTAAGAGAAGATTGAACTGCCACTTGACTGGTGTACTATAGGGTTCCTGCTTGAGCAGGGGGTTGAACTCGATGGCCTTCATGGTCCCTTTCAACTCTAACAATAAATAAATAAAGTCTCCTCTTTGGAAAAACCAGTGTCTCTAAAACATATGAAACTAGGAACACCTCAATACGTCAGCTAGGTTTAATGTATAGTGCTGAAGTACAGCATTGAGGTACCTTTGGATGAGTTTGCTGATGAACATTGGAGGTTGAGAATGGGGGTGATCAACTGTCTTGGCTGTTCTGAATCTTTCAGGAGCTTTCAGAATCAGCATCTTTCTGATCCAGCTTCAGCGGATGGGAGTGGGAAACACAGTTTTGGGTCGTTCTTCTCCTTTTTCCATGGCAGGTTCCAGTTGGTAGAGGTGGTGTGTGAGAAGCAATTAAGTCCTAGGTCCTGCATTGTGGGAATTCTGCAGTGTGAAGTGTCTCCCTTTTCCACTTTAACATCTACATGAAACTGCTGGGTTATGTCATTTGATGGCACATGATACAGGATCCCCAGTACACTAAAGATGCCCCATTATGCATCTCTACCCTGGTCTGGTATGTTGATTATATATTTCCAAGTATCTGGAGGCTATAAATGTCTGGATGGGGATGAACTGATTTCGGTTCAACCCTGGCATGATGGAGTGGTTTGGGGGATCTGGTGCTTGTCATCTTTGACTTTATATAGGATTGCATGCTGCTGGACAATGGCGGTATGCAATTTGGAGGTGGTGGTGGGGCTTTCCACAGTTTTGTCTCGTGCACCAACTGGTGCCCTTTCCTAGACCAAGAGCCTCCCTTTTTACAATCCTGTTATCTTTTAATTCGGAGTAGAGTCAGTGGAGCTGAGCATTTACTGGCTGGATGCCCTTCCTGATGCCACACAGGGTTCGCAGCAGATATTATTTTTTTTGCACCCCAGGAAATAAACATCTGCCACTAGGATTGAACTCTTAATTGTCTGTGTGGGAAGTGAGCATCTTCATCACTAGGACGAGTGACCATATAAATCTTTTAAATAAATAAATAACGTGTAGCATGCAGATAATTGTTATCTGTTTTATTCATTTTCCTGCATTCATCTACCTATGTAGCTTGATAATGTAAATCTACATTTTGTTTGCAGTGAAGGTTTGATACCATGCTGGTTGGTTATGACCTATAAAGCCCTTCATGGCATCGGACCAGAATATCTCCGGGACCGCCTTCTGCCACACGAATCCCAGCAACCGATTAGGTCCCACAGAGTTGGCCTTCTCCTGGTGCCGTCGACTAAACAATGTCGTTTGACGGGTCCCAGGGGAAGAGCCTTCTCTGTGGCAGCCCTGACTCTCTGGAACCAGCTCCGCCCGGAGATTAGAACTGCCCCCACCCTCCTTGCCGTCTGTAAACTTCTTAAAACCCACCTTTGCCCCCAGGCATGGGGGGATTGAGATATCTCCCCCGGGCCTATACAATTTATGTATGGTATGTTTGTATCTATGTATGTCTGATTAATAATGGGGTTTTAAAAATGTTTTTAAATTATTAGATTTGTTATGAATTGTTCTATTGCTGTTGTGAGCCGCTCCGAGTCTATGGAGAGGGGTGGCATACAAATCAAATCAAATCAAATCAAATCAAATCAAATCAAATCAATCAATAAACAAACAAACAAACAAACAAATGCTTGACTTTGATTTTTGATTTGTTTGACTGCTTGAATACCTACACAGCTGATAAGACTGAGATGCAAAGTAGATTTTTAATTGGTGGTTAATTTTTACATTATGATAATGTCCCATTTTTTCAGCAATTGTTATTGGAATGTATAACAGTGATGGGTTCCAAATCCCATTGCTACTGGTTCGTATGCCCAGAAGCATCTGAGGCGGGTGGGTTGAGCCTACTGCTCCCATTACCGGTTCATAGAACCACACTATACTGGTAGCAACCAACCGCCTGGTACATATGTGGTATGGGTTTGAACCCTAACTCTCAGCACTTACTGGAATTATTATTTTTTCTTATTTTATTTCTCTCACACTTTGACACACGCACGCACACGCACACACATATACACAAAACACACGCACAAACACTTTATTTCTTAGCAAGAAATCAATAGGTGAACATTTGATGTCCAATGTTTAATTCATTCTTTTAATACATTAACAAAACTTGCCTCACCAAAATAGAACTTGGCCTCACCAAAACAGAGGCCCTTGTGGTAGACTTCATTCACCTCTCCCAATTTTCGTCTGCGCTAATTTAGAATTCTTTTATCACAATATAGATTTTATAATTAAGTTGGCTTCCAATCATGGCTTGCTTGGAACCAATTGACCCCCAACTTCTAATTCAGAACAATTATAATGAAGATTTATGCTTAAATGCATAGTTTTTCACTATAATTTGCATAATGATTATGCATTGCAATTTGCTCATCTGTCTGAACCCTAAGAGTTGAACAAAGGAGCATCAGCAAAACTCCTGCAAGCAGATTGTTCACATATATTATCCGTTTTGGGTACAGCTTGGCAAAATTTCCTTTTTATATGTGAAATGTTGCAATAGCAGGAGGTAAAACATGGAATCTTTGTCTTAATCTGTGAGGTTTCATTCATTCAACGTTTCCTAAAATTCTTTAATGACTATGCATATACTATTTGTGGAAAACAGAATATGCCAGAGGAAGAAGTATGCCCTTAAATTTTAAGTTTTTCCAATGATTAAAAATAATCCTTCTTATAAAATGATCAGGAAGCATTTGCATGACGTTAGAAATATTATCTGAAATGAAAGAAAAGGAAAAAAAAGTATTTGATCTGTTTTTGAGTTTGTAATAATGATTATGGAAAATTAGGATGAAGAGATTTTTTTTAACCATCAAATATTTGGTAGTAGCCAGAACATAGAATGAGGGCCCGGATTGTGGGGGCAATATGCTGGCTCTGTTAAAAAGTGCCATTGCTAACATGTTGTAAGGCGCCCCGAGTCTAAGGAGAAGGGCAGTATAAAAAATAATTAAAAAAAAAAATCAAATAAATAAATAAATAAACAAATAAATACATAAATACATAAATAAATACAAACATAAATAAATAAATAAATAAATATATTAATAAATAAATACATAAATAAATAGTTAAAAATTCAGTAAACCTTTAAATCTTTACTATGGTTAATGTCCATATATAGTCTTGCAAAATATCCAACGAACAATGTATGTAAAGAGGCAAAAGTGGAAAAGATTATTTTTCCTACTTGTTGCTTATCAGGGATAGTCAAATAGGTGACTACTTAAGTTTTTCTTAAACTTACATTTTCCTCCTTATATTTTCCATTATTTGTTTAAAGAAATGGTTTTATTATTTATCTCATAATAGATTAACTGCCTAATAAATACTGTAGATATCTTATCAGCTGGTGTCTTCTTTTTAAATTTCAGTCCTTGAATCTTATTCCACTACTGCTGTTGAAAGGAAGTACAATGAAATAAAGGTATTGCAATATGTAAAATGTCTTTACGTACTGAGTGATTTTCTACATAATAAGATTTCCTGCACTTTCTTAATATACTTAGGTCTTCTGTTACGCTACTGTGGCCAGGGGTGCTACTGCCCGGATAGGGTGGAACGCAGTGGGGTAGCAAAAATGGAGCTCCACCCCAGAGCACCCAATTTGCATTGAAAGATGTTGAAAGAAAATGCAGGGCATCCTGCATAAGCCACGCCCACAGTGTGGTAGTAAAAAAATTGGTAGACCTTCACTATCTGTAGCCCATTTCATAAAGGAATGTCTGTGTCATATAATTTTATCCAATCTGATTTCTCCAAAATCAGAACACATCTGGAAAATGTCATTTGTGGTAAACCATCCTCCTGGTATATTCTTTACCATTTATGTTCTCTCAGGTCATTCTTCTTGAAATGAATGAGACTCAGACAGGAGTGCAAGATGGTTCCGTTTATTCAGCTCTCTCGAAAGTGACTTCAGCAAGGAACGCATCTGAGCTGTCAGTGTCAGAACAGCCCTTTTTATACGTTTAAGGCTCGCGCCTAAAAGAAACGGCCGTGCGTCTTAGCCAATCAGACGCGGCCAAGGTTTATTCATAGTTTAAACAGTATTTACAAGGTATTTTCTTTTACAGAGTTTTACATTGGTTATATACAGACTTAACACCCCTCCCTCATTAGTTCAGCCAAACTGTCAATCAGTGAGCCAAGTGACGTAGTCCTCCAATCGATTGGGCCGGCGTGACGTGCGCTCAGACCTGCGCAGATCATTACCGGCTGGTATGTCTATGGTGGAGGTTGGCTCGTCGTTGTCTCCTGTCCGCGGCTGGGCCCAAGTTGGGGCTCTGGCCTGAGGAGACAAGTATGCTGATGGCGCACCGTGCCCAGAAGAGGAGGAAGGCTCGGCGTCGCTGGAGGAAGCATCAGGCCTTGGTAAGTCCTTTTGTAATTCCAAAAGTTCGAGTTGCGAATTAATGTCTGCTTGGGGGGAAGAATTTCCGTTAGCGGCCGGCTCTTCATTTGGTGTTATGCGCCCCCTTAAATGATCGATGTGCCGCCTCCATGTGCGGCCATCTTCCAATTGTACCACATAAGATTTTGGGGCTGTTTGTTGCAATATTTTTCCTTTCAGCCAACTCAACCCCCCGTCAAAATTTCTAGCAAAAACCAGTTGCCCTAGGTACATATTTCTTTCAGGTGCTGTACATGTTTCATTGTTTACATTTTGAGTACAATAACGAGGGTGCAACCTGTCCAGGGGGGACCTTATTTTTCGACCCATTAAAATTTCTGCTGGGCTTTTGTTTGTGATGGAATTTGGGGTGATATGCTGCATTAATAAAAATTGATCTAATTTGTGCTGTATTTCCCCTGGGCCTGCCCTGCGCAAGGCTTCTTTGGCCACACGTACATAACGTTCTGCAAGGCCATTAACCCATGGCGAGTAAGGGGATGTGAGTGCGTGTCTGACCCCTAAGTTGCTTAAAAAGCACTCAAATTGTCTGGCAGTTAATTGTGGCCCGTTATCTGAAACTAGGATGTCTGGGCACCCATGTGTGGCAAACAAATGGTATAATGCTTTAATGGTGGCACAAGTAGTAATGTTTTGCATAGCAATGATTTCCACCCATCTGGAGAACGCGTCTACCACAATTAAAAAGTTTTGGGTTCCAATAGGCCCTGCGAAGTCAATATGAATGCGGGACCATGGCCCCGTGGGTCTTTCCCATTCCAGAGGTGTTGTTTTCGGGGGATTGGGCCGTGACTCCTGGCAAGGGTCACAGTTTGCTACCCATTGTTCAATGTCCCTATCTAAACCTGGCCACCACAAATAGCCCCTGGCCAACCCTTTCATTCTGACAATGCCTGGGTGGCCTGCATGCAACATACTTAGTACCTTCTGTTTTAAGGTATTGGGAATGACCACCCTGTCACCCCATAACACGCATCCCTTCAAGTAGGATAATTCCAACCTTTTAGATTTAAATTCTGACAGCCCAGTTTCCTCAGAGTCTCCCACCCAACCTTTTTGAATACAATTGATTATTTTTAACAATAGTAAATCCTTCTTAGTGTGCTCAGCCACCTCTTTGGCAGTGGTCAGGCAGTTTTCCTCAAGGTCAATTAGTAAGACATCCTCTGTGGGGGTTGGATCTGAGACTAACTCGGGCATGGGGCATCTACTTAACCCGTCAGCATGATTTATTGATTTTCCCCCCTTGTGTGTTAGATGGTATTGGTATCCTGACAGGAAAAGGGCCCATCTTATTAATCTAGGGGACATGAAGGGAGGAGTTGGTTTATTGGCAGCTAGAAGACCAAGCAGGGGTTTGTGATCTGTTATTAGTTCAAAACTCCTCCCACAGAGATAATAATGGAATTTCTTAACGCTAGAGACTAGGGCCAATGCCTCTTTGTCTAATTGGCTGTAGTTTCTCTCTGCCATGGACAGTGTTTTAGAAAAGAAGGCGATGGGGGCCTCTGTATTGTTTGGCATTATGTGAGCTAATACCCCGCCAACCCCATACGCCGAAGCGTCGCACGTGAGCCTTATTGGCAAAGTTGAGCTATATTGAACCACTACGCTTTTAGAGGTCAATAACTGTTTTATTTTATGAAAAGCTTCGCGCTCCATTGTGCCCCAGGTCCAGGGAACTCCCTTCTGCAGCAGTCGGTGTAGTGGTTCTGCTGCCGTTGCCTTCTGTTTAAGGAAGACAGAATAAAAATTAAGGAGGCCCAGAAATGCTTGGAGTTCTGTCTTATTATTTGGCTCGGGTGCTTTGGTTATGGCCTCTAGTTTGTCTGCTGTGGGGTGTATTCCCTCACTGTCTATTCTATAGCCCAGAAATTCTATGCTACTTGCTCCCCATACACACTTGTCTGGTTTTACTTTTAACCCCTTAGCTTGCAGTCTAGCCAATACTTCTCTGATGCGCATGTTTAATTCTGTTTGGTTTTTTCCTGATATAAATATATCGTCAAAATATGGGGAGGTTCCTTTTATACCTGCCAATAATCGTTCCATGAAACTTTGGAAAATACCTGGGGCGGTACTGACCCCGAATTGCAGGCGGGTGCACCTAAAAGCACCCCTATGGGTCACTATGGTCTGGGCCAGGGATGTGGCCTCATCGACCGGAAGCTGTTGGTATGCCTGTGCCAGGTCGATTTTCGAAAATACTCTCCCTTCCCCCAAAGAATGAAGCAATTGTTGGACCACTGGGATCGGGTATGGATGGTGTTGAAGGGCCTTATTGATAGTGGCTTTGTAGTCTGCACAGACCCTTAAGGAGCCATCAGGTTTAACTGGAGTGACAATGGGGGTTTCCCATGGCGCTTGTTCTACAGGGACTAAGATGCCCTGGGCAATCAATTTGTCCAGTTGGATGTCTAGTTTAGGCAATAGTGGTAGGGGTACCCTGCAAGGCTTAAGTCTGACTGGGGGTACCTTGGGATCTAGAGAGAAGGAGATAGGGGCCCCATTATAGGTGCCCAAAGTAGGGCTGAAAACCTCAGGAAATTCTTGGATAAAGTTAGGAATATCAGGTTCAGCATTTACATGACAAAGACCCAGTATTTCAATTCCCAAAGGAGACATCCATGTTAACCCCAGGAGGGAGTGTTTGGCTCCCTCAACCACAATCAGAGGAAGAAAATATTCACAATTTTTAAATTTCACAGGCACCTCTACTTTCCCCAAAACAGGTATGACATTACCTTGAAAATCCCTTATTATTAAAGTTGAGTTAACAAAATCAGTTTTAAGAAAATTTGGCATATACATTTTGAATTTGTCCCAAGGCATAATAGAATGCTTAGAGCCTGTATCTAATTCTAGGTTACAAGGTTTGTTATTTAAAAGTAGTGAGATGATAATCTTGTTCCCTCCTTTAGCAGTTGCGCAATTTACGTAAGTTTGTGCTTTACCTCGTGCGTAGTCACGGTTAGCGGTAGAGTCGTTTCTGCGATTGAAGCCTCTGGAAAATTTGTTGTCTCGCGGTTGTTGTGCCTGGTTGTTGAAACGTTGTTGGCGGGGTGTAGAGAAGGACTCCTCTGGAAGGGGCGCTCTGCAAGCCTCGGCGATGTGCCCGCGTCGATTGCAGCGGCGGCAAATGGCGTCCCTGAAGGGGCAACGCTGTCGTGGGTGATTTCCTCGGCAACCGGGGCATGGGTTGGAGGGGCGTTGGTATCTGGGTTGTCTGGCTTGCTCGGAAGGCAGCAGGAGACAGGTGTCGTCGTCCGTGGCAGCTGGGCTGAGGTCATCTGTGGTTTCGGCGCGGGAAACAGCAACGGAGATTTTGGAGACGGTGTCTTTCTTTTCGTGTTCCTTGAGTTCTTTGGCGGCCGCGTCAGCTACTTCGGCTGTTTGAGCCAGCTTGATGACTGACTGAAGCGTTGGGTCGTCCTCTGTTAGGATTTTGTTCCGGACGGTCGCATTCTTCATCCCAAAGATGAGAGCGTCTGTGAGGCGAGCTTCTGGGCTGTCAAATTTGCACTTTGACAGCACCGTGCGAAGTCTCGTGGCGAATTGATTGATTGTCTCAGACTCACGCTGGGTCATCCTGGAAAATTGATGTCTGTAGACTACGGCAGGCTTCGTTGGTTTGAAGTGGTTTGCCAGTCTTGCTTGGAGGTTGTCCCACGGAACGGATTTAGCTGGAAGCGGGTCGGTAAGCGTTTGGACGAGGTCAAAAATCTCAGTCCCGCAATAGTTCAAGAAGATCGCCCGCTTCCTGTCGTCTTCAGCTTCTCCCATTCCTGCCGCTTCTAGGAAGATTTCAAATTTCGTCATGTAGGCGTCCCAAGACGACTTCTCGGGGTCGAAGTAGTCGGGAGCCCGGCCGATCTGGAGGTGATTCATGCTTGACTCGTGGATTCTTCGTTCTCTCGTCGCCAGTGAAATGAATGAGACTCAGACAGGAGTGCAAGATGGTTCCGTTTATTCAGCTCTCTCGAAAGTGACTTCAGCAAGGAACGCATCTGAGCTGTCAGTGTCAGAACAGCCCTTTTTATACGTTTAAGGCTCGCGCCTAAAAGAAACGGCCGTGCGTCTTAGCCAATCAGACGCGGCCAAGGTTTATTCATAGTTTAAACAGTATTTACAAGGTATTTTCTTTTACAGAGTTTTACATTGGTTATATACAGACTTAACACTTCTAACATGTATATAAAATAGCTTTTGGACACAATAATTTCCTATGCTACAGATAGTGAAGGTCTACCAATTTTTTTACTACCACACTTAAATATGTTAAAGGGTTAAATAAGGTCCAGGAGGGAAGTGTTTTTAATAGGAAAGTGAACACAAGAACAAGAACAAGGGGGCGCAATCTGAAGTTTGTTGGGGGAAAGATCAAAAGCAACATGAGAAAATATTATTTTACTGAAAGAGTAGTAGATCCTTGGAACAAACTTCTAGCAGACGTGGTAGATAAATCCACAGTAACTGAATTTAAACATGCCTGGGATAAACATATATCCATCCTAAGATAAAATACAGAAAATAGTATAAGGGCAGACTAGATGGACCATGAGGTCTTTTTCTGCCGTCAGACTTCTATGTTTCTATGTTCTATGAAGTTGAGGTTTTTACTCCATGAAGTTAGATTATTAATGTGCTAGGGAGCATTTAAAGTAGAAAGAAAGTAGAAAGTAAAAAAAAAAAGATTGATTTTTTAAATTGCTTGATTCCAGTCATTAACAGGAAGCAGTGCTAGTAGGAAAAAAATAATCAACTTTCAGAATCTAATCTAGAGGAGGAAATATTTTTTAAATCAGACAGGAAGACTCTCATCAAGCTAAAATCAAGCACTCAAACAGACATTTAAATCACCATTTCAACTTTAATTCAAAGAGCTTATGATTTTAACAATATATAAGGCTATCTTTATACTCCTAGCAAAAGACGATATAATATTTCAGGATGATAAAATAAATTTGGGGTCATCAGAGATCAATTCATACCAACTTGGCTCTTTATATCAAAAATTACTGTCCAGTATCTAAACTATTCCTTTGCCAAGGATTCAGTGTGGAGCATCAAGCCTGTTGATGTTCCAGCTGCCTACATAACTTCAACAGGTGAAAATAAGACAAATAGCAAAATAGGACCAAAAATATTTCTTTTTTATTTTCAATAAACAGTCATGAATTTTCCCCTTCAAATATACTCAATTACTCAATAACATTTTTAAAAAAATTATATAGTATAATGGATGAAATGGGCTAATTGCTAGCTTAGCAGAACCTCTCAGAATTTCTGCAAGAATAAATTGAGAAAGGGGAGAATTTTGTACCTTGTAGCTCCTAAAAGAAAGGCAGGATATAAACATACCCCAAGTAGGAACTGAGAAAACAATTATCACATAATAAAAGCAACCACCTTCAAACAGAGCTAGCCTAATATCCCAGTTCTTGTGTGGCAGGGATTCTTTGTTCTCTGGGCTATAAAAAAAATTAAGAGCTTAACTCTTTTAACAAATCGAAATGAAAAAGATGTTACTAGCTTCCTGATCTTTTGCCACTATGGACTAAACCAGCTCTACTACTATTACATTTGCCCTCAGGGTTATCAGGCCAGATGAGATTAGATCTGGTAGAAAAGGTGGTAGAATTTAGGAGGAACCCACCCGTTCTTCCATCTTTTACAATGTTACACAACACATTATCAAGAGTAGAGACCTTCAAATTTCTAGGTTCTATCATATCTCAAGATCTAAAATTGTCACCTAACATAAAAAAACACCATCAAAAAAGCACAACAAAGAATGTTCTTTGGAGATTGCAACTCAGAAAGCTCAAATTACCCAAGAAGCTGCTGATACAGTTTTACAGAGGAATTATTGAGTCTGTCATGTGCACCTTTTTAACTGTCTGGTTCGGTTCTGCAACCCAACAAGACAAACGCAGACTTCAAAGAATAATCAGAACTGCAGAAAAAACAATTACTGCCAACCTGCCTTCCTTTGAGGACCTGTATACTGCATGAGTCAAAAAAAGGACAGTGAAAATATTTACTGACCCCTTGCATCCTGGACATAAATTATTTCAACTCCTACCCTCAAGACGTCGCTATAGAGCACTGCACAGCAAGACAGCTAGACACATAAACAGCCTTTCCAGAACTCCATCACTCTGCTAAACAAATAATTTCCTCACCACTGTCAAACTATTCACTAAGGCTGCATTACTATTACTATTAGTCTTCTCATCATTCCTATCACCCATCTCTTCCCACTTATGACTGTATAACAGTAACTTGTTGCTTATATACTTACAATTTATATTAATATTAATTGTTTCTTGATTACATATTTGTACCCTATGACAATCATTTTGTACCTCATGATTCTTGACAAATGTATCTTTTCTTTTATGTACATTGAGAACATATGCACCAAAGACAAATTCCTTGTGTGTCCAATCACACTTGGTCAATAAAGAATTCTATTCTATTCTATTCTATTCTATTCTATTCTGTTCTGTTCTGTTCTATTCTATTCCTTTAGTAGGAAATCTTTTATGTAGATAAAAACTGATAACACTGATAGGTTATCACATTTCATTACTGCAAATGTTAAATGTTGTCATGCAAAATAAATGTTAAACTGCTAAAATTTTATAACTATTTTGATTTGCCTAGATCCCCAGCAAGATGACTTTGTGGTGGAGTGCTATATATTCCCTTCAGAATAAATTCCATCAATTTTAATGTGGGAATTATTTTAAACAACAAGTGACTGGACACACACAAGTGCTCTTGAGAAAATGTAAACATAGGTCTCCCCCTTCTGACCAGTTCCTGACTTACTCTTCATTAACACAGCTCAAGTGGCTTTCTAAAAAAATCCTTATTTACATAGATATTATCTGATGATCTCTCTAATTTTCAAATAACATATGTACCTCAAATGATGGAATATTTTAGCTTTATTTTATTTAACCAGTTGGAAATGTGTATTTTACTTCCAAATTGATAGCCAAATAATCAAGGAAAATACTTGGACTGGGCTTCAGTCTGAAACCTAAATGGAAAGCTGGAGGCCTGATTAAACAAAATGTAACATGTTTCTCCCACCCTCAGAACAGCCCCTCCTGTTTAATCCCATTTATACAAAGCAGGGATGACCTTCATAATTCCCCCAAGAGCTGTTAGGGTTTAACCACTAATTTCTGATTTCCTGACTGGATCCAATACATTAGAAATACAGCATTTTTATTGTTTGGAGAAAGCAACAAAGAGGCTATTTTTAATTATTTCCAACACTTTGTAACATTAAATGTGTGATGAGAATAAGAAGAAAGAGAGTGAATGGGAATAGGAATTAGACTTCATAGAAACATCTAATCTGGAGGCCCAAAAGTTCTGCCTTGAGCTATTTTCTCTACAGTGAATCTATGATGAAACCCAAGACCTTATTTAAGGAACTGCTACATAACTAATTTAACCAAGTTCCGTTAGTGATCTCCTCTTATTTTCCCTATATGTGCTTTATTTTCAGCCTTCCCAATAAACTCCTTATTTTATCTGGCATTTTGGCTCTGTTGGCCTTATAAGTCAATGTCTTATGAAAATTTCCCCATATGTTCTTTTAGTCCTTGTGGTGGACTATGATGGTTGGAGCAGCTTGCTGGATGTTGTTGGGGATACATTCTGTATGTCCTGCCAGATTTGACATCTTGTTCTATTTCCCCTTTTCTAGTGGTTTTGGTTTTACCTTTGTTATCCTGGATTTGGGCAGTGCCCCATCAAATAAAATGAATGATAAATAAATCACAATTTCCTAGCTACTCTTGTGTTTCATGATTGACACTAGTTTTGTTGTAGTAGAAATACTTAAGATTTAAATTCTGTTTTCTTACAGCTGGAGGGAGAAATAATTGACAGAAAGAACAAGAATTCCTCAAATAGGCTAGATGGTTCAGAAGAATGGTTCTTGTGGTTATTTCACAGAAAGCCCTCACAAGAAAGAATATGCAAGTAATTAAATAATAATAATAATAATAATAATAATAATAATAATAATAATAATAATAATGTCTCTTCCTAGCTTTTCATAGCCCCTCAGAAAAAAAACCTGCTGTATTTTGGTTTCACTCCATTTTGAAAATACGCTCTCTACATGGGGCTATCTTTGAAGAGTGTTTGGAAACTTCAGATCGTGCAAAATGCAGCTGCGAGAGCAATCATGGGTTTCCCTAGGTATGCCCATGTAACACCAACACTCCGCAGTCTGCATTGGTTGCTGATCAGTTTCCGGTCACGATTCAAAGTGTTGGTTATGACCTATAAAGCCCTTCATGGCATCGGGCCAGAATATCTCCGAGACCACCTTCTGCCACATGAATCCCAGTGATCAGTTAGGTCGCACAGAGTTGGCCTTCTCCGGGTCCCGTCGACTAAACAATGTCGTCTGGCGGGACCCAGGGGAAGAGCCTTCTCTGTGGCGGCCCTGTCCCTCTGGAACCAGCTCCCCCCGGAGATTAGGATTGCCCCCACCCTCCTTGCCTTTCGCAACTTCTTAAAACCCACCTCGGCCATCAGGCATGGGGGAATTGAGACATCTCCCCCATGCTTATATAGTTTTATGTATGGTATGTTTGTGTTGTATGTTTCTAAAATAATGGGTTTTTAGATATTTTTTAAATATTAGATTTGTTTATTATATACTGTTTTATTGTTGTTGTGAGCCGCTCTGAGTCTGTGGAGAGGGGCAGCATACAAATCTAATAAATGAATGAATGATTGAATGAATGATAAAGTGGGACAGACGATCATCGGCTTAACTTGGTTTAAAATTAAATAAAGAAAAAAAATCCATGCCAAATCAGAAACCAATATATATCACAGCTTGCAGCTGCTGAGCCATCAAACCACACCCATCCACCAGTATTTATAGAGGGAAGGCAGCTCAGGTCTCACTGTGTTCGCCCTAGAACAAGGACAGAAGCACCAGCCTGAAGATGACGAGTGGGACCTCGTTGAAATGTCGCCAGAAATTTCTGAATCCTACACGGGAAGAAACCTGAATATACCAAGACCGTCACACACACACACACACACACACACACACACACACACACATATGCCACATGTTTTTTTGCTGAATTTGAAAATTAAGGGAGACTAGGATAGATCTATTTCAGCCTTATTTTGGCCTCATCATATATGTATGTATGTATGTATGTATGTATGTATGTATGTATGTATGTATGTATGTATTTATATATATGCCCAACCCAGGGCCATTTCAAGGCAGTTAATTTATTCATAGCCAACAAACTATATATATACTGTATATATCATATGTTTTTGCTGAATTTGAAAATTAAAATTATATATATAAACCTTGCCACTGTATAGCCTTCAAAACATTACCTGTTCCTAGTTTGAACTGAGTTTTCTTTACAAGATGTGAGGTTACCATGTTTTGTAAATCTCGTGCAACAGGATCTCTTGTTTATTAAAGCAAATGATTTTTAATGTGTAAAAAATAATATCAAGAGGAGACTTACCAAAAACTTCATTGTCTTCTGAAGGCTCCTGGGTTAACGGGATTGCTTTGGAGGTATCCTTATGTTCAGCCTCCTCAGCATTTGCGTCAGTATTCTGAAAATATATATTGTAAAGATATTAAAAAGATATCCATGAGAAAAATTGGCTATTTAGCAAATCAGAATTATGTAGAGTTTTTCAGATGATAACCCTGTTTGGCCTTTTCTGATATCTTTGGACCACATTCCAAAAACTGGAAGGGCCAGGAAAATACATCAAATTATAATTCAGTTAATGCTTATTCAGCTACCTGGGTAGTAAAGCTGCACCATAAATAGAAGTCTCTCTTTCTCGCATTATATGTACTAAACCCATGTTTAAACATAGCTATCTATGTGCTGATAAGGTTGTGATTTTTTGCACAGTGATATTGGAATCTCCACCCTTGTTAGTCAGGCTGCTCCCTCTTTCAAAATCAGGTATCAAACTAAATTATCTCACAGTCCTTGTGGTCACCAGTGAATCTGGTCACAAAGTGAATCTGGTCGCAAAGATGGTTTGAGAACGTTTGTTTTGTGATTAGATTGGGGGATTGGTTGTAATCAGATGAAGATGGTAACCCTGAATAGAAAAATACTGAGGCTTTAGGCCTTGACTTAGGCAATATCTATTGTCCACTAAGGAGGATATCAAGGTTCAACTTTAATCCTTGATCTCAAGTAAGTTTGAGATAAACATTTCTGCACTTCTTCTCTTCAATAAGCATAATCTTCTTTAGGCTTTCAGGTTCAATTTGGAAGGGAATGAGGCGCAAATGCTGGTCTTATTACTTTCTCTTACTGATTTTCATGATGCAGAAGAAGAAGGCTTCTTGAACTTCAATACAGACTTCCATGGGATTTGGGACATAGTAATAAGATTGATGCTATCAAATTATTACAAATAAATGTAGAGAAGAGGTGGTGTTTTCTTTCCCCCACTTTTAACGTGATGAGCTAAGCCATATCTATTCACATGCTCTTGAATATTTCTTTATCCCATTGTGAATGGGAGATGGCCCCTACTAAGGGACAGCATGACCCAGCAACTAGCATGTAGGTCTTTTAAAAATGATATCCTAATTCAAACTCAAACTGTTTTGGGATATTATAGTCTATCACTGATAAGCCCATTTGAATGCACCCCCAACAGGCAAGCTATCAAAGGACTGGACAAAGCAGATTTCAAGACCAATTCCACTTCTGCAGAATTAAAACTGATTCACCTCATTCTGTCCTACTTCAGCTTTTCATCTTTTTTTAAAAAAAAAAATAATGTGCAATTCTTAAACAACGCCAATAAAAAGCATGCACTCAACTTGACAATTGGTTGTGGTTAAAAGATCTATTTCCCCTCCCAAAGCAACACCTAGATTAAAAAAATTAGAACCATGTCAGTGGCAAAATAACTAGTAATTCAGATTTGACCTCAGGCAATAATAATTTATATGTAAGGATGTTGATGGGTTATTTCTCTTAAAATCATTTTAAATAAACAGGTGTTTTCTTTGCCTTTTGAAAAGAGATGGACTGAACTGGGTGGTACTTGCTAGTATGTTATATGCTGATAGATGGGGAAAGGTGAGGGCATAAGGCTGTGGTGGTGAACCTATGGCATGCGTGCCAAGAGGTGGCATGCAGAGCCCTTTCTGTGGGCATGCACACCTTTGTCAACTGTTCTTCGGGTTTCCAATATACTGGTCTTTGCACGCACTGGAGTGCCAGATACATGAAGACCAGCTGGCTGGCACGCATATGCACAAAGGCCAGCTAGGTGGCATGCATTCTGGAAACCCAAAGACCAGCTGGCCGGCATGTGCATGCGTATTGGGCAGCCATTCTTCAAGTTCCTGTTGCTCTGGCGCTCGTGCACATTGTTGGTATGTCTCGGTATAGCTAGGCTATGAGACCTTCGACATACACCAAGCAGAGAATTTTAACAGAGTGTGGATGTGTGATAAAGCCAAAGAAAAATACACAGACTTAGTTATGCTTAATAAGTACTATTTACATATAGACAAAAGATAGAAACAATTTATAATAAGCACTAAGCAAATACACTCCCCCCCTCAAGGCAAAGCAAAGTAAGAATGACTGAGTATAAATGAGCGTTACAGCGTCATTTGAGGAAAGGAGTACTGGCGCCCTCTTATGACAAACCAGCCTAGAATATTTAACATTTAAAGTGATAGTATAGGTTTACAGTGGCAAACCCTAACAAACATGTACCCTGTACTAACACACATGTTCTGGTTTGGGCACTCGGTGCCTAAAAGGTTTGCCAACACTGGCATAAGGCAATAAACCCCAAGAGGTCATAAGGTATTGGTTCACATATCACATTTTAAAAAAGTTACACACTATTGCTTAGGTGTGGATAACCTCTTGGTTTTGGATAAGCATCCAAAAGCATACATTGTGCATTGTATCTCTGCAAGCCACAGACATCCTGAGATAAATTAATTAATTAATTAACTGACTAATTAATTAATTAATTAATTAATTATTATTTTTTATGCCGCCCTTCTCCTTAGACTCAGGGTGGCTTACAACGTGTTAGCAATAGCACTTTTTAACAGAGCCAGCGTATTGCCCCCACAATCCGGGTCCTCATTTAACCCGCTTCAGAAGTATTGGAAGGCTGAGTCAACCATGAGTCAGTGATGAGATTTGAACCGCTGACCTGCAGATCTAGCAGTCAGCTTTAGTGGCCTGCTAGATCTACCCACTGCGCCACCTCGACTCATTCCTTGCTGACTGCCATCCCTCACTGAATAACCGTTGAAAAATAGAATAGAGTTGAACAGAATTCTGTTGCCTATATAATATTGATATATCTTTACCTACATTGTGTTACTTACTTGATAAAAAATCAAAATAGCCCAAAACATTCTAAACAGTTTCAAATGTCCAAATGTTAACCAATGTGCAGTTAAATTCAAGGAGTCATAACAGGGTTTATGTCTACATGTGATTTGAGACTGGTGATTCACCAATGTTTGCAGCAAGTTACAGCCATTAGCAAATTATGTCAACTATGGAAAGGATGCTATGTTTCATCAAGATTGTTGAGAAGAAAAGAAAGGCCTTTACAATTCTATGCATGGTATGTATGTATGTATGTATGTATGTTTGGTTTTTATATTAATTGATTTTTAATCATCAATACCAAATTACTATTGTACACTGCTTTATTGTCGCTATTAGCCGCCCCGAGTCTCTGGAGAGAGGCGGCATAGAAATTAAATAAATAAATAAATAAATAAATAAATAAATAAATAAAAACAACCAGTTAGTCTCAAAGTTTTGGAACTGCGACATACAAGCCATTAAAGTTAAAATTCTTTCATTAGTGATATTTTGTGATTTTCTGATGCATGGAAAATAAAAATATATTAATATGTAGCATTTATACTAGCAATCTGCTGGCTTTCTAAAGATGAAATGGAGTTATTTAATTGCCTGCGTTATGTGTAAGATTATGCCGCTGACAGGCAATTTTGATGTGCTTCATCTTGCATTTCAATTCAGTCCCTGATTTGCAATAAATTGGGATGCTCATTATAGGCATATTAGAGGGACTGGAGTTGGGCAGACACGTTGAATGTTTTCAGCTATGGAGAATGAATTGAACAGAACTTTAACCCAGATGTTTAATTTTCTTTAATGGTGCCCTAAGATGTACTATTTGCCAATGCTTGTAATTAATGAAAAGAGCAAGAAAATAATATTCACTTCATATTCACTCAGTGGGCTGGACAGGTTCATGACAAGCTTATGGCGTACTTTAATGAGAGTTTTAAATATCATAACGATGAGATTTCCACTAAAAATTAATTAACGTAGTTTTTATTCTAATCCAAATTAAATTGGAAATTGATTCCCATAAATTGCAGATATTCCAACAGTTAGTTTAGGAACATTTCCAAATTTGATAATGTGTTGCTGTTGCAATGGTTGGTACAGCATGCCACCATCTATTAAATAAGAAAGCCAAAATACTGATATAATCAAAGTGCTAATGTCTATATAAACTAATGTGGAATAAAACTATTAAGGGCAGAGGATAGAAAAGTTACATACCCACACTAAAGTAAAGTGATGCAAAATAATGTGAAAATGAACAAACTTTTGAACTAATTCCCATACCAGCAAAGTTTAATTCAAGATTTCACAAATGCAGTTAGCCCCCAATGCAAAATAAGTGGGACTTTCTGCTTTTTCTCTACTTTTGTTCTCTACAAATCTACATTTGCATACCATTCAAAAGAGACAAAAAAACCTAGGAAGAAAACAAGGCTAAAACACAGCACCAACATGCCAAAAAGCAGGAGTCAACTCCAGGCAAACAATCAGAGATAATTCAATACTTTAATCAAGAATGAACCACCAAGAAGGAAAGCACATCCCTGCCTAAATGTGCAGAACAAGCTATTATACATAAACACTTACTGATGATGTTTATTAGTTGGGCGATGAAATGTCTGCAAGCAACCAAGCCCAGAAGGCACCAAAAATTCCACAGTCCTCTATGCGCTTCAACATGTGGTCAGTGTTTGAGGGGTGGAGCTTTGCAGTGTTACCAGTCACAGAGAACAGAGCTCTCCATGCCTGTGGTGGCTTCTCCCTTTTTGTGGGCTTTGAAAGGTGCCAAAACCACCTTGTAGGGATGGTGAAGCTAAGGAGGGGCGCCCTGTGAGGTCTCAGGAGAGATCACAAATCTCCTGTTGAATCCTGGACCCTTTTCTCACTCTATGCCATAACATAGAAAAGAGGCAGTCTAAGATGGCTTCCAAGAAGCTGGGGAAGCAGATGACTATCTAACCATAGTGCAGGTGCAGACATTGGTGAACAGTGCATGAATTGGGTGAGAAGAATTATTTTTATTCAAATTTTCTAGGAAAAGAGATGTTCACAATTGTTTTTAAAGTAGCAGCAATCTAGCACTCTGAATTGAAGGAAAGAATTAAAGGGGAAAAGGCAGAAAAATCACTAAAATGTAAAAAAAAAAAGATTTTTAAACTGCTTAGACACTGCTTTGGATAGGCATTTTGAAATTCTAGAATTATCTATTTAAAAATCAATGTTATTTTTATATTGTGGGAAAATATAAAAAAACTGGTTAGTATTGAAATCCAATTTAAGAGCACCACCTGCTGATGAAAGGAAAAACAACATAATCCCAAAATCTTGGAACTATCTGATTGCTTGGGATTTAAATGTGATAATATGGAGTCCTCGGAGAGAGGCGCCATAAAAGTCCAATTAATAAATTATCATTAAAATGACCCCTAAAAATTACAATTCGAGACTGAAATTTGTAGAGGGCGCTAAGGAGGTTCAGGAAAACTTATGGGACTATCCAGAGGAACAGGTTGATTAATTTTGGGATACAAAGAACTAAGAATTCTTTTGAGAAGTGACTATAGGTTTGAATATATGGTTTTTGGATTATTGGACAGAAGAGGAACACAATGATGCTTCATCAAGGAGAAATGAGTGGAACTTGGGAAGAGATGGCATCGGTAATCCAAAATTAAGGGATACACTGACGAGTCATTTAAAGTAAATAATGAATTGAATAGAGAGCATCGGTGGAATGCTGGGAAATATAATACAAAGGACAATGAGTGATCAGTACGCTCAGGAAGAGGAGGAATTAACTGAAAGAGCAGATGAAAAAATGGAACAGACAAAACAAATTTTGCTATGGAAAGCATTTGGCATCTTATCTCTTATGGCTCTTAGAAGTTCAAATGCTCCTTTTGCTTATTCAGAATTTTTCAGCATAAAAATAAAAGGCAATGCTTCGCTGTCAAAGTGAGTGGAATTACTTTTTAAATTACAAAGATGACATAGATGAATTTTCATTCTATTGTTTTATATAGTCTTTTTTCAAAAGAGCAACTTATCTGTACTCTTTAGGAGTATCTGAATTCTTGCATGAAAATCACCTGTCGCACTATGGCTGGAATGTGGAAGTAAAAACAAATGATATAATTTGAGCACTTCATGTTTACATGAACCCTATTGACTCTTATATGACTGGTATGATTTGTTCTGTAGTGTGGCTGTTTTTCTTATGTGATATTAATTATAATTAATAAATAATCTTGAAACTCCTGCAACAGATATCTGACCTTTAATGCACAAGGAAAAATAATTTTAAAGGAAAAGGGTTAAGCAACCTTTCCTATTATATATGTTTTAGAACTTTGTTTTAGTCAAAACAAAAGGCCCCGAGATAACATATGACTCTTAAGCCACTCTTAATTCATCATGCAAGCAGAGAAAATAAATTTTGCATGATAATATGGTTTACTCATGCAGTGGCACTGTACACTACTAATTCAATTCAGTTCAGTCTATTAAATTTGTTATGGCTGCTTACTCCATTAGTCTCTGGGCAGCTTTAACAGTACAAAAAAACAAAAACAAAAAGGCCCTCAATTAAAAACATATTAAAAAACAGTAAGGTTTAAAATAGCCAGAAGACTAAGTAGTATAAAAATGACAAATGACCCTAGGAAGAAAATCTAAACCTTAAAATAAATGAAGGACTATTTAGCAGGAATAAAGACTAATCATGGCTATATCAATTAAAAAAAACATGCTTAGAAAAGAAATTGAATCAGACTGTAAAACATTGAAACATGAAGAAAAATTGGAACCCTGCAAGGGAAATAAGCCTATAGATGAAGATACAAGCAAAATATAACAGCTATTTTGCTCTTACTTCCTGCTCCTTCTCAATTTTTCACATATACAACCAACAAAATAGCAGTGTCCCAGAATGAGACTTTTCTATCCCTGACAAAGTTAGTTACTACAATACAATAGTGGCTCCCCTTCTGCTCTCTTTAAATGATTATCTGGCACTGGTATAGTTCTGATATAGACATAGAAACTTAGAAGACTGACAGCAGAAAAAGACCTCATGGTCCATCTAGTTTGCCCTTATACTATTTCTTGTATTTTATCTTAGGATGGATATATGTTTATCCCAGGCAAGTTTAAATTCAGTTACTGTGGATTTTGTTTGCTGGAAGTTTGTTCCAAGCATCTACTACTCTTTCAGTAAAATAATATTTCCTCACGTTGCTTCTGATTTTCCCCCAAACTAATCTCATGCCCCCTTGTTCTTGTGTTCACTTTCGTATTAAAAACACTTCCCTCCTGAACCTTATATAACCCTTTAAAATATATTTAAATGTTTTGATCACGTTCCCCTTTTCCCCTTCTGTCTTCCAGACTATGCAGATTGAATTCATGAAGTCTTTCCTGATAGGTTTTATGCTTAAGACCTCCCACCATTTTTGTAGCCCGTAGACAGTAGCAATGGTAAGTTGCACCTGGTTCGTGGTGGAAGGCTCCACCCACCCACCCACACGGGGAAAAATGATTTTTTTAAAAAAATAATCTTTATTAAATACTATACATTGAAAGTAGAACAGAAAGAAATGTAATACATGGTATAACAATCATATAAATTATGCTAAGACAAGAGAAAAAGAAGAGAAGGGAGATAGAAGAGGGATAAATGAAGTATGGAAATTAGAGAAAGGGGGAGATGGGAGAAAAAAGAATGTGACAGCTAATTTAGCTGACACTTTGATAATATACGACTTCTGGTTTGAATATGTGGTTGGTGTGTGTTTCCCTTTATTTTGATTTGTTCATGGTGAAATGTTAATTGGATTTACTATATATAGATAGTGCTTATCTGGCGTGCTTATTTTTGTCTATATAGTCAATATTTTGTGGCTTTGTTCGTAGGGTTTAATATATGTCTGCAGGTTGTATCAATCAATGTCTTTTGCGAATTATGCAATGAGGTTATTCCCATTTCATATCATGAGTCCTCGGAGAGGGGCAGCATACAAATCTAATAAATTATTGTTGTTATTATTATTATTATTATTATTATTATTATTATTATTATTATTATTATGATGTCAATACAACACAGCAAACAAGATCACTATATGCTGGATTTCGTATTTCATCACATTATTATTATTATTATTATTATTATTATTATTATGTCAATACAACACAGCAAACTAGGTCACTATATGCTGGATTTCGTATTTCATCGCATTATTATTATTATTATTATTATTATTATTATTATTATTGACAGTGGATGAAGTCGTTACTGAGCATTCTTTTTTAATAATGTTTAAGTATTTTTTTGTGCTAGCCAATGGTACCATTTCTCCCAGGCCTTGTGGAAATCGGATTCATCCCTATTTTGCATCTTCATTGTCAATTTTGACCTTTCTGCACATTCCAGTATTATAAAGTTGCATGTGTAATACTTGGTTTCTCTGCATTTGGAGAATCAACATTTCTAAGGGTTTTTAATGGGGCTCTTCCCTTTTTCCAAATATCAGAAGTAGCTTAAACTGCTGTGGAAGAAATATCTCACATTAAACACCAGAGGTATCACGAAAAACAAAAGATACAGATTGATTAATTAATTAACTGCATATATTGCATGAGGTTTCTTTCTATCCTCACAGCCAATAACACATTAATTAATTTGAGGCAACTAATAAAGACGATTGGAAAAGAAGGTCGCTTTATTTCAGCTTTATGTTAATTTTTTTCCCTAAAATCATCCTCAAGCCATAAGTCAAGAATGTTTGAAATGCTGCAAGATTTCAGCTTTTGCCCTGAGTCAGAAATTGACTGGGGAAATCACAAATCATAATCACGTGAATGCTTCAACTGGTAACAAATGCAAGCTAGTTGTCAAATACCTGAATTCTAATCCCACAAACATGGAGTTGGTGTGATGGTTGTAACTTTGCCAATAGATCAAAACAAACAAACAAAACAAACAAACAATTATTTTGTCAAACAATTATAGGGTGATAATTTGTACAAATTAAACATTAGATAAGTAATGATAAAAAGTATCAAAAGAAGACAATAGGACAAGGACGGTAGGCACAGTGGTGTGCTTATGCACGCCCCTTACAGACCTCTTAGAAAGGGGGAGAGGTCAATTGTAGATAGTCTAAGTTTAAAGGTTTTGGGGTTAGGAGTAGAAACTACAGAATCAGGTAGTGCATTCCAGGCGTAGATTACTCTGTTGCTGAAGTCATATTTTTTGCAGTCAAGTTTGGAGCGGTTGACATTTAGTTTAAATCGATTTCGTGCTCGTGTGTTGTTGCGGTTGAAGGTGAAGTAGTCATTAACAGGTAGGACATTTTGGTATATGATTTTGTGAACTATAATTAAGTCGGAACGGAGACGACGGAGTTGTAAGTTGTCTAAACCAAGAATTTTAAGTCTGATGGAGGAATGAAGGACTCTTCTTGTGAAATATTTCTGGACTCTCAATTGTGTTGATGTCAGATATGCAATGTGGGTTCCATACAGGCGAGCTGTATTCTAGGATTGGTCTGACAAATGTTTTGTAAGCAACTGTTAGCAGTTCAAAATTAGCTTTGAACTATGATTAAATTAACTTTCATAACTTGACTAGCTGTATAATTTCCTAAAGCTGTTTATTAAAACCTACAGTATTTTAATGATATACTGTACATACACACCCTGAAAAGATGTTAATTCTATAAAGCAACGGATCAATATCAGGATTTGCTATTATACTAAGAGCAGCAGGGAGGTGAGTAGGAATAGTAAAGCTCCCGTACATGTCACTATTATGACTTATTTAATTCTAAAAAGAAGTTTTATTTTCTAGGGTGAAAAGGACATAGCCACTGGCATACTGAACACAGGATTGCAACATCTACATGGAGAGTTATATTTTTTTTAAAAAAAGAAAGGTAGCAGCAGATTTACTGTTGTATGTCAACAGATGGCAGAAGACTGAACTAGATTAATACTAGATAAAGCTTTTTATTTCCTGAGAGTTTCTCAGAAGTAAAACACACAGCATATCCTACCTCCTTGACTCCCCCTTTGATAAAAACCTTGCAGATGCAGCAAACATTGGATATTAGTATATTAGTTTGCCAGTTAAGCTGTTAAATAAATATATATGTTTCACCTAATGGAAATGATTCCATAATATTAAATTTACTTCAGAAACAATTTCACAAGACTTTGGGCTATGAATTTGCTCCTATTGTCTTTCTGCTCTCCTGCCACATGAAGTCTTATGAGTTTTAATATTCCCTTTTCTAGTCATTCATGATATTCTACGTCATTATCAACTGACAGTCACTTTACAGAACATTACCTATCATTTTAAAAGATGCTGGTAGTTTTTTTAAAAGACGATTTCCTTTTTCTGCCTGGTTTAACAGTGAACAAACCAATGGCCCCTCTGCTTTTCTTACCTACACAGACATTGAGCATTTCATTATTATTATTATTATTATTATTATTATTATTATTATTATTATTATTATTATTTGTTTTGGGGGGGCTGCACTAAGGGAGGCTCATCAAATCTCACTGTACACTGAGGTGTCTCCCAGGGGCCACTGCCAGCAGGGACAGGAGGCGGATTACAAACATTGTTGAGGCTGTGAGTAAAGGTAATAACGTTGATGTGGTGGTGCATCTTGGCACAAATGATTTGTCCCAGAGAAATGTTAATGTAGTAAAAAGAGATTTTCAATGTCTAAGTGTGGAGCTGGGTAAAATAACTGATTCAGTGACTTTCTCAGAGGTGTTACCGGTTTGTGGCCAAGAGGATAAAACAATGTGTATCAGAGAGTTTAATGTGTGGTTAAGGCAGTGGTGTAATGCTGAAGGTTTTGGCTATGTAAGTCATTATGTCAGTAGGTGGTCTAATAGGGAGTTGTTTAAGAGGGATGGTTTGCATCCATCATACAGAGGTACCCAGGTGCTTGGTGAGGAATTCAGAACTTTTTTGGACAGGCATTTAAACTAGGTAAAGGGGACAGAGATGTAACTGATGTGGGTGATTTCTGTCCCTGACCAATGAGGATAAAGCAGTTTTTGGAAGCTTATGAAAAGGGAGCTGCAAATGAAATAGATGTAGTTGTTGATGATAAGGGGCAAACTAATAATGAAAATAATGTTCTTCGGGTAATGTGCACGAATGCTCGAAGCTTGAGCAACAAGCTCTGTGAATTAATGGCCATAATATATAGAGATAATTTGGACCTGGTTGCCATAACTGAGACATGGTTTAAGGATTCTAATGAATGGGAAATATCCATACCAGGATATACACTGTATAGGAAGGATAGAATAGAGAGAAGGGGAGGTGGAGTAGCCATTTATATTAAAGAAAGTCTAAAAACAACACTAATTCACAATACATGTCAAGATCTAGAGACTCTCTTGATTTGCATGCAAAATAAAGAAGGTTCTGTCATTAGAATTGGGGTGATCTATAGGCCTCCAGGGCAATCCGAGGAATATGACAACAAGATGGTGGATGAAATTACCCAAATGGCAGTAAAGGGAGATATTGTGGTTATGGGTGATTTCAACATGCCTGATGTTGACTGGAATGTCCCCAGTGCCCTTACATGCAAAAGTAAGAATATAGTAGAGGCCTTTACAGGAGCAGCTCTGGCACAGCTGGTTAAGACACCAACTAGAGGGGAGAATATTCTAGATTTAGTTTTTACGAATGGGAATTGGGTTTCAGATGTCAAGGTGGGAGAAAATTTAGGATGCAGTGACCATCTATGTTTGTGGTTTGATGTAAAAACTAATTGTGAGCAATCCTATAATGCAACCAAAGTATTGGATTTCAGAAAAACAAATTTTAATGCAATGGGGGAATATTTAGAAAATGAATTAAAGGGGAGGGATAAAATGGCAGGAGCGAGCACCCAGAGGACTGTATTAAAAAAGGCCATCTTAAAAGCCACTGGACTGTATGTAAGACAAATAACTAAAGGTAAAAGTAAGAAGAAACCGCTATGGTTTAGCAATGATGTAAGGGCTATAGTCAATGAAAAAAAGGCTGCCTATAGGAGGTATAAAGAGTCTGGAAGTATAGCTGATAGGGAGGTGTATAAAATGAGACAGAAGGAGGCGAAACAGATAATATATGCTGCTAAAGCCTCAAAAGAGGAAGAAATTGCCAAATCTGTAAAGAAGGGGGATAAAACCTTCTTCAGATATATTAGTGATAAGAAGAAGAAAAACTGCGGCATCACGAAACTTAGTACCGGGAATAATACATGCATTAATGGGAATAAGGAGATCGCTGACCATTTCAATAGCTACTTCTGTTCAGTTTTCTCAAAAGACACCGTACAAAATAATACTATAGAGGGATATAGCATTGCTTCCAGCTGTACGGATTCAGCTCCAGTGATCTTAGAAGCCGATGTCTTAGAAGAACTTGAACGATTAAAGATAAATAAGGCAATGGGTCCAGATGGCATCCACCCCAGAGTTCTTAAAGAACTCAGATCTGTCATTACTACCCCCCTGACTGATTTGTTTAACCAATCCTTGTTAACAGGAGAAGTTCCTGAGGATTGGAGAATGGCCAGTGTTGTGCCTATTCACAAGAAGGGCAGTAGAGAAGAAGCTGGTAACTACAGGCCAGTTAGCTTGACATCAGTTGTAGTTAAAATGATGGAGACTCTACTCAAAAAGAGGATAAATCAGCACCTAAAAAACAATAACTTATTGGACCCAAATCAGCATAGCTTTACTGAAGGCAAATCATGTCAGACTAATCTCATTGATTTCTTTGACTATGTCACAAAGGTGTTGGATGAAGGTGGTGCCGTGGATATTGCCTACCTGGACTTCAGCAAAGCCTTTGATATGGTTCCATATAAAGAGCTGATAGATAAATTAGTGAAGATTGGACTTAATCCCTGGATAGTTCAATGGATTTGCAGCTGGCTGAAGCATAGACATCAGAGAGTTATTGTTAATGGCGAGTATTCTGAGCAGAGTCAGGTTACAAGCGGTGTGCCACAAGGGTCTGTTCTGGGTCCTATTCTTTTTAATATGTTTGTGAGTGACATAGGGGAAGGTTTGGTAGGGAAAGTTTGCCTATTTGCCGATGACTCTAAAGTGTGCAATAGGGTTGATATTCCTGGAGGGGTCTGTAATATGGTAAATGATTTAGCTTTACTAGATAAATGGTCAAAGCAATGGAAACTGCAGTTTAATGTTTCCAAATGTAAAATAATGCACTTGGGGAAAAGGAATCCTCAATCTGAGTATTGTATTGGCAGTTCTGTGTTAGCAAATACTTCAAAAGAAAAGGATTTAGGGGTAATGATTTATGACAGTCTCAAAATGGGTGAACAGTGCAGTCAGGCGGTAGGGAAAGCAAGTAGGATGCTTGACTGCATAGCTAGAGGTATAACAAGCAGGAAGAGGGAGATTATGATCCCGCTATATAGAATGCTGGTGAGACCACATTTGGAATACTGTGTTCAGTTCTGGAGACCTCACCTACAAAAAGATATTGACAAAATTGAATGGGTCCAAAGACGGGCTACAAGAATGGTGGAAGATCTTAAGCATAAAACGTATCAGGAAAGACTTAATGAACTCAATCTGTATAGTCTGGAGGACAGAAGGAAAAGGGGGGACATGATTGAAACATTTAAATATATTAAAGGGTTAAATAAGGTTCAGGAGGGAAGTGTTTTTAATAGGAAAGTGAACACAAGAACAAGGAGACACAATCTGAAGTTAGTTGGGGGAAAGATCAAAAGCAACATGAGAAAATATTATTTTACTGAAAGAGTAGTAGATCCTTGGAACAAACTTCCAGCAGACGTGGTAGATAAATCCACAGTAACTGAATTTAAACATGCCTGGGATAAACATATATCCATCCTAAGATAAAATACAGAAAATAGTATAAGGGCAGATTAGATGGACCATGAGGTCTTTTTCTGCCGTCAGACTTCTATGTTTCTATGTTTCTACACATGTTGTGAATTGACAATAATTTTGAATTGAATTGATAGTCATTGCCATATCATAATGGGATAACATTTTGCAAGGTTTAAAGAAATGTCAGTGCCACTGTATGAACAGCTTATGTCAGAAGCAAAATTTGTATTTAGCAGAAAGAGACATAGATATTTTCTTTTTCTCTTTAAAGACTTTCCTCAAATATATTTCTTAGAATCTCTTTATCCTAAATAATTTGTCAACAGATTCCTCACTTTAGTTTTTAGATGATCATACAGGCCAGAAAAGAAAGTAGAAATTATTCCATATTTATGATGTACCACCCATCAAAATTTGAATGTGTGTATGCATGTGAAATATAGCTTAATAATCAGATAATTTAAAAGTAGTAAAAGTCACAACTATTAAAAGATGATTTATCTGTCTGTCTGTCTGTCTGTCTGTCTGTCTGTCTGTCTGTCTGTCTGTCTGTCTATCTATCTATCTATCTATTTATCTATCTATCTATTTATTAGACTTCTATGCTGCCCTTCTCGAAGTGATTCAGGACGGCATACAGCAGAAATTCTAAAAAATCCCATGTACGGTCATCCACATTCATCCAATTCATTCACAACATCAGCTGGAGACAATCTCATTGTTCACAGCCCCCATGCCCGCCAGCAGAGGTAGGTCTCTGCTATGTATAATGGCGCAATGATAACAATAGATTTGCAAAATGCTGGTGAACCTCAACTATGTGACAAAGCAGAAAGCCATGACATTCCTCCTATGGCAGATCAATTATAAGTTCCCATGAGTATGCTGAAATTACAAGGAAATGATTCACTCAAATACCATACTAAGGAGTGCCTTCCACTCCCAGGTGACTCCTGATTCATCTCCAAATAAACATTCCTGTTCTGCTAGAAATCATGCTAGAAAAGGAAAAGGTAACTTAAAAAGTATTTTTCTAACACTTCAAACAGGACAGGTGATTGCTTAAAAAGCAATCAGAGAAATCACCTTAGGGGATAAACTGGACTTGTATCTCCCTGCCTCTTTTTTCTGCAACATGGAATTTTCCAATACTACATCACTGGAACTTGCAGATTAACCCCCTCCCCAAATAATTAGTGGACTATCATTTTTTTTTTAAAGTAAACAAAGCAAGCCTCCATTAGATCTAATGCATCTGTTTTTCAAAGTCTCCCATAAATCCCCTCAAAGAATGTGATATTTGAATTGCCATGAAGCCCTTAATATCTCTGGAAATTAACAAATAGAGAATCAACTGCAAAATGCTATGGACACATAAAATGGCTTTTAAATTGTATTTAACCTGTCAATGATGACTTGCTGTACCTAATGGAAATGTGTGAGTAGTATAGCAAGGGAGACTATTTTTACACCTTGATTGTATTGCTGGAGAGACGGAGTAACGACACGGACACAAGAGCTGGATTTAAATTGGGTCATTTTTATTAACATAAATTTGCATAATTTATTCAATACTTTGCATAAATTAGCATAATCAACTATGACCCGGAACTGGACCTGCAGGGTCAAACAACTACTTCCGGAGCGGAAATGACGTTATGCCAAAAAACATTCCTGGGCAACTCATGGGCGTATCTCGATGCAAGTCCAGGTGAGGGCCAGGCCGTCACCTGCGACCCTGCCATGCTGTGCATGAGGGGGGTCCCACCGGCTAACCGGAATCCGGGAATTAAAGGTGCAGGACCCAAAGACAGGTTCCCCCCAGCTGCTCAGGCAGAAACTCCCTCCATGAGCTTGCGGAGAACCTGTCAATCATCCCCAAAGATGCCCAAGGGAGAACGCGCGGTTGCTAAACCACCCCAGTTTTCCGCCCCTAACCTGCCTACCCAAATGACCAAAGGTAAGCCAATTAACCTAATAAATGCAAGCACCCCCTAACCGCACATCCATCACCTCAGTGTGGAATGGGCGAAAAAACAGCTCTGCTAAGAGGCAGAACTGCAAAAAATTCCCATTCGGCCCCCTAAGGGCGACCCCTAAGCACACTGCGAAATAGTGGAGGGCGGGCGGGTGTCTGCTCAGCTCTGCAGTCCGGGCAAAAAGGGAGAGCCCCGGGCCTGCTCGCCCTTATATAGGGCAAGCAGGCCCCGCCCGGACCAATCAGGAGCCTGGCCAATCAGGCCCTGATCTCCCGAGCGAAGTCTCGCATCGCGAGACTTCGCCCGGGATCCAAAATGGCGGCCGCCATGAGGGACCGTGTCTCCCGGTCCCTCCAGCAAAGCCTGCCTGCCGGGTAAGTCCGGCGCTGCCCTTTTTTTTAAAAAATGAAGCAAAATCATACCCCCTACCCTATGGCAAAAATCTTGAGTATTAACTTGAATTACTCATTTTCCTTCACTGCCACTATATGAGAAGATATCTTGAGCAATCTCAAGCACATCTATTCAAAAGGTCCTCTCGCTTCATTCAAAGAGGATTACAGTACTCCTGTATGGGTGTTCATTTTTGCTCTGTAGAAATACCAGCAGTTCTTGTCATGGTCTGATTACTTCTTTGGTTTCCCTGTTCGTAGATACTTCATACACCCAGGCTTAAACTGTTTGATTTTTGCGCATGAACCAGTGGGTTAGGAAGACTTTAAGAATCCTTTCCTCTATTTTGGCCACAGTAATTAGATAAGGTTTCCTCCATCCTTACTTCCACTCCAACCCAGGACAGGAAAAATAAAATGCCAGTCACCAGGACATGTGCTTGTCAGGAAATATATTTTTCTATGAGATTCTTTCCACTGATTTCCTAAATGTACTTGATATCTTCTCATCTGAAGTTTCCCTTGGTCAAACAAGGAAAGTAGGAAGTTAGGCAGATTGGCTATCCTAGGAATTCAGTAAATGTGGACCGGAAACTTTCCTAAATCCTGTCATTTCTGCTTCATCCAGAAATTTTAAAATAAAGTGGTACCTCTACTTAAGAACGCCTCTACTTATGAACTTTTCTAGATAAAAATAGGATGTTCAAGATTTTTTTGCCTCTTCTCAAGAACCATTTTCCACTTACAAACCTGAACTTCTGAAACTGTAACCGGAAAAAGGCATGGAGAAGCCTCTGTGGGGCCTCTCTAGGAATCTCCTGGAAGGAAACAGGGCCTCCATTCTCCCTGTGGTTTCCCCAATCGCATGCATTATTTTCTTTTACATTTATTCCTATGGGAAAAATGCTTCTTCTTATAAACTTTTCTACTTAAGAACCTTGTCACGGAACAAATTGTAAGTAGAGTACCACTGTATTCCAAAACACATTTTAATCATCAGTGTCACTGGATTTGAGTCAATGCTAAAATGTTTGGGTGAGAAATATCAAATACTGTCCCTTGCTTTGAGTGTGGCATCTTCAGCTTCTCATACTGCAGATAGTTTTTGACCTGTGACCACAATTAAGTCCTGCTACCTGGTTTATAATTTTTTTGCTGCAGATGTTAAACAAATTGCAAACTCCTTAAGTGAATCTGACTTTCCACATTGACTTTGCTTATCGAAAGTCCCCTAAGGTCATAATTGGTGATCATGTGACCTCCAGGATGCTGCAGCCACTGTAACTACATGTTAGTTACCAAGTCTGTCATCTGTACCTCTATAACTGTTTTGGTTCTGCAATCAACAAGACAGACACAGACTCCAGAGGATAATCAGAACTGCAGAAAAAAACAATTATTGGCAACCTACTTTCCATTAAGGTCCTGTGTACTGCACAAGTCAAAAAGTGGACTTTGAAAATTTTACTGATCCCTCTCATCCTGGACATAAATAGCTTCAACTCCTACTCTTCTCAAAATGATGCTATAGAGCACTGCACATCAAAACAACTAGACACAAGAACAGTTTTTTCCTGAATACCATCACTCTGCTAAATAAAAAATTCCATCACCACTGTCAAACTATTCACTGCATTACTATTACTATTAGTCTTCTCATCGTTCCTATCACCCATCGCTTCCCACTTATGACTGCATGACTGTAATTTATTCCTTGTATCTTTACAATTTTTATTCGTATTGTTTTCTGATTGCTTACTTGTACCCTATGACAATCATTGTGTTGTACCTAATGACAAATGTATCTTTTATGTACACTGAGAGCATGTGCACCAATGACAAATTCCTTGTCTAATCACACTTGCCCATTAAAGAATTCCATTGCATTGCATTGCATTCCGTGTGCCTGAATTTTGACCATATAACTGCTGGGAAGTTATGAGCATTGTGAATACAAGGATAGGTCATAAATAAACTTTTAGAGCACCAACTTAGAATAAAATGGTTGTTAAATGAATGGTCCAATGGTAATAGGTTTATCTGTATGAGTGCCTTCTTTTCTGTGCCTCCTCTTCACTACCAATTTCTTTGGAATAGGGAAAGAAAGTGCTAGGAAGATCAGTGGAAGAATAACAGGATAAAATGAGTCCAGAGGAGGTGGAGAGAGAGAAAGTATACCAGCATTCCTTTATTAACTCAAAAGATGCTGCTAAACTAAGGAATTTTGTTCCACCAAAATTTAAACTGGTTTTCAATTTCCTATTTCATGTACTTGTCTAATCTGTATAGACTAGACAGATTATATTTGTCTAATATGTATACTTTTCTAATCTGTATAGTACACAAGAAGAAAATAGCACCAAAGCATTTCAGGTTGCAAGACTATTTTTGATGATAAAAATGTAGGTGGTCAATAAGGTTGGCCCTAGAGCTGCAAAAATACAACCACAACAATAGAAAAATGGTAACGAAAAAACTTTGAATGTATACTGAGTTGCATAAAGTGAGCCTTATTGATGACAAAATTAGTTTTTTCTTGGTTCAGAATGTGAATTTTCTACATTCTTTTTAGAATTTATTATACGTTTGTCTTGAACTCACCTCCCAGGATTTTTGTTGGGGGAATAGTAAAATAGATTCCTATTGCATGTTGCCTTAAGCCTTTGAATGAAAAGTAGGGTATACATCTAAGAAATAAACAAATATGCTTATAATCTGAATCAGAACATGACTCTGATCTTATATATTGTTTAAGAAAATTTTAACTAATATACCTGCAGGAATATATTAGTTTAATTAAAATGAAGTTAAGAAGTGCATATACAAAATTCAAGAATTTTCATTTTCATTATATGATAAATCAGGAAGACTCCTTCCTTCCTTCCTTCCTTCCTTCCTTCCTTCCTTCCTTCCTTCCTTCCTTCCTTCCTTCCCTTCCCTTCTTTCCTTTCCTTTCCTTTCAGATGCCCTCTCAGATAATTAGACCAACAGTGGACTCTAAGTGAGGTCAAGCTTTGCAGTGTGCTTCTTAACCACTTAAGTTGTTCAGTGTAATGGATGTTTCATTGTTATTTCGTGAGATGTGCCTTAGTTTAAAAAAAAATGCTGTAGACAATTTTCAGTACTGTGGAAGTTATAAGCTTTGAATCAAGGCTGTATGAGGTCAAGCCATTTTACCCTGTGGGGAAAAAAATCAGACTGGCAAAAGCATTATTCAGTCTGTTTACTGAAATGCATTTCTTCATGAGACAAAAGTTCTCTTACTCATTTAATTCTTAAAAAAACCCATGCTAGTTCCTTATTCTGCAGAAAATCCAGTCTATTCAATTTATCTTGCTTTCCTTTTCTTTAATCCCACTCCCACTATCTGTACCAATTCATATACCTTCAGATTATACCTCTGTCCATACACATGAAGCAGGATTTCTTTGTAAACAGGCAATCTTTAAGATCTCCTATAATTAAATTTACTTCTCTCATGCACATTGAAAAAGTATTGTTGGATCCACAGGTGAATTGTTCTTCTCACATCAGCATGAATATGTAGTACATAAGTTCTCTAAGTGTGAATGGTAACTCCTAAGAGGGTAATGAAACAGTGTATGGGTTTTGCCAGACTACATCTTTCTTCTGATGCAATAGTACATTCTATGCAAAGCAATTGATTGGTCCCAGAACCTTTTACGAAGAAGGTATAATCATGCTAGAGGTCTGGAGACTTTTATGTACTAGGAAGGGAAGATGGTGATAGAATAAAAGAATGTGGAATAGGATTTACAAGTACCACAATGGAGGCTAGAACAAAAAAAGGAGATGGACTGTGAAGGCGGCATGAAAAACAATTTACTATTTGCCGATGTTTTTCAAGTAGCAGTAATTTAAGAACAATTTGAGAAAAGGCAATTTAAGGTAAAGAAACACAGTTCTTTTTTTTTCTCCTTGACTTTACCAAATGAGATAAGCTGTTTTGTAAAATACAATGAAACCAAAATTTGTGAAATACAATGAAACAAAAATAGTCGACTTCATCCTTTCCATGAAAAGCATAATATTAAATGTTGTTTTTGTTGCTTATTTCCATAAACGGCTTTACTTTATAAACTTGCTTCATTTGAGAGAGGGATGAAAACTTCATTATTAAAAGGAAATGATATCTCCATTTCTTGCCTAGCCCCAAAGGAAATATAGGTGTTAATTAGGGGGAGGGAACTGTTTGCATAAACCTACTTTGTTTTCCATTCACATTTTCCATTGTCAGGCAAAATTCTTATGATTTAGTTGGAGTGGAACCACTGATGTGTATTCCTTGGGTGTGATAATTTAGCCAACTATGAATCCATTCAACAGTAATCTGGTTTAGCCCAGTTTCACCCTTTTATTAAGAAGAATGTTATAAGAGACTCTGCTGAAGGCTATGCTGAGGAATAGCTACACTATGCTTGTGGTATTCCTCTGATTTACTCATGATACTTTATCAAGTAAAGATTCTAAACCTTGTGAATATTTTCTGAGAAACTTCTAATAATAAATAATAGTACTAATAATAGCCCAGACAAGAATTGAATAAAGAATTATAGGAGAGCTGTAATTTACTGCCGAGATGTCCTGATAATCTAACAAACTATATCACAAAAATATTATTGTTTTACAGTAACTCTTTTTCATATAATTGCTGGTAAAATATCAAAAGCAAGAAACTTCTATTACATTGAGATGGTCCCCTTGGGCCAGAAGGCCTGCTAAATAACATGGAGCGCACAAAGTCAAATAATCTAAAAAAAGTCAATAATCTAAAAAACCCATAGGGTTTTTATTATCTATTTTATGATCAAATTTACACCCTGTCTTTTTATTTGTATGAACAATAGTTTAAGTTGGCTTAAGTGAGCTAAATTTTATTTTGTAATAGTTTTTTTTTTGGTTAGGTATGATGGTAAGATGAGGGGGGGAAAGAGCATTGAGGGCATACTGAAGCTCGCTGAATACAAAAAATAACACTTACTCAAACTTCCTAGTTCTTCCCCGCCAGTTTTGTCACCTGAAACCACAAAGAAGCTGCTACTTCCTGTCATTACATTTTTCACGACAATTATTAATCATTGACTGATTATCAAGAGTAAAAAGTACTTCAAAAATATTTATTTACTCTTTCAGAAACAAAGAAGTGATTGAATAAGATTTTGAAAAGACTTTGTGAAGACACTTTAACAACAGTCTGCATTAATAACATTTTGATAGGACTTCAAATCATACTTCAGTAAAGAAACTTGGGAGGAATATTCACCTCATTCAAAATATTTATATTACTACAGAATTTAAAGTTCAAAAATTAAAATCACATTGCGGCTACTTATAATCAGACCAGATGGAAGGCAGAACGTATGTGTATGTGTTTTTATAGCTGAGACAAATCTACAGTAGTAAGTATTAGATAAGGATGTACATTAGCCTAGAGAAAACTTGATATCATTGAGGGATGTATCAGGGTTGTCTCAGGGGGCCAGGATTGGTGAGCCCAGGATAGACATGGCCAATTCGACACCACTCGTGTTGGGGCACTGGTGGGGCACTGGTGTTGATCCAAACACTCTGCAAGTGAAAATGGGCTCTTGAGCTCTGTTTTCAGCTGCCATTGCCTCCTGAAACCCTCTGCCAGTGAAAATGGAGCTTGGGTTTTCACTGGCAGAAGCGGGCTGGTCCTTTGCTGTTTACAGGGTGGCCCTGTGGGCCAAATCTAAGTACCCTGTAGGCCGAATCCGGACCTCAGGCCTCGAGTTTGACACTCCTGGTCTAGAAAGTCTGATAATTGATTGATTGATTGTTTTAATAGTGGGTTATATATATAAGCCAATATATATATATAAAACTGTATATATATATTAAAGTGTATTAATATATATATTACTGTATTATTATTAATGTGAATAAAATAAACAAACAAACAAATAAAATAATGTCATCCAGAATGCAATTGCAAACCATTTCTACATTATGCCAAAAAAAGTTGGATGCATCTATGTAAGTCACCAACACTTGAGCTTAACTTCAAAAATAACTTGACTACTTCAGCAACAGTGGACCTGACAATAGTGGAGTTGAAGAAGACTGATACAAAAAGTAACTCAAAATTGCTGGAAGTAGTTTTGGAGTGATCACAAGTCCTTAATCCTTCTTTAGTTTCATTTAAAATTGGGTCTATGTGGGCAGGCTTTTTAGAAGCCTTTAGGCATTTGTTTGAATATTGTTTGATGCATCAGTTAAATCCATAGATTCACACTACTAATTTATGATTAAGTAGATTGGATCTGCTGTTGTTTAGATTGTGATTCAGATAGAATTGTATTAGCTCTAGCTATGGAACTAATTTTTTTTACAGTTTTGAAATGCAAGTATTTTGCAGAATACTCCCCCCTCCCCTTTTCTGGCATATAATGGTTTACCTCATTCTGGCAGAGTTTCCATAAGATTTCTAGGGTTTCTTAAACTCTGCAATCTACAGAAGTTGATCCTGCTTTTATCATTGGTCCTTCATCTTGATTTCTGTAGTCATAGGCAACGGTTCCTAACTATAATGATGCAAAATGACCACAGTGATATGTTACGTTGATACGACAAAAGCACTCTCCTTTATATTTTCATTCCAATGTTGGATGCAAGTACTTAAAGAGTAACACTTGTGTCATAGAGCACATTTTAACACTTGCTTCCTGCAGATTGCTTTGCCTGTGACTCACATGTAAGAGTGCACAGGTACCTGTGCAGAGCCTTAGGAAGGCCACAGCATTGTAATTCATTAGTCACTCCCAAGTGGATTGCTGCAATGTAATCTACCTGGAGCCAGCACTGCAAACTATTCTGATGATATAGCAGCACAGGAACTTATGGGAACCTCAGTGCCCATAACTATATCTTGTCTCTGCTCTGTGAGCTGTACTAGCTCCCAGCATGCTTCCAAGTGGAATTCAAGGTGTTGGTTGTCCTTATTTCATGCAGTCAGGTTATTTGTAGGGACTGCCTCTTCCTAGTTGTTTGTGTCTATCCCATTAAGTCTTGCAGGAGGAACACATTTGGGGGTCCCTTCATATGGACATCTTTTATGTTGCAGCTCCTACCCCCTGTAACACCATAATAGCACTAGCAATAGCACTTAGACTTATATACTGTTTCACAGTGCTTTTACAGCCTTTCTAAGTGGTTTACGGAGTTAGTATATTTACCCCACAATCTGGCTCATTTTACCGATCTCGGAAAGAGGGAACGCTGAGTCAATCTTGAGCTTTGTGAGATTTGAACTGCCAAATTGCAGTCAGCTGGCAGTTGGCAGAAGTTGCCTGCAGTACTGCATCCTAACCACTGAGACATTGCGGCTTATAGTCCCAAGATTGTCCTTGACTAATTCAATACATCTATAAAATCAGGTGACCTTGGACCATATTTTTCACACTATAACCACTGCCACCACCTGTCACCGCTGCCGCCACTCACTGCCGCTAGAGAAAGCTGGAGTCTTGGCTGCTGAGCAGCTGATTGGCAGTTGGATTGGCCTCCAAGAATACTGTCAAGCAATTGTTTTGGCAACAGGGATCACCATTGCTACCATCATTGGTGCCATTCGCTGTTGCTGTTTGCCAACACCAATCGCCGCTGCCAATCACTGGCATCAATCACCACCAATAGCCACTGCCATTGGTGGTGATTGGCAGCAGTGGCAGCAATCAGTAGTGGTGGTAATCGGTGGCAATGGCAGCAACTCACTTCAGTTGACTGGTGGTGGCTGCAATGGAGCAGAGCCTTAATGAGCTACGTGCTGGGGCTGAAATAATGTGCTGAAGCTGACCAGCCTATTTGCTGTTTGCTGCAAGGATGCTAACCAGATGAATACCGGATGGATGCTGGGAAGCAGAGGCAGATTTTTTTTTCTTGTTTTCCTCCTCTAAAACGAATGTGCGTTTATAGTCCAGAGTGTCTTATAGTGCAAAAAATACCTTAATTGCTATTGCTATTGTCTGTTAATTTTTTATGCATTATGCTTTTTACCTTTCTTCATGTAAAATGAAATTCGTAATTTTATATATATTTGTTTACATATGATTTAATACTAAAAACGGGGGGGGGGGGGGGAAATGTAGTAATCTGAGATCCAAGAAGATCCTTGAGCTTATAGCTATTATTTGATTTGGGGAAATACAATCTTCATGGTGTTGTAATAACACTTCACCTATAAATCATGTCGTAGCATGTAATGGAAGATCTGTATTTCCAAACACTGACTTACTTTCAAGGATAATGCTTTCCCTTACCTTTGCCTTCTCAGTAATTTGATCCTGTTTCCGAACTTGATTCCCCATGATGGTTTCTACGTTCCTTCCAGAACTACAATAGAAGAATAATTTTTTAAAAGTTGGTTAGAAGCATTACAATGATTTAAGTGTGAACTAGACAACTATATTTTCCTAAAATTTATACCCCCTTTAAGTCTATATATACTATTATGAAAAATGAAGTTTTATGTTTCTGTAGTTCATACTATGCTCCAGGCTCAGTCTCAAGTAGTACATATGGGGAGGTTTGGGAAAAACTGTTAAAACTTAAAATAATCGGTCTCCCAATCATTGCAACTAGTACTGAGAACAATTTCCTCCTTTGATATAAGGCCGCATACTGTGATGCTGCTTTATTAAATGAAATGTAGGTATACTGCAGTGACCAAAGCAAATTATAGTGCTTAAGAGGTTAGTCCCAAGTTATTTTCAAAGCATGCTGCTGAGGCAAAACCTCTCCAAATTGCAGGTCACTGATACATCTTACAATTGATATTTCTGACACTAATCATTATGGCACTAAATTAAACTGATCCAATAAAAGCTAACAATATCTCTTTACACCCTGGTATGAACAACTTGGTTTTGAAGAGCACAGGAGATAAATTACCATACTTCTATGTAGAAGTACAGGAATGTATTTATCCATTGAACACCTACAGAAGATTGAGAAGTCCTTCATGTTTGACAACTGTTTCATGTTCCTCTTGTTAATTCAATAAAGTAAAGCTCTCTACAAGGACACATATTTTAAAATGATGCATTATCATGACAAAAAAATATTGGGAATGTATCAAAGGTGAATCAAAACCTGTACCAAACTAGGAAAATGTTTTGCAGAAAAGCTTTCCATTTTTAAAAAAATATATTTTCAGAGTTTTTAAAAAACTTTTAATTTAGACGGTAAAGAAAGGTGTCAAGAAATCATGAAGGTTTGGTGTTTATTTGTCTTTTGGTTTCACAGTAACTATGGTAAATATAATAACCTCATAATCTACCCATGACATTTATTTTCCTCAAAAAGAAAAGAAAAAGAAAAGAAAATGTTTTTCATAAAATTGAATGAGGCTGGCAGAAATCATAAAGGTGCAGTTTCTGGCCCAGTGCACATATGCACATGCACGCACAAACAAGGAGAGGAGAGAGAGAGAATATATTGTTTCATGTAAAAGTTGTTTGCACTTATGTTCACACTTATGTCTGTTGTAGTGTCCCCGTGGTTGTATGATCAAAATTCAGACTCTCGGCAACTGACTCATATTTATGACGGTTGCAGTATCCTGCGGTCATATGATCACATTTTGCTATATTTGTCTAATCAAAGTCAACGAGGAAGCCAGATTCATTTAACAATCATGTTACTAACTGAACAACTGCAGTGATTCACTTAACAACTGTGGCAAGAAAGTTCGTAAAATGGGGACAAACTCACTTAACAAACATTTCACTTAGCAATTGAAATGTTGGGCTCAATTGAAATGTTGGGCTCTATATCTTGAAATAGTGCACATAATTTTTCTGAATGTTCTGCGCTATTTCTTCATCAACCTTCTCAATGATATTGAAGTTTGATAAAATGCAGTTATTAAATGAATTTAAAACCATGATGAGAACGGTTTTAAATCCATTAATAACTGTGAATTTATCACATTTTTAATTATCGACGCATTATCAAGTGCCCTACATTTCCCCCCCCCCAAAAAATCTGACATATGAATGATCCAGCTGACCAATTAATAAATAGTAAGCAAAGTCTGGCAGTTGGCAGACAAGAGAACATTAAGCAGTTAATTTTCTGTCTTTGTAATATTCAAGGGAGCTATTGAAATATCAATAAATGAGAGCGGTTGGCAATATACAAAGTATGATAGCAACTTTTGCTCATATTTAATTATTGCAGGAAAACTTTTAAAAGGTTGTGTTTCTCTCATTGAATTCCAAAAAGCATATCTATTTTTTTTAGAGATTCATATTTTTACCAAAAGTATCTAGTATATTCTTGATAGTAGGACTAAGGAAGGTGAAGGAGAAAAATGAATGGCACTCAATGGACTGGAAAGATCAAAAAGGAGCAAAAACAAATGAAAGTTGAGTCCAACAATTCCTTTATTTAATCATGGGATTTCACGATTGTCTGTCTACAAAAACACTTGGCTTTTTGGGTAGCTCACAGTTGTTTTTAAAAATGGATTCTAAGCACTGCTTCCAAAAACTCAACGAAAAAAAATTGCCATCCTAAAAAGAGAAAATGGGAAGGCACGCTATGGAATACTGTAGCCTTAAAGTAATTATAAAAAGAAATACCATCCTCACAGCCTGAAAAAAGAAACAAGAAAAACGCAAATCCCAGATGTTATATAGTAGTCTTCACTTAGCCACCTAATTCAACAATCATTTGAAGTTACGGCGGTGCTGAAAATGTGGAGCTTAGAACAGTCCTTAAAATTGTGATGGTCACAGTATCCCCACAATATCATATGGTTATGGTAGGAGGCCGTGGTGACTGCTGGGCGGCTTGAGCAGGCGGGGCAGCTGGTGCATCCCCTGGCCGAGCAGCTTAGAGAGGTGGCCAATGAAGTGGCCCACCCATCAAGGAGACTCAGGTGTCTGGGGAGGAGACCAGTGGGGCGCTGCTGGAGCCTGGGCCACCTTCGGCCAAGCACAAACAGCAGGACGGCCACAGGAAAGGGGTCCAGGGTCCAGAGAGGGGCAGAGGCCACGGGTGCCATGGGCTATGGCTGGGGCGCTTCCGAGGTGCTTCCAGGGGCGGGGTGGCTCAAGCAGGCAGGGCAGCAAGTGTGACTCCTGGTTGAGCAGCTAAGAGAGGTGGCTGATGAAGCGGCCTGCCCATCAAGGAGCTGCAGGAGTCTGGGGAGGAGACCAGTGAGGCGCTGCTGGAGCCCGGGCTGCCCTCGGCCAGGCATAAGCAGCAGGACGGCCATGGGAAAGCGGGACCAAAGTCCAGAGAGGGACAGCCACCACAGGTGCCATGGACCATGGCTGGGGCGCTTCTGGTCTAGGCATCCAGCACTGTATTTCAGGTGTTAATCTACGCATGCGCAGGAAGTTAAAGGGCATGCACGCAAGTGCATGCACACACTTCCCCCTGACTGTTCCAGTAGGCCCTTTACTGCACACACACACTCACTCTCACTCTCTCTCTCTCACACACACACTGTATATATACTAATGTTTTTGTCAAATGCCAAGGAGGGTATGGCTAGCCGATGAGAGCTAAATAGCTTGAAATAGATCTATACTAGTCTCCCTTCATTTTCATTATCAGCAATAATACGTTACACATATAGATGATAGTTTGTCGACTATAAAGGTTTATCTGTCTTGGATATGGCCCCTGGAGAGGCCGAGAAGCAAAAAGGAAACTGTATGCTCCTCCCATATTTCAGTATATCAGATAAATAGATAGAAACACCCTCCCCACATATAACCCTTTCTTGGTACAAAGCTGAGAGGAGGCAAGCCTGTGGTCTAGAGGTTAAAGCCACTGCCTTACAAGGCAGACTCTGCAGGTTCAAATCCTGGTAATGGTATGGCTAGCTGATGAGAACATAATAAGCTTGAAATAGATCCATCCATCCATCCATCCATCCATCCATACACACACACACACACACACACACACACACACACACACACATACACACACAAAATACCCATGCTATGCTATGGAACTATATGATTGGGCTTGATAAACGGACACTTACATATTGAAAAATAATGAATAGTTTAAAATGTGACTGTATTATTCCATTAGAGACCTTAAGCTAAGTTTCTGTTACAGATGAAGACATTATTGTAAAGTATAACAACAATGAAATATATGGCTTTAAGGCCTTTAATCCCAGCAGCAACCGTGGCTTTTTGTTTATGTACCCAGGCTAATAAGTTGCATAGCATAGACTTTCAATTCATGAAGAATTGCTGAGGACTTCCCTGTAAACATTATTCCTGGATTTGCTGTCTGGCTGGAGGTGAACTGAGTCAGGAGCATACCACAAAGAACTGGCCATGGGAGAAACATTCACTCATTTGTATATGTGAACACAAACACACAAACACACACACACAAAGATTAAAAATAAACTTCTACAAGCTAATGTGCAGGAATTTGTTTTTTTTAAAAAAATGAGAACATTGCTCACAGTATTAAGATCTTCATCCAAGAAACCCCAGTTATTTTATCAGATGATTTCAAAACACAGAATTCTGCAGAACTAATTCTGCAGTGATGCTAAGAGTGCTACAAGCTGTTCCATTGTTAATATGAAAATCAAAGATTAATAAGGGAATCCTTAGAATAAGGATTCCAACAGTCAAATACATCACTTTTAAATTATGTTTATTTTATTCAAATGAAGTATTTATAGCATCATAAACATTAGTCTGTCTAAAACCACAGAAAGAATTTTAATTTTTAATGAGGATTTATTAATAACAAATTCCATTATTTTATTTTTGGTAGAAAAAAACTATTTCCACATTATTATTTCAGACAATACATAGAAGAAACATAGAAACATAGAAGACTGATGGCAGAAAAAGACCTCATGGTCCATCTAGTCTGCCCTTATACTATTTCCTGTATTTTATCGTACAATGGATCCATGTTTATCCCAGGCATGTTTAAATTCAGTTACTGTGGATTTACCAACCACGTCTGCTGGAAGTTTGTTCCAAGGATCTACTACTCTTTCAGTAAAATAATATTTTCTCATGTTGCTTTTGATCTTTCCCCCAACAGATTGTGTCCCCTTGCTCTTGTGTTCACTTTCCTATTAAAAACACTTCCTTCCTGAACCTTATTTAACCCTTTAACATATTTAAATGTTTCGATCATGTCCCCCCTTTTCCTTCTGTCCTCCAGACTATACAGATTGAGTTCATTAAGTCTTTCCTGATACGTTTTATGCTTAAGACCTTCCACCATTCTTGTAGCCCGTCTTTGGACCCGTTCAATTTTGTCAATATCTTTTTGTAGGTGAGGTCTCCAGAACTGAACACAGTACTCCAAATGTGGTCTCACCAGTGCTCTATATAAGGGGATCACAATCTCCCTCTTCCTGCTTGTTATACCTCTAGCTATGCAGCCAGGCATCCTACTTGCTTTTCCTACCGCCCGACCACACTGCTCACCCATTTTGAGACTGTCAGAAATCACTACCCCTAAATCCTTCTCTTCTGAAGTTTTTGCTAACACAGAACTGCCAATGCAATACTCAGATTGAGGATTCCTTTTCCCCAAGTGCATTATTTTACATTTGGAAACATTAAACATTAATACGTCAATGAGTTAAAAACAGATGAATTGTTCTGCAGTGGAAAATGCAACCAGCCACTTTAAAGATTCAGACAAGTTATGCCCTCAGACTTGGATCATATATGGCTCTGCTTTCCTTTCAGTAAGTCAACTTTGTCTATCCCTGTTCTTCCCTTCCTAGGTTTTCTCTTTACTCAAAGATGGATCCATTAGCAGTTAATTTTAGGGATGGTTGGTTCAGTGGCTAACAAGCTGAGGTTGTCAATCAGAAGGTTAGCAGTTCAGCTATTCAAATCCCTAGCACTATGTAATGGCACCATTACTTGTCTCAGTTTCTGCCAATCAAGTAGTTCGAAAGCACGCAGAAAATGCAAGTAGAAAAATAGGGACCACTTTGGTAGGAAGGTAACAGCATTCCGTGCACCTTTGGCATTTAGTCATGCTGGCCACATGATCATGGAAATGTTTTCAGACAGTGTTTCCAAACTCCACTTGAAACAGAATACCCTACGAAAATAGACTAACAATCCTGGGTCTAGAAAGCTTAGAACTACGGCGCCTAAAACACAATTTAAGTATTGCCCACAAGATCATATGCTGCAACGTCCTACCGGTCAATGACTACTTCAGCTTCAACCGCAACAACACAAGAGCATGCAACAGATTCAAACTTAATATTAACCGCTCCAAACTTGACTGTAAAAAATATGACTTCAGCAACCGAGTTGTCGAAGCGTGGAACTCATTACCGGACTCAATAGTGTCAACCCCTAACCCCCAACATTTCTCCCTTAGACTATCCACGATTGACCTCTCCAGGTTCCTAAGAAGTCAGTAAGGGGTGTACATAAGTGCACTAGCCTGCCTTTCGTCCCCTGTCCAATTGTCTTTCCTTTATCTCATATCTCATATATATTTTCTTCCTTTCATATATCTTCTCCTCTATTTTTACATATTATCTTTATATATATTACTTTATGTCTATTCTCTTCCATGTGTATTGTGTATTGGACAAATGAATAAACAAACAAACAAACAAACAAGCAAACAGTGATTGCTCTTCGGCTTAGAAATGCATATGAGCACCATTCCTAGATCGGGAAATGACTAGCATGCAAATTTTACCTTTAAGTTAATTTTATCTCCTCTTCTGTGCCCTGCTAGACGTCTTGTGGCATGAACCTGAAAACTGAAAGTCAGCTCTATCCAATCTCTTTCTCACACAAACAAAATTAACTTAAAGATAAAATTTCACTTGAGTCAACTTTGTAAGCTGATGATTTAATGGACATGTCTACATTGTTTCCTTGTCAGCACTATAAAAGTGGTTTGAAACTTATGTTCTTCAGAGATGGGTTCTGGCTTACCTCGCTGTCGATTTGCTTCCTGATGCTCCACATAGGCGTGCCATGCAGGCACAGGAGTAGTGCTAAGAAACCAGCTTCTGTGCAGAAACAAAATGGTGCCGTCTATGGCGCCACCAAGAGAGCCAGTTGGGGGCGTGGCAGGCCTGGGTTGCTGCCAGTTGTAGAGACCCAGGCTGCCAAGTTACTACTGGTTCTATAGAACCGGTCCAAACTGGGAGGAACCTACCTCTGACCTTCTTTTATTTATTATATTTATTAACTTCTAAATTTGTTTAAACTTGCCAGACTAGTCTACAAAATTCAGGTTCCTTGCGGTTTTCCAGTCCAAATATAAACATGGTCTAAACTTGCTTACATTTTTTGAAACCATCCCAAATCAACAAGAGATTGCCTCTTGCTATGGCCAAAACCATCAAAAACCAACAACAATCCAAATAGAATTATACCTCAACCCAAAAATGTATCCACCATCCATGAATATAATTTTCTAAGCTCCTTGTACCTCAAAGCCTTAAAATGCAGTTCTTAGCCATTAAAAATATTTCAGCCTTTGTTCATGCATTTCCTTTCTTGCAAATGTAGATTCAAGTTTCAATGGTTCCAACTATTGATTGAGCAAATATTTTCAGTTCAACTAACCATAATTTATTCGGATGTTTGGAAATGACATAATGTACTTTGCATCCAGTATAAAGTTAGCTAGGGCTGGAGTCCAACTGAACATTGTCCAATCTATAATAGCTTTATGAATTCATCTTAATGAGCTACAACAAAAGCAAGATTGAATTTGTTTCCAAGCACATACTAAGCATAAGGACTTCTAGAGAAGAGTTAATAAAGCTGAACCATGTTTTAGAATTAAGATTTGGGAAGCTTTCTCTGGTTATATTAAATACTGTTAATTCAGTTTTCTGACCATACAGTGAGCCTATGAAATATAATCATTTTCCTTGAACTTGGAGGAAGGATTACATTCCACCTTTTTTACTAGTTATGGTACAATACAGGCAGGGGTGGGGAGCAGGCAGGTCAGGGTAGAATGCAGTTCCACCAGTGGAAATTTATTTATTTATTTATTCATTCATTCATTCCTTTATTTCTTTGTTTATTAAATTTATTAAATTTATTAAATTTATTAAATTTATTAAATTTATTAAATTTATTAAATTTATTAAATTTATTAAATTTATTAAATTTATTAAATTATTATTGGATTTGTATGCTGCCCCTCTCCAAGGACTCGAGGCGGCTCACAACATAAATGAAGCTGTGTGCCCAGCTCCAGCTGTCCATCCCACCCTTCCATCCTCCTCCTCGGAAAGTGGCAGGGAGACCAGCTCCGGTAGGAGTTGCAGGGGATCCATTTCCTCCCCCATATTTAATCAACGGCTGATTGGCACCCGTTCACCTAGCTACCCAACCTGAGGCAGGGAGCGACCCAGGAAGCAGAGTGCAGGAAACGCAAAGCAAATTGTCACCCCAGAGAGCGACACTGGTAGGGTTGTAAGTCAAGGACTTAACAGTTCACATGAACGATGATGATTGTTCAAGCCACTCCCACCTGGTCACATGACCAGCAAGCCACTCCTACCCTGGTCACATGACCAGCAAGCCACACCCACAAAGTAAGCCACACCCACAGTGTGGCAGTATAATTTTTGGCTGCCCATTACTGAATATAGGTAATCCTCAATGAACAACAGTTCATTCAGAGACAGTTCGAAGTTACAATGGCACTGAAAACTGGGATTTAGGACCATTTTTCATAGTTATGACTTTTGTAGCTTCTCCATGATAATGGGATAAAAATTCAGGTGCTTGGCAACCGGTTCATATTTATCACCCTTGCTGCATCCCATGGTCATGTGATCACCTTTTGCAACCTTATGACCACCAAAGTCAATGGGGAAGCCAGATTCACTTAACAACAGGTTGCTAATCTATCAGCTGCAGTGATTCACTTAACAACTATGGCAAGAAAGGGCATAAAATGGAGCAAAAGTCACTTAACAAATGTCTCACTTAACAACATGAATTTTGGGTTCAATTGTGGCTGTAAGTCGATGCCCTTTACTAATATTTTACTATTTCTACCATGTTAGTAGTTAAAGTATCTCCAGATAGATACCAACTTTGTGCTCTTAACAGTTGCACTGAGAGAATAGGACTGCTCCAGAAGTGGGTTCCTACTGGTTCAGGCCAGTTCACCCAAAGCGGTAGCAACTTCTGGTAACGTCACAATGACATCATAGAATTGTTTCAGTCAGTGGTAATCTGTAGATGCCGCTAACTTGATTTTTTTAAAAAAATCTGGATATTTTTTTTTGAGCAGGCGGAGAAGCTGAATTTTATTTTTTGGGCACTGTGCATGCATGCGGCCACGCAGCGCGGGAGGAAGTGAACCAGCAACAAGGTAAATTGGAACCCACCCTTGGACCACTCATGCCATCATGTTCTTGTGAACCTATTTTTATCCTTCCATTCGTCATGCACTGGGAAAAACATGTGTACAGAGATGCTTATTCCATATTTCCATGTTCCTGCCACAATGCAGATGTGCCTCCTGATATATGCAAATGATGGGGATGGACAAGAAAGTTCAAGAATGATAATAGTACTATCTCTGCAGGTCCACCATGCAAAGAAGAGCCCATGTACAATTAACGAAGAAGTGTATTATTAGAACTCATAACCCTGGGTTTAGCTGCAGAATCTTAACTTGCTGGATTAAAGGTTCTTTTTTTTCCCAGAGAAAGGCAGCACTGTCAATCATCATTTAATGAAACAAAGATGCTTGTCTCTACACTCGTGCTCAATGTTTATCTCCAATTAACATATACGAAGAATGAAAATGTTATAATACGTTTGGATAATGTGATTCATTTGTCCTTCTGCTCATGTACTTGCTTTCCCCTTCACTTTAATTACAGAGGGGTTGGTTGTTAGTTGCTACAATCAGTCATATACGGGAGAGATAAGAAAAATATTTTTATAGTAGGATTGCCACCTGGTCTGTTTGAAACCAGTCGAACCGCCCTGTTCACTTCCTTCATCTGCTCCTCGCTGAACCACAACACTGCACGGTTACCACATTTTACGGTTCTATCCACAATCATGCAAATCAGCAGAGGCCAAACACACATTTCGGGTAAGCTGGCATGAAATATGAAAGCGAGTTCTGAAATACCATCATTTCCCCCAAATGAATTTAACCCAATCTGTTGTCAAGACTAATTGTGTTTTGCAGCAAAAACAAAACAGAATACATTTGAAGGACAATTCGCAGCACAGTGCAGTGTTATTTTCACCTCTCTATCCTAACAATTTCACTACGTTTCTCGACTGGTAAATGAAATTACATTTTTGAAATTTATTTATTCATAAAAAAATGACTCATTGTTTTTTTCTTCTCCTGTGGCATAGGTTTTAAAGACATTTTGGAACGTTAGGAAATCATTAACTACTGTTTTCCCCAAGGTAGATTTAGAAATATGTTTGATATACTGTATCTGACATATATGGAAGCTGTCTCTCCCCCCCCTCTCTTTTTGTTTGATTTTGGAGCTTTTACTACATGTATTTGTTTCCTTATTTTTCTATTGTGATTTCTTTAATTTCTGTTTGTAAAATATATTAAAACAAGTATTTGAATAAAATAAGATAAAGATATAACAACAATAGCAATAACAAAGCATGTGAACCAATTCCACTGGACTCAGTTTGGATCTTTTGATGATCTGTTTAGGCATGCAAATCCATACATAGTATAGTCTATTAAAGGATAATACAGTGGTCCCTCGATTATCGCGAGGGTTCCGTTCCAGGATCCCTCGCGATAATCGATTTTTCGCGAAGTGGCGGCGCGGAAGTAAAAGCACTATCTGAGCATGCGCGATCTTTTTTTTTTTTTTAAAATGGCCGCGCATGCGCAGATGGTGGGGCGACGGCAGTTCGGAGGCTGGCAATGGTTACTTTCCATGCCGGCCACCCCCCCCCCCCGCAGCGCCTCCGGGCTCCTCGGCGCTACAACCCGCCCGCCAGATTCGCCCCTCTCCCCGATTCGCCCCGTTTTTTTGCCCTGTCCAAGTTGCTGGATCTCAGTGAGAAGTCTTCATTTTGTGATTGCAAACTTATTTTTTTAACGGGGGGGGTTTGTCCTAGCCAAGTTGCTGGATCTCAGTGAGAAGTCTTCATTTTGTGATTGCAAACTTATTTTTTTAACGGGGGGGTTTGTCCTAGCCAAGTTGCTGGATCTCAGTGAGAAGTCTTCATTTTGTGATTGCAAACTTATTTTTTTAACGGGGGGGGGTTTGTCCTAGCCAAGTTGCTGGATCTCAGTGAGAAGTCTTCATTTTGTGATTGCAAACTTATTTTTTTAACGGGGGGGGTTTGTCCTAGCCAAGTTGCTGGATCTCAGTGAGAAGTCTTCATTTTGTGATTGCAAACTTATTTTTTTAACGGGGGGGGGTTTGTCCTAGCCAAGTTGCTGGATCTCAGTGAGAAGTCTTCATTTTGTGATTGCAAACTTATTTTTTTAACGGGGGGGTTTGTCCTAGCCAAGTTGCTGGATCTCAGTGAGAAGTCTTCATTTTGTGATTGCAAACTTATTTTTTTAACGGGGGGGTTTGTCCTAGCCAAGTTGCTGGATCTCAGTGAGAAGTCTTCATTTTGTGATTGCAAACTTATTTTTTTAACGGGGGGGTTTGTCCTAGCCAAGTTGCTGGATCTCAGTGAGAAGTCTTCATTTTGTGATTGCAAACTTATTTTTTTAACGGGGGGGTTTGTCCTAGCCAAGTTGCTGGATCTCAGTGAGAAGTCTTCATTTTGTGATTGCAAACTTATTTTTTTAACGGGGGGGGTTTGTCCTAGCCAAGTTGCTGGATCTCAGTGAGAAGTCTTCATTTTGTGATTGCAAACTTATTTTTTTAACGGGGGGGGTTTGTCCTAGCCAAGTTGCTGGATCTCAGTGAGAAGTCTTCATTTTGTGATTGCAAACTTATTTTTTTAACGGGGGGGTTTGTCCTAGCCAAGTTGCTGGATCTCAGTGAGAAGTCTTCATTTTGTGATTGCAAACTTATTTTTTTAACGGGGGGGTTTGTCCTAGCCAAGTTGCTGGATCTCAGTGAGAAGTCTTCATTTTGTGATTGCAAACTTATTTTTTTAACGGGGGGGTTTGTCCTAGCCAAGTTGCTGGATCTCAGTGAGAAGTCTTCATTTTGTGATTGCAAACTTATTTTTTTAACGGGGGGGGTTTGTCCTAGCCAAGTTGCTGGATCTCAGTGAGAAGTCTTCATTTTGTGATTGCAAACTTATTTTTTTAACGGGGGGGTTTGTCCTAGCCAAGTTGCTGGATCTCAGTGAGAAGTCTTCATTTTGTGATTGCAAACTTATTTTTTTAACGGGGGGGTTTGTCCTAGCCAAGTTGCTGGATCTCAGTGAGAAGTCTTCATTTTGTGATTGCAAACTTATTTTTTTAACGGGGGGGTTTGTCCTAGCCAAGTTGCTGGATCTCAGTGAGAAGTCTTCATTTTGTGATTGCAAACTTATTTTTTTAACGGGGGGGTTTGTCCTAGCCAAGTTGCTGGATCTCAGTGAGAAGTCTTCATTTTGTGATTGCAAACTTATTTTTTTAACGGGGGGGTTTGTCCTAGCCAAGTTGCTGGATCTCAGTGAGAAGTCTTCATTTTGTGATTGCAAACTTATTTTTTTAACGGGGGGGTTTGTCCTAGCCAAGTTGCTGGATCTCAGTGAGAAGTCTTCATTTTGTGATTGCAAACTTATTTTTTTAACGGGGGGGTTTGTCCTAGCCAAGTTGCTGGATCTCAGTGAGAAGTCTTCATTTTGTGATTGCAAACTTATTTTTTTAACGGGGGGGTTTGTCCTAGCCAAGTTGCTGGATCTCAGTGAGAAGTCTTCATTTTGTGATTGCAAACTTATTTTTTTAACGGGGGGGTTTGTCCTAGCCAAGTTGCTGGATCTCAGTGAGAAGTCTTCATTTTGTGATTGCAAACTTATTTTTTTAACGGGGGGGTTTGTCCTAGCCAAGTTGCTGGATCTCAGTGAGAAGTCTTCATTTTGTGATTGCAAACTTATTTTTTTAACGGGGGGGTTTGTCCTAGCCAAGTTGCTGGATCTCAGTGAGAAGTCTTCATTTTGTGATTGCAAACTTATTTTTTTAACGGGGGGGTTTGTCCTAGCCAAGTTGCTGGATCTCAGTGAGAAGTCTTCATTTTGTGATTGCAAACTTATTTTTTTAACGGGGGGGTTTGTCCTAGCCAAGTTGCTGGATCTCAGTGAGAAGTCTTCATTTTGTGATTGCAAACTTATTTTTTTAACGGGGGGGTTTGTCCTAGCCAAGTTGCTGGATCTCAGTGAGAAGTCTTCATTTTGTGATTGCAAACTTATTTTTTTAACGGGGGGGTTTGTCCTAGCCAAGTTGCTGGATCTCAGTGAGAAGTCTTCATTTTGTGATTGCAAACTTATTTTTTTAACGGGGGGGTTTGTCCTAGCCAAGTTGCTGGATCTCAGTGAGAAGTCTTCATTTTGTGATTGCAAACTTATTTTTTTAACGGGGGGGGTTGTCCTAGCCAAGTTGCTGGATCTCAGTGAGAAGTCTTCATTTTGTGATTGCAAACTTATTTTTTTAACGGGGGGGTTTGTCCTAGCCAAGTTGCTGGATCTCAGTGAGAAGTCTTCATTTTGTGATTGCAAACTTATTTTTTTAACGGGGTTTTTTTTTCCTTTTTTGGCCCTGCCTTGATGACGTCACACAAACTGACGTGTAGCATTGCTGGTTGGCCGAAATCTCGGCCAATCAGCTTTGCCATTGCAATCAGTTTGCCCGGTAATGGTGATACAGCAAATTTTCAGCCAATCAGCGTTGAGATTGCTGATGGGCAGAAATCTCGGCCAATCAGTGTTGTTTGCTCAGAGTGCTTTGCTTTGAAAGTTTTGCAACTTTTGCAGCCGTTTCTTCGAGCCGTTTCTTCGAGCCGTTTCTTCGAGTCGTTTCTTGCATCTCTGTCTTGGTGTTGCTGTGTGTTGCATCTGTGTTTTGGATCTGTGTCTGGGATCTGTTTCTTGGATCTGTGTCTTGGAGGTGTTTGTGAAGACTTCTGTGAAGATGGCACCTAAACGTTCCATGCGTAGTGGAGGCAGCGATGCTAAAAAGACCCGGAAAATGCTGACAATCAAGGAGAAGATTGAACTGTTGGACATGCTGAAAGCGGGACAGTCTAATGTAGAGGTTGGTCGCCATTATGGGATCAACGAATCGACTGTGCGATACATTAAGAAAGATGAGAAGAAGATAAGGCAAACTTCTCTGATATCATTCAACAAGGCTGCAAAAAGAATGGTGACGCCTAGAAACAAACGGCTTATGAAGATGGAAGCTGCTTTGTCTGTTTGGGTAGAAGACTGCAGAAAAAAAAGCATTGCTTTGGATACGAACACTATCCGAACCAAGGCGCAGCAATTGTACAACCGTCTTGAAGATGCAGATGGGGGAGACCCAGGTAAGGGCTGGTGTTTTTTATATTTAAGTGTTTTTAAAGGAAGGAGGGGGGGAGAGAAAGGAGGGGGGGAGGGAGGGGAGGGAAGGATGGAAAGAAGGAGATAAAGGAGGGAGGGAGGGAAGGGGGGAGAGAAAGGAGGGGGGGAGGGAGGGGAGGGAAGGATGGAAAGAAGGAGATAAAGGAGGGAGGGAGGGAAGGAAGGAGGGAGAGAAAGGAGGGGGGAAGGATGGAAAGAAGGAGATAAAGGAGGGAGGGAGGGAAGGGGGGAGGGAGAGAAAGGAGGGGGGAAGGATGGAAAGGAGATAAAGGAGGGGGGGAGGGAAGGAAGGAGGGAGAGAAAGGAGGGGGGAAGGATGGAAAGAAGGAGATAAAGGAGGGAGGGAGGGAAGGAAGGAGGGAGAGAAAGGAGGGGGGAAGGATGGAAAGAAGGAGATAAAGGAGGGAGGGAGGGAAGGGGGGAGAGAAAGGAGGGGGGGAGGGAGGGGAGGGAAGGATGGAAAGAAGGAGATAAAGGAGGGGGGGGAGGGAAGGAAGGAGGGAGAGAAAGGAGGGGGGAAGGATGGAAAGAAGGAGATAAAGGAGGGAGGGAGGGAAGGGGGGAGAGAAAGGAGGGAGAGAAAGGAGGGGGGAAGGATGGAAAGAAGGAGATAAAGGAGGGAGGGAGGGAAGGGGGGAGAGAAAGGAGGGGGGGGAGGGAGGGGAGGGAAGGATGGAAAGAAGGAGATAAAGGAGGGGGGGAGGGAAGGAAGGGGGGAGAGAAAGGAGGGGGGGAGGATGGAAAGAAGGAGATAAAGGAGGGAGGGAGGGAAGGGGGGAGAGAAAGGAGGGGGGGAGGGAGGGGAGGGAAGGATGGAAAGAAGGAGATAAAGGAGGGGGGGAGGGAAGGAAGGAGGGAGAGAAAGGAGGGGGGAAGGATGGAAAGAAGGAGATAAAGGAGGGAGGGAGGGAAGGGGGGGAGAGAAAGGAGGGGGGGGAGGGAGGGGAGGGAAGGATGGAAAGAAGGAGATAAAGGAGGGGGGAGGGGAGAAAGGAGAGGGGGAGGGATGGAGGGAAGGACTGTATGCTTTCATTCAAGTCACTTCTCTCTCCCTTTCCTGTCATTCTCTGTAGGTGAAGGCGCTGATGACCCTGAAGACCCCCAGCCGTCAACATCTTCTGCTTCTTCAGCCTCAGCCCCAGCCACATTCACAGCAAGCAAAGGGTGGTTCGATAAATTTCAACGGCGCTATGGCCTGAAGAGTGTGTCATTGCACGGAGAAGCTGCCTCAGCAGATACAGGTGCAGCAGAAAACTTTGTCCAGCGCACGTTTAAAGACCTAATTGCAGAAGGGGGCTACCTTCCAGAACAGGTGTTCAACATGGACGAAACAGGCCTGTTCTGGAAGAGGATGCCTTCAAGGACTTTCTTGATGCAAGATGAAGCCAAAGCCCCTGGCTTTAAGGCCATGAAAGATCGAGTGACTTTGATCATGTGTGGGAATGCAGCAGGCTTTTTGCTGAAGCCAGGGCTAATTTATAAGTCACAAAATCCAAGAGCCCTCAAGAACAGAAATAAGAATGCATTGCCAGTGTACTGGATGCATAATGCTAAAGCATGGATTACAAAACCCCTCACGCGGGACTGGTTTCATCAGTGCTTCATCCCACAGGTGAAGGATTATTTGGCTGGCAAAGGACTGGATTTCAAAGTGCTTCTCCTAATGGACAATGCTGGCGGCCATGATCACCTGGACCATGAACATGATGGGGTGCAAGTTGAATTCTTGCCACCAAACACCACATCGCTTATCCAGCCGATGGATCAAGGTGTTATCCGCGCATTTAAGGCACTGTACACGCGCAATTCTCTTGGAAGCATCGTGGAAGCAATGGAAGCTGATCAAAACTTCACATTGAAGGCCTACTGGCGTCAGTACACAATTGCATCTTGTCTGAAGAACATTCAGAGTGCCTTGACAGATATGAAGACACAGACAATGAATGCCTGCTGGAAGAAATTGTGGCCAGAAGTGGTGCATGCTCACAGGGGATTTGCTCCCGAAGAAATTCAAGATGCTGCAGTCCAGAACTCTGTGAAGCTGGCACAGGCAGTGGGTGGAGAAGGCTTCGTTGACATGACACCAGAGGAAGTCAATGGTTTGCTTGATGAGCATGGCCTACCGCTGACAGACAAAGATCTGGAGGAGCTGACCAGGTCAGCAAGTGAAGAAGAGGAGGGAGCTGAAGAAGATGAGGAAGAAGAAGATGTTGGCCTAACGCTTGAGCGGCTTGCAGAAGTGAACAGAGCTGCTGCAAATCTCCAACGCATGGTGGAACTTTGGGATCCCCACATGACTCGCTCTTTACAATTTAAGGCCTCCCTTGACAACACCATTGCACCATACAGAGCCATGTTAGCCAAGGAAAAGAAAAAGCGCCAACAACTGCCCATAACTATGTTTGTCACGAAAACCGCGAGGTCTGTCACACCATCACCTGCAGCGTCCATTGTAGACATGGTGATAGAAGAAGATCCCGATTTATCCTAGTTATGCTTACACCCCCCCCCAAAAAAAATGTAAATAAATATTTTTATTATTTCTATCAGGATGACTAAGTGTGTTATTAAATGTGTACAGTACAGGTACAGGTACAGGTGGAGGTACAGTACAGTACATTAAGGGGATGGGAAATGGTAATTTGTGGGTTGAAAGTGTTGGGACTGAGTGGCATAGAGAAGAATGAATGAATGACTGACTGAGTGAATGAATGAAATTCAAACACAGGTGAGGGCTGGGGGTTTTTATTCTGTCATTGCTTAAGTGCTTTTTAAGGGAGGGAGGGAGGGAGGGATGGAAGGAGGACATGAGGGCCAAAAAAGCTGCTTAAAAACTAAATTGGAAATCACAAACTAAAACTGTCCTCACTGAGGTCCAGCAACTTGGCCAGACCAAAAAAGCTGCTTAAAAACTAAATTGGAAATCACAAACTAAAACTGTCCTCACTGAGGTCCAGCAACTTGGCCAGACCAAAAAAGCTGCTTAAAAACTAAATTGGAAATCACAAACTAAAACTGTCCTCACTGAGGTCCAGCAACTTGGCCAGACCAAAAAAGCTGCTTAAAAACTAAATTGGAAATCACAAACTAAAACTGTCCTCACTGAGGTCCAGCAACTTGGCCAGACCAAAAAAGCTGCTTAAAAACTAAATTGGAAATCACAAACTAAAACTGTCCTCACTGAGGTCCAGCAACTTGGCCAGACCAAAAAAGCTGCTTAAAAACTAAATTGGAAATCACAAACTAAAACTGTCCTCACTGAGGTCCAGCAACTTGGCCAGACCAAAAAAGCTGCTTAAAAACTAAATTGGAAATCACAAACTAAAACTGTCCTCACTGAGGTCCAGCAACTTGGCCAGACCAAAAAAGCTGCTTAAAAACTAAATTGGAAATCACAAACTAAAACTGTCCTCACTGAGGTCCAGCAACTTGGCCAGACCAAAAAAGCTGCTTAAAAACTAAATTGGAAATCACAAACTAAAACTGTCCTCACTGAGGTCCAGCAACTTGGCCAGACCAAAAAAGCTGCTTAAAAACTAAATTGGAAATCACAAACTAAAACTGTCCTCACTGAGGTCCAGCAACTTGGCCAGACCAAAAAAGCTGCTTAAAAACTAAATTGGAAATCACAAACTAAAACTGTCCTCACTGAGGTCCAGCAACTTGGCCAGACCAAAAAAGCTGCTTAAAAACTAAATTGGAAATCACAAACTAAAACTGTCCTCACTGAGGTCCAGCAACTTGGCCAGACCAAAAAAGCTGCTTAAAAACTAAATTGGAAATCACAAACTAAAACTGTCCTCACTGAGGTCCAGCAACTTGGCCAGACCAAAAAAGCTGCTTAAAAACTAAATTGGAAATCACAAACTAAAACTGTCCTCACTGAGGTCCAGCAACTTGGCCAGACCAAAAAAGCTGCTTAAAAACTAAATTGGAAATCACAAACTAAAACTGTCCTCACTGAGGTCCAGCAACTTGGCCAGACCAAAAAAGCTGCTTAAAAACTAAATTGGAAATCACAAACTAAAACTGTCCTCACTGAGGTCCAGCAACTTGGCCAGACCAAAAAAGCTGCTTAAAAACTAAATTGGAAATCACAAACTAAAACTGTCCTCACTGAGGTCCAGCAACTTGGCCAGACCAAAAAAGCTGCTTAAAAACTAAATTGGAAATCACAAACTAAAACTGTCCTCACTGAGGTCCAGCAACTTGGCCAGACCAAAAAAGCTGCTTAAAAACTAAATTGGAAATCACAAACTAAAACTGTCCTCACTGAGGTCCAGCAACTTGGCCAGACCAAAAAAGCTGCTTAAAAACTAAATTGGAAATCACAAACTAAAACTGTCCTCACTGAGGTCCAGCAACTTGGCCAGACCAAAAAAGCTGCTTAAAAACTAAATTGGAAATCACAAACTAAAACTGTCCTCACTGAGGTCCAGCAACTTGGCCAGACCAAAAAAGCTGCTTAAAAACTAAATTGGAAATCACAAACTAAAACTGTCCTCACTGAGATCCAGCAACTTGGCAAGGACAAACCCCCCGTTAAAAAAATAAGTTTGCAATCACAAAATGAAGACTTCTCACTGAGATCCAGCAACTTGGCTAGGACAAACCCCCCCGTTAAAAAAATAAGTTTGCAATCACAAAATGAAGACTTCTCACTGAGATCCAGCAACTTGGCTAGGACAAACCCCCCCGTTAAAAAAATAAGTTTGCAATCACAAAATGAAGACTTCTCACTGAGATCCAGCAACTTGGCTAGGACAAACCCCCCCGTTAAAAAAATAAGTTTGCAATCACAAAATGAAGACTTCTCACTGAGATCCAGCAACTTGGCTAGGACAAACCCCCCCGTTAAAAAAATAAGTTTGCAATCACAAAATGAAGACTTCTCACTGAGATCCAGCAACTTGGCTAGGACAAACCCCACCGTTAAAAAAATAAGTTTGCAATCACAAAATGAAGACTTCTCACTGAGATCCAGCAACTTGGCTAGGACAAACCCCCCCGTTAAAAAAATAAGTTTGCAATCACAAAATGAAGACTTCTCACTGAGATCCAGCAACTTGGCTAGGACAAACCCCCCCGTTAAAAAAATAAGTTTGCAATCACAAAATGAAGACTTCTCACTGAGATCCAGCAACTTGGCTAGGACAAACCCCCCGTTAAAAAAATAAGTTTGCAATCACAAAATGAAGACTTCTCACTGAGATCCAGCAACTTGGCTAGGACAAACCCCCCGTTAAAAAAATAAGTTTGCAATCACAAAATGAAGACTTCTCACTGAGATCCAGCAACTTGGCTAGGACAAACCCCCCCCCCCCGTTAAAAAAATAAGTTTGCAATCACAAAATGAAGACTTCTCACTGAGAGACAGCAACTTGGACAGGGCAAAAAAACGGGGCGAATCGGGGAGAGGGGCGAATCTGGCGGGCGGGTTGTAGCGCCGAGGAGCCCGGAGGCGCTGCGGGGGGGGGGGGGGGTGGCCGGCATGGAAAGTAACCATTGCCAGCCTCCGAACTGCCGTCGCCCCACCATCTGCGCATGCGCGGCCATTAAAAAAAAAAAAAAAAAGATCGCGCATGCTCAGATAGTGCTTTTAGTTCCGCGCCGCCAAGCACGTATTTTTTTTAAAAAAATTTTTTTTAAAATCGCGATATAGCGTTCGCGAAAAACGAGATGGTAGCAATTGCTGAAAAATCGCGATATAGCGTTTCGCGAAGATCGAGATCGCGAAACTCGAGGGACCACTGTACTTATTATTTGTTGCTGCTAACAATATATTAATATCTAGAACACTTTCACTTCACTAGTATATTAAACTACACTGAAATATATTGATGCAACTTCCAATCTGGAAATAAAACTAAATGCTAAATACTATTCTATTGCTTAAGTTAAATTAGTGGACCAGAGGAATGCTGTAATTTAATTTACTTGGACTTCAGTAAGGCATTCAATAAAGTAGACCATAACCTACTACTAGATAAAGTTGAAAAATGTGGGTTAGAAGCAACATTACCAGATGGATTCAAAACTAGCTAACCAACCACACTCAACATGTAGTGCTCAATGGAACCGCATATACATGAAGGGAAGTAAGCAGTGTAGATCCAGTACTCTTCAACATTCTTATCAATGACTTGGACAAATGGATAGATGGGGAACACATCAAATTTGCAGATGACACCAAACTCGCAGGAATAGCCAATTCTCCAGAAGATAGGCTCAAGATACAGAAGGATCTTGACAGACTTGAACATTGGGCACTATCAAACAAAATTAAATTCAATGGTGAAAAAAGTAGGGTTCTACATTTAGGCAAGAAAAACAAAATGCACAGGTACAATATATGTGGTACCTTGTGCAACAGTAGTAACTGTGAGAGGGATCTTAGAGTCCTAGTCAGGGCCGCCGATAGGGTGGTACTACTGGTAGTGGCATCAGGAGCCCGGCCAAATTGACAAATGGGGGGGCCCGGATGGTTTTGCCGGCCCCCTGGCGCCCGCAGTAATTTGTGCCCAGTGAGCAGCGCCGACGCCGAGCTCCAGCTCCTCGCTCACACAGGCGCAGTACCGGCCCTCTCTTGGAGCACGCGGCGAAGGTAGGAGCCCCTTCGGGGTGGCGGCATTGGGGAACGAGGCTTGGGTGGCTGGGGTGTTCCCTGTAGCTGTAGGCTGCGCACACCTTAGCCAGCGCACCCCAAAACGCCCCCCGGGCCCGCACACCCTTTTCCAAGGGCGCGCACGATGCGGCCGCCCCAGCCCCCCGCTCCTCTAGCCCCCTTGCACCCCTGGCTACTTGCCGCTATCCCCGCATGCCCGCCCGCCCACCTGATCCACCTCTCTTTCTCCTCCGCCAGCCAAGGTTTTTCTTGCTGAAAAAAAAAGAAAGAAAACCTTTGCCAGCTTTTTTTTTTCTTAATTTGAATGTTCCGGGCGGGCTGGCAGGGACATTGAAAATCACTTTCGCCAGCGTCTGGAGAACGAGAGAGAGTGAGAGCGACAGAGCAAGATAGAGAGAAAGTGAGAAAGAGAGAGAGAGAGAAAGAGGGGGGAGAGAAAGAGATAGCAAGAGAGAACGAGAGAGAGAAAGAGTGAGAGAAAGAAAACAAGAGAGAGAAAGTGAGAAAAAGAGAGAGAGAGCAAGAGGGGAAAGATAGAGAAAGAGGGGAAAGACAGAGAAAGAGAAAGAAAGAAAGAAAAAGAGAGAGAGATGAGAGAGGAAGGAAGAGAGTGAGAGAGAGGAAGAAAGCAAGATAGAGAAAGAGAAAGATAGAAAGAAAGAAATGAGAGAGGAAGGAAGAGAGTGAGAGAGGGCTGTGTTTGACCTCAGAGGGCCGGGGGAGGGCTTGCCCAGGGTGTGTGGCCATGGTGGGCATGGCACGGGATTTTGGGGCAGTAGTTTTAAAATGGCAGGGGGGGCTCAGACAGGCTGTATGGGGCCCCAAAATTCCTGATGGTGGCCCTGGTCCTAGTGGACAACCATTTAAATATGAGCCAGCAGTGTGCAGCAGCTGCCAAAAAAGCCAAAACAGTTCTAGGCTGCATTAACAGAGGGATAGAATCAAGATCATGCAGAGTGTTAATACCAGTTTATAAGGCCTTGGTAAGGCCACACTTGGAGTACTGCATTCAGTTTTGGTCGCCACAATGCAAAAAGGATATTGAGACTCTAGAAAGAATACAGAGAAGATCAACAAAGATGATTAGGGGACTGGAGGCTAAAACAGATAAAGAATGGTTGCAGGAACTGGGTATGTTTCATTTAATTAAAAGAAGGACCAGGGGAGACATGATAGCAGTGTACCAATATCTCAGGGGTTGCCACAAAGAAAAGGGAGTCAAACCATTATCCAAAACACCTGAGGGTAAGACAAGAAGCAATGGGTGGAAACTAATCAAAGAGAGAATCAACCTAGAACTAAGGAGAAATTTCCTGACAGAACAATTAAACAGCGGAATAACTTGCCTCCAGAAGTTGGGAATGCTCCAACACTGGAAGTTTTTATGATGTTGGATAACCATTTGTTTGAAGTAGTGTAGAGTCTCTCCTGCCCGAGCAGGGGTTTGGACTAGAAGACCTCCAAGATCTCTTCCAACTCTCTTATTATTATTATAAGTTTTCACAAATGCAGTCATCTGCATTTCAGAAATGTTTGAAGACCACAAAATGTCCTAAAGTTAGAAACATAGAAACATAGAAGACTGACGGCAGAAAAAGACCTCATGGTCCATCTAGTCTGCCCTTATACTATTTCCTGTATTTTATCTTACAATGGATATATGTTTATCCCAAGCATGTTTAAATTCAGTTACTGTGGATTTACCAACCACGTCTGCTGGAAGTTTGTTCCAAGGATCTACTACTCTTTCAGTGAAATAATATTTTCTCACGTTGCTTTTGATCTTCCCCCCAACTAACTTCAGATTGTGTCCCCTTGTTCTTGTGTTCATTTTCCTATTAAAAGTACTTCCCTCCTGAACCTTATTTAACCCTTTAACATATTTAAATGTTTCGATCATGTCCCCCCTTTTCCTTCTGTCCTCCAGACTATACAGATTGAGTTTATTAAGTTTGGAACTTGATTAAGTTTGGAACTATGCAGTATATAAAGCCAAACTTTTGTTACGATAAACTCCTCACTGCTTTCATTGTATTTACCATAACATCATTTCCTGGTTTTTTATATCTATATAAATTCGCAGAGTATTTCAAATGGTCTTAGTGGTACTGACATCAAACGTATTGCACTTGTTGCAGGCTGTGTTTTTAAAGTTTCACATTTTACAAAAAGTCAGACTCAAACTAACCACACGAGTTCCTGTTTGCTGTCTTGGATGAGAACATTTAATTGCTTGCTATCTATGCAAAGGCACACCTCCTGGCTGCAGTTCCCTTTTCTCCGTGTGATTCAGACAAACCAGTTTGTTCTACATGCCTTACTCCAAAGGCACAAGATACAAGATTTTGAATCTTTTCAACAATGTTTTGACAAAACCCTTTTTAAAACATAAAACACAAACCATCCCTCGATTTTTTCAGTTAACTGAATACGCTTATGACAAATTTGAAAACAGAAGGAAGACTCCTATTGCTAACTTTCATGAACTGGAAATTGAAAAGATTGGTTTTATGCAGTTTTGGGGTTTTAGTTTTGTTTAGCCTTTTAAAAAGGCCGAATAAGATAAACAATGAAGTAAACAAGATAGATCACTGAACTGAAAGCATTGTTTCTTCTGTTGTTCTAAATAAAGCCTCTGCAACTTAATGCTCCACTGACCCTCATGATCACTGGAGACATCTGGGGAATTTGTCTTCGAGGATTTTCTATTCCATTTGGATAAAGTGTCAGGGTTCCAAGTAATCCACCCATAGCAAATAGAACTCTAAGGCAAGCATGTTCCTCAAAGAACAAGTTTATTGGATATATCATATTGGCACAGGTTGGTGAAAACAGACTCAAAATGTTCCCTCAGTTTTCACCTAACTAAAAGTTTTCCCCACTTTCCCAAACAATTAGTTACATGATACAATCAAGGTGCTGTCTTCTTTCTAGGAAACATCACTCCTCCTCTCTTCAACCACCTGTGGGAATGTCCTTGATTCACAGGAGAAATGGTTCCCTCAGCTGCTGGGATTCGTGCAGTAGGAGGCGGTCTCAGAGATATTCTGGTCCAATGCCATGTAGGGCTTTATAGGTCCTAACCAACACTTTGAATTGTGACCAGAAACTGATCGGCAGCCAGTGCAGGCCGCGGAGTGTTGATGAAACGTTGGCAGATCTTGGAAATTTGAGAGCCCCTTCCTCCAAACCAGCCCTTCATAATCTTTGCGTAATACACAAAGATATGTATTACACTTTGTGTAATATATGTATTACACTTTGTGTAGTACAACTGACTGCCAGAAAGGAGTATAATGAAACATTCAGTGGTGTTTCCTAATCACCACCGATCAAAGCTGGGGAGTTTTATGGCATTTTGCAAATCAGGGAACCTTAAAAAACCTACAAAAGCCCTAGCTATCTCTAGTTCCTCCTCCCTATCCCTCAATACCATTGTGGCAATACTGAAGCCTCCAAGATGGCCTCAGCTAGGCTAACTTCAGAGTTGATATAAAGACTGATGAATTCTGGAAAATGACGACACCGGGTTGGGAAGTTTTAATAGAAAACCTGCTACAACATCCATTAATTTGGCTTAACCTTCACAAAGTCAGTTGAAATAAATCAGCCGTGCATTAGTAGGGTTAAAACACAAGGTAAGAGAAGGAATATTTAAAGGGCTCAGTGAGAAATGACTGATGGGGATTGAGACACATCTTTACAAGGTCAGGTGCAGCCTCTAAAATATTCTGGGTCCATTATTATTAGCAGGAAGCCATGATTCAAACCAAATAAAAGAACTCTGAACTACACATTAATAGAATAGAATTTTTATTGGCCAAGTGTGATTGAACACACAAGGAATTTGTCTTGGTGCATATGCTCTCAGCGTACATAAAATAAAATACACATTTGTCAAGAATCATATGGTACAACACTTAATGATTGTCATAGGGGAGAGCTTTCATAAGAAGCAATAAAAGTGTTTTTAAAAAATAATATTTGGACAGTGAAATTAATGAATGTACCTTGTTGCAACAAACATTGACCATGTATCCATCCAATATGCTCTAGTTGTGCTCTATTTCTATTAGGAACCCTTTTAAATAACCCTGATATAGATATACTTATGATTCAATAACTGTTACACTTGATACAATGTAATCTAACTGGCACATACATGGTAGGTAAATACTTCATTGCTTAATGGACATAGATGAGGTCAGCTTCTTAAAAAGATTTTGACCCTCTCAGTTTATTATGAGAGTTAAAATCTGGCTCCTCTCTGTCAAGGGAGAAAATCCATTTGCAGACAAAAAAGCAACCAGAATTTTTAAGAGCAGGCATTGTATCAAGCTGTAGACTGCCTTTTCCAAGAACATTTTCAAAGCTATTGATATCATCATCATCATCATTACTATTTTCAAAGCCTTTCCCACAGAATAGCTCAGACTAGCCTCTTCTCTCAGGCATTGAGTAAAATGGGAGGTGAACCCAGTATATATGCATATAAAAGAAAGCTCAGGACCATATTGGTTGGAAGCATGCAGAAGAGGCCTTCGTCCTCCAGTGGATACACAACACCTGAAATGATGATTTGAAAGATTATTGTTATGGCACTGATGGTGTGTTAGAATCTCAAATTTTAAAAAAATATTATTAAATTGGGTTTGTTAGGTGCCAATAGTTGTTTCATACAATGTAGGCGGCCATATAAATGTTTCAAATAAATAAATAAATTGCTAGATGATGATGCTACCATCTAAACTTCTGCATTGTAAGGTTTATTTATTTACTTGCAACTTGTTAATAAATGACAGAATTGTTCTTTCACACAACCCGTTGCCTAGAAGAAGCTCATCTGTTTGGAACCCATACCGCATTTCTGACATTAATACCCTCGAAAATGTCCAGAAATACTTCACCAGAAGAGCTCTTCACTCCTCTACCCATAACAGAACACCCTATGAAACTAGACTTACAATCCTGGGTCTAGAAAGCTTAGAACTAAGACGCCTCAAACATGATCTAAGTATTGTCCACGAGATCATATGCTGCCCACACTGCCAAAAGCACCAAAACCTATGGGGCAATGCCAAGAGAAAGATGAGAGACATGAGGCCAAACAATGCAGAACAGCTGAAGGATGCTATTGAAGCATCCTGGTCTTCCATAACATCTCAGCAGTGCTACAAGCCAATAGCATCCATTCCATGCCACATTGAGGCAGTTGAGATGCTCAGAGTCTGGAGGGAGCGGCTAAACAAACAAACAAACAAACAAGCAAACAAACAAACAAACAAACAAATCCAAAATAAAGTACTGAGTACATGTGCATGCTTATACTTTTCAGAAGTCTGATATTGTTCTATGTACAATCCTTTTTTTATTGAACACATGTAATATTCTAATTTTCTGAGGTGGTGCATTTGGGGTTTTCATGAGCTGTACTCCATAATCATCACAATTATGAAAAATCACTGCTTGAACCATCTTGACTTGCATATTATGAATATCTCAAATATATTAGGCTTCATCTTTTCAGTTACATTGCTGATATAAATGAACATTTGCACGATATTCTAATTTTTAGAGTTTCACCTGTAGGTTTTATAAGTTCCATATAAGAGCTCTTTAATCATGCACTTACTAAACAGTCTTTTTATGGAGATGGGAGAGAAATGGCAAATAATTTATATCTGTCAAATAAACTCAAATTTATTTATTAAATTTATATACCACCCATAGCTGAGATCCTAGTACCTGTAACTCTCCACGATTGACCTCTCCAGGTTACTACGAGGCCAGTAAGGGGCGTACATAAGTGTCCAATTGTCCCCTGTCCAATTGTCTTTCCTTTCTCTCACTTATCATATATATTTTTCTTCCTTTCATGTATCCTCTCCTCTAAGTTCACTTTATCCTTATATATATTACCACATGTCTATTTTTCTTCCTATGTATTTGTGTATTGGACAAATGAATAAATAAAGAAAGAAAGAAAGAAACTAATGCAGAAAGTTATTGCATGTTTTGTTTGACATTGTTACAAGTTGATATCTGTTACAGACAGTGCTTTAGATATGCATAAATAATTGGTTATAAGTCTTCTTTAAATTACATTTCAATGCACAATTTTTTTAAAAAAACAACTTGTGGTGGGGGCTGATGCCTGAGAAATACAGAACTGAGAAATATGACTGATATTGGGATTTTGATTCAAATCTTTTCTTTTACAGTTTTGTGATTCCCCCTTTATATTTTTTAAAATACTGTAGTTATATTTCAAAGTACCGGTAATTGAAATTGTATTCGTTTCACAAATTATTATGCCAAAAGTATCTGCTTGAGTCTGATTAAGTTTTAGCAGAATTAATTGGTCTCCCTCCCTCATAATAAAATTCAGAGAAATAAATGCAGGCATCTAGATGATAACACACTTTTTTTAAAAAAAAAAATACCTTATTTATGGGAATGAAACATAATCAAAATCCACAGGTATGAAGTTTCAAGTAAGGCAAGCCTTTAGAATTTTAGATAGCTAAGAGGGCAAAAATGTTGCTCATTAGTATTCAACAGGTAATTTATATAAAATTAAGAAACATTCCAATGGTACATTTTGTCTGGATGTCTATCAAAGGTCAGAGGAACAATCTTTTTGCTTTTGGGATGAGAAAGGATTCTCGAATTTGCTTAATTGATAGCAAAGTGAAAAAAGGTTAATTTATTACTGGGAGCTAGAAGCTGAATAAGAATTATTATATCATGAAGGGAAATTCCCCAAATTAGTTGAGCCAGAATATGAGCAATTATGGTGTTTGCAAAATAATGTGGGATGGTTTGGGTTAGCTATGAAGACAAGGGAGGAATTTCAAATGTGGTGAGATTAAAAAAAATAATCATGTTCAGATTAAGAATACCACCAACACTTTGAGTGAGCAATGAATGTGAAAGACAAGGTAAGAATTAAGTCTGCGTACACAGAGAGACAATTCCAGGTTGTGAAGACAATTTAATTTTATTGAACTTTGAGCAGAGGATTAAGATCAACAGCCCAAATCAGCCTCCTGCAATCTTCCAGATTCATGGACTTCAATTCTCACTTCTCTGCCGGGGTCATGAGTAACTCAGGAAGAAGGAATCTACAGGTTTTTATGCACAAAAACCATATATTTGGGGTGATTGTTCCAACTGCAATTTGTTTGTAGAGAAGGCTTCCAAAACTAACTAACCCTTTTCAAGAAAGCAATGACAAGTCTATAAAACAGGCTTTTCTTTCCTTCTTTATTACCCTTCCTGCTAACAAGATGAAATTCAACATAGAGAGAAGTGAGATTTTACATTTAAACAAGAAAAACCAAATGCATAAGTATAGAACAGGTGATAGGCTCAACAGTAGTAACTGGACAATCACTTGACAATTTCACTAACACTTCACGTGATCCTGATTATATCAATTAATGCAGCCTAGGACTGCTTTAACTTGTCAGCTGCATATTCATGAGCAGCTGACAAGTTAAATATGCAGCTGACAAGTTAAAGCAGTCCTAGGCTGCATTAATTGATATAATCAGGATCACGTGAAATGTTAGTATCTCTTTATAATGCCTTGGTAAGACCACATTTGGAATATTGCATCCAGTTTTGGTTGGCACAACATTAAAAATACTCTAACAAAGTGCAGAGAAGAGCATCAAAGGTGATTAGGGGGATGGAGGATAAAACGTGTGAAGAGTAGTTGCAGGAATGGTATGTGAAAAGAATGATTGGGGATGACGTGATAGCAGTGTTCCAATATCTAAGGGGCTACCACAAAGAGGAAGGGGGTCAATCTGTTCTCCAAATACACCTGAAGCAATGATGAAGACTAATGAAAGAAGGAAGCAACCTAGAATTCAGGAGAATTTTCCTGAGAATAAGAATTAACCTCTGGAGCAGCCTATCTTCAAAGATTGTGGGTGCTCCAACACTAGAAGTTTTAAAGAAGAGACTGGACAACAATTTGTCCAGAATTGTATAGGTAGTGACCCACTGGTGATGTCACAATGATGTCATGGAACCAGTTCAGTCAATGCCAGTCCGTGGGTACCACCATCATTAAAAAAAATTTTTTTTAATTTGTTTAGGGTTTTTTTGGGGGGAGTGTTATCTTCTGAGCATGTGCAGAAGCCAAGTTTCTGGCATTGTGCATGTGGTCGTCATCTGGTTTTCCGTTTTCCCCCCAAAACATTTTGGTGCTGCGCAAAGTGCACATGCACCCACGGGGCACAGCCATGTGGCATGGCAGGAAGCGAAGCAGCAGCAAGGTAAGTTAGAACCTGCAGGGGTAGGCAAAGTTGGCTCTTCTATGACATGTGGACTTCAACTCCCAGAATTCCTGAGCTAGCATGATTGGCTCAGGAATTCTGGGAGTTGAAGTCCACATGTCATAGAAGAGCCAACTTTGCCTACCCCTGGTATAGGGTCTCCTGCTCTGTTAATTCTGTTTTTTATAACATGAAATATAATCTATACATGAATTGTGAGGTTTAAATAAAAGCCTCCACACTTGTTGTCAAGAAGGGGCAATATTTCCTATACAGTAATGGTAAGTAGCTAAATAGGCTGCAATTAGAGCGGGAGTCCCCAAACTTGGCAACCTTAAGACTTGTGGACTTGTTGGCTGGAGAATTCTGGGAGTTGAAGTCCGCAACTCTTAAAGTTGCCAAGTTTGAAGACCTATGAATTAGAGGAAAGAGCTCTGGATTTATTCACTAGTTTCAAAGTGAACAGCCAGGGCTTCTTAAAATAATTGCAGTAATCCTAGAAAATATACTTTAATTTTATGTTTTTCTTGACAAACTTCAATAGTGTTAGTTCAACTCATAAATGCCTAGGGTTTGGAAATACTGCGAGTGGGACATGTTGCAGCAACTGTGGAAGACTATAGTTAAATAATGCAGCAGATGTAGCAATACAGAAAGGGCTGTTGGGATGAATTATCAGAAGTCAAAAAAACAGCATAAAAGTAACATTTAAAAGCTAGTAAAATACAACATATGTAACATGTATTTTCTCATATTGTTTGACATCACCTTATGAATGTTTAATTTCAAGTAGCAACCAGTCATTGAATAAAATAAATGATGCAGTAATCCAGCTGGGAAAATGTTATTAGCATCATTATCATATCTTTAATGAGGACATTGTGCATAATATGCCCAACACTGTTGTACCATAGGATATGTGTCAAACTGATTTACATTTGTGCACGTACTAAGCACAACACATGATTCTCTGCAGTCTCCAACTAGAATTTAGCAGCCATCTACAGACTATGTCTCTCTCTTTTTTTTTAAGTACACCATGCAGAGACTGACATTTGGACAAAGCTCTTGGGGATCATGCTGTATATGCCAGCTGGCACATCTCACCCACATTGTTTTCCATCTGGATTCAGTAATTTCCTGCCTCGGCTTCTCCTGCTGACCATGTTCTACATTCTGTAATTTGCATTGGCTGGTTCAACAGTCAGCAGAAACACTACCCACTTGCCAAATCTGCTGTGTACAATTTGCTGCTGTCTGCTCACAAAGTCATGTATTACTTGTGCGAGAGAGAAACTGGATAAGATTCTGTAAACATCTTTAGTATGAAAGAAGGAACACATTACATGTTTCTCTTAGGCGTGCACTGTGTTAATGCGCTATCTCTCAAAATCATCTACTTGAAAAGAGAACATGCCTATAAACCAGAACAATGAAGCCTATAACTTTCCAGATTACCTACCTACCTACCTACCTACCTACCTATCTATCTATCTATCTATCTATCAATCTATCTTGTCAAGCATGTACAAGGTAATAGGTATTGGTATAAAAATAAACATTAGCAAGGTAGATACAGGTAAATTAGGCAATAGGGCACCAGGACAGGGACAGTAGGCACAATGATGTGCTTATGCACACCCCTTACAGACCTCTTAGGAATGGGGTGAGGTCAACTGTAGGTTGTAAAGTTTTGGGGGTTTGAGGTAAAAACCACAGTCAGGTAGTGCATTCCAGACATTGATTGTTGCTGAAGTCATATTTTCTGCACTTGAGTTTGGAGTGGTTTACATTAAGTTTGAATCAATTGTTTGCCTGTGTATTGTTGGAGTTGAAGTTGAAGAAATCATTAACAGGTAGGACATTGTGGTAAATGATTTTGTGAATTACATTTAGATCACATTGAAGGCGACAAAGTTCTAGGCTATCTAAGCCCAGAATTTCAAGTCTGGTGGACTAAGGTATTCTGTTGCGAGCAGAGGAATGGAGAACGCTTCTTGTGAAATATTTTTGAACTCTCTCGATTGTATTGATATCTGATATGCAGTGCCGGTTTCAGACAGGTGAGCTGTATTCAAGAATTGGTTTAGCAAATGTTTTGTATGCCCTCTTTACTAGCCATTACTAGCCATATTAGTTGAGTTGCTGACAACTATAGTTTAGCAAAGGGGTGGGCTACTGCCCGGATTGGGGGGGGGGACCCAGTGGGGTAGCGAAAATGGAGCTACACCCCAGAGCACCCATTTTTCACTGAAGGATGTTGAAAGAAAATGCAGGGTGCCATGCCCACAGTGTGGTAGTAAATATTTTGGTAGCCTTTCACTGGTTTAGCACCATCAGTAGGGATTTGGGTTTTCCACACAAATGCTCACCTTACCACAATATTAAGTCATAGAAACAAAAGATAATCACATTTCCTTGGCCGATTAACCCAGGAATAGAACCACAGGTTGCATATGGAACGTATCCAATTAATTTTTGCTCTTCTCCCCATTTTAAGATTGCACTATTCAAATAAGAATGAATTACTTTTTATTCAGGACAGCAAATACTGACATATTTTTAATCTGATCCTGTAGGAAGTATTTTAGATAGGAAGAACTTCATTATCAAGTTGGAACTTAGCCAGGTCACTGCATTAACACTTTCTGATAGTATTACATGTCATTCTCTGTTAAAATTCAAGCCTGTATTACTAATAACTTTTTTCTTTTCCTTTTGTATAAGCATAGAATATTTTAAAATATGAAAAAATTTAATTAATAAGTTTAATATTAAAAATATAGAATTAAATTTAATAAGAATGTAACTTACATGTGTGGTATTTCTGCTTTGATCTGATTACAGTTAGGATTTTTTATATTTTTGTATTTGTTAGACTTCTATGACAAGCGGAGCAATGGTAGCTCCTTAAATGTTAAGTGTTGTATGTCCTTGTTTGTCCTTTTGAAAATTTAATAAAAATATTTTTTAAAAAAATTCAAGCCTGTTTCTAATCTTAAGGACAAATATTAGTAGCCAGTTTTTTGGCCTGTGCTTTGAACACTGTTTTATATATGATGTAAAGTAAGACAGAGAAAGTGAGGCTGAAAGAGAATGAATGTGGAAGTACAGTTCTTTTTCAGAGTTGGAGTTGGAACAGTATTTCATTTGTTTATGAAATGCTAATTGTGCGAGGAGATAACATTCAAATAATCTCCTCGCACAAGTAGCATTTCATGAACAAATGTATTATATAGAAATGAACTACCGTTCCAACTTCAAGTCTGAAAAAGAACTGTACCTACGCACCAGGGGTGGGTTCCTCCCAGTTTCTGGTAAACAAAAAATAATAATTGAATTGTTAGATCTACTAGCATTAATTTGAGAAAAAGAGCCAGTGATAATGTTTACATCTTTATAAACTCCAGCCATTTCCATTTATTGTATATTTCCATTCCTGACATAAAAAGCTAATAGTTGATACCTGTTTAGTTGGCTAAGGGGGACCTTCCCAAACTGTCTCAAGCCTCCAACTATAATGAACTACCAATCATCTCTAGCTAGTGTTGTGGTTGGCTCTGGCCCAGCTCCTGCCCCAGGGAATGTGGAGGTGGATGCAGGGGAAACTTCAACATGTCATAGGCCTATGTTATTGCCGACAGAGTCAGTTCAGAGTTTAGTTTCCACAGACGAAGAAGAAGGTGGGAGTGACTTGGAAGAGGGGGGCTTGGCACACAGCTCAGGCAGTCAATCTCCATTATCTTTCATTGATTCGGATGAAGACGTCTTGGACCCACGCAAGCACAGAATTATGCATAGAAGAGACCAAGTAAGGACATATTACAGGAGATGAGAGAGGCCACCTGTGTTTGGGTGGGACTCCAGTAATTAGGGCTGCTGCTATAAATAGCAGCATGTGGGTTTGGCCGTTGTGGAAGAGTATCTGATCGCAATTCTTCAGGAATCCTGTGTTGCTTTTTTCTGGACTTTGTTTGTTGATTTTCCACGCCTTTGAAACCAAAGCAGAGCAACGTGTGTGTATGTGTCTCACTTCGTTGGAAGAAGAATGGGTATGAAGTTTCTTCACAGCTGCTAGCTAAGTACTTAATGACTGCTTAAGGGAAATTGTACAGACTACCCGGTTGTTTTGGGAAGAGTGCTCTTTGCAATACAAAAAGAGTGCTTAGTTTATTTTGAATTTTGTGATAAAGAACATTGTTTTGAATTTTCAAACCTGTGTGTGTCTGAAATTTGTACCCTTGAATTTTCGGGAGGCTCCTACTAGAGAGCCCGGCAGAACAGCTAGTATGCCCACTAGATATAATGAAAGATGTATGTAATTTGTAGCTAGCAGTCTAAACTGAAAGATTTTCTCCATGTAGAATCTGTCTTAATTTCACCTATTTAAATATATCTTTTTAAATTAGTATTATTTTGGCTATCATTTATAGCTAATGACTAATTTATCATGTGAACTTTGGTGAAGAAATATATGTTATCAATTGAATTATTCGACAAAATATATACTGTAGCATATTAAATAACTTATCAATCAGACATTTTAGAAGCTGGAGATTTAAATAATAATAATTACAGTCTCCTCAAGAAAATTGACACACGGAGGGAAATAAACCATCACTGACATATTACTTTACTTCTGCTAAATTGTGTGATATTCATTTTCCCTTCAGCAAAATTTTCCAGTCACAGAATCATTGCAAATCCTTGTGAATTTCAAGATTAAATTAAACGGTCCACAAGGTCTTTCCTTTTCATAGCTACCCAAAGTTTTAAATGCTTATTCATATTGATATGAATATGCTAAACCTCTAATTAAATAGAAGAATATTGATCTTAAATCAGTCTAAAGCATCATTCAGTTACTCAGTTCCTGCGTTTTCCCATTGTTTCCTGATGGCTCAAGAAGAAGCGAACAATAATGTTCTTGAAATCTAAATTTAACCCTGAATAATCAAAATCATTTGCAGCTAAGCACAATTATATACTTTAGGTTCCTTTTGAACTTAAAATAGCATTGAATCTGAACTCCCTCTCTCTCCCCCCTTCTCTCTCTGCACGCAATCCTAGATAAACAGCTTTAAGAAGGGCTAAATAAGTAATTCAGCTCTGACCAACAACTAACACATTAATTTGCATAATATTGACCTTCTACTTCTGTGGCCACTATTTTGGCCAGGTGTATTTTTAGATATCTAAATAAAATCTGCCTTATTTTATTATTATTATAAGTAATTCAAGGGGGCAAGCATACCTGGTATTCCTTCCTCCTCCTTTTTCCCTACAACAGCCCTGCGAGAGTTAAGTTGGCTTTCCTGCTCACAGCCTCCTGATTCCTAGCCTCATGCCTTAATCACTAGACCAAACTGGATGACTCAGCACAATCATGCTTGCACCATCATTCTTTTTGTCACGTTTGTGGCAGTGGTGACTTTGCTGCCTTCTTTAAATCAAGGAATGATAAACCGTGCTATGATTAACATTTCCTTAACCAAGACTCCCGAAACTAGAATTATGGGCTTCCTCCAGCAAACACTCCATGTGGGTTGGGCAGGGGAGGAGAGTGGCGTGAGAAGAAAAACATCAAAATAAGAGAGCTAAAACTTTTACAATAAACCTTTCAGACTTTAATTTCATGGAAAGCTACTGTTTTCCTTTGTTATTAGAAACATAGAAACATAGAAGTCTGACGGCAGAAAAAGACCTCATGGTCCATCTAGTCTGCCCTTATACAACTTCCTGTATTTTATCTTAGGATGGATATACAGTAATACCTCATGATACGAACTTAATTGGTGCAAGGAGGAGGTTCGTAAGACGAAAGGTTCGTAAGACGAAACATTGTTTCCCATAGGAAACAATGTAAAGTCAATTAATCCGTGCAACCAAAACCCCCCCCCCCGCAAAAAAACGGCTTTCGGCGACTGCTGGGAAGCCGCGCGGCTGTTTTAAAAGGTGACAGACGGCCTGGGGGGCTTCCCAGCACCCCCCGAACCCGGGTTCGGGGTTTGGGGGGTGCTGGCAAGCCCCCCAGGCCGGCTGCGACCTTTTAAAACACCCGCGCTGCTTCGCAGCTGTCTCCTGACGCCGAACGCGGAAGTTCGGCTTTAGCGTTCGGCTTCAGGAGACAGCTGTGAAGCGGTGCGGGTGTTTTAAAAGGTCGCAGCCGGCCTGGGGGGCTTCCCAGCAACCTCCCGAACCGAACCCGGGGTTCAGCAAAATTTTGCCTCTTCTTACGAACTTTGTTCGAGTTACGAACCGGCGTTCGGGAGGCTTCTGGGAAGCCCCGCTGCCCGGCTGTCAACTTTTAAAACAGCCGCGCGGCTTCCCAGCAGTCTCCGAACGCCGGTTCATAACTTGAAAAAAGTTCGTAAGAAGAGGCAAAATTTTTCTGAACCCCGAGTTCGTATCACGAGTTGTTCATAAGACGAGGGGTTCGTATCTTGAGGTACCACTGTATGTTTATCCCAGGCATGTTTAAATTCAGTTACTGTGGATTTATCTACCACGTCTGCTGGAAGTTTGTTCCAAGGATCTACTACTCTTTCAGTAAAATAATGTTTTCTCATGTTGCTTTTGATCTTTTCCCCAACTAACTTCAGATTCATTCATTCATTCATTCATTCACTCACTCACTCACTCACTCACTCACTCACTCATTCACTCACTTACTTACTGTTTTCCTTTGGAATTTATTTATGAGTCTTCGGAGAGGGGCAGCATACAAATCTAATAAATTCAATTCAGTGTGTGTGTGTGTGTGTGTGTGTGTATGTATGTATGTATGTATGTATGTATGTATGTATGTATGTATGTATGTATGTATGTATTTAGACTTATATGCCGCCCAATCCCAAAGGGCTCAGGGCGGCTTACAACAGTGTAAATTACAAGTCAAGAAAAAGAAGTCAAGAAAAAACAAACTAATTACTAAAACCCTAATTAAAACTCAAAAAACAATTCAGCAACATATGTACTAGTCATTCATAACGATTCATACACATGGACAAGCTAGTGGTTGATTTAGGAATTTAGGAATACTAAGTCCTGGAGCATCATAGAAACATAGAAGATTGACGGCAGAAAAAGACCTCATGGTCCATCTAGTCTGCCCTTATACTATTTCCTATATTTTATCTTACAATGGATCTATGTTTATCCCAGGCATGTTTAAATTCAGTTACTGTGCATTTACCAACCACGTCTGCTGGAAGTTTGTTCCAACGATCTACTACTCTTTCAGTAAAATAGTATTTTCTCATGTTGGTTTTGATCTTTCCCCCAACTAATTTCAGATTGTGTCCCCTTGTTCTTGTGTTCACTTTCCTATTAAAAACACTTCCCTCCTGAACCTTATTACATATTTAACATATTTAAACATATTTAACATATTTAAATGTTTCGATCATGTCCCCTCTTTTCCTTCTGTCCTCCAGACTATACAGATTGAATATAATCATCCGATAATATTATGCAAATAAAAGTAGAATTACAAACTACAACCAATTAATATCTATAATTTATAGATCCTCACACGTATAGCTCTGCGTAAAACAAAGGTACAAATAGGAAATCAGTGCCAAAGGAGATGCTCCCTAAAAGCTAGAATTCTCCACAGGGGAAATGAAGACAAGGGTCGCCCAGAAAGGAATGCACCAGATTTTTTTTTCTCAGGCTACAGTAATGGTACGAATGTGAAACTCTAGATATACATTATTTGAATTGTCAGGAGAGCATGTGTAAATTTTGCATTTCTTCAGACAGCGTAGCTGCAGCATTCTTTCAAAATGGCGTCTGTAAGTGATGTACATTACAAGCAGCCTGTTGTCATTGAATTTCTCACTGCGGAGAAAGAAACTGTTGGGAACATTCACAAACGCTTGTGCACAGTTTATGGAGAATCTGCAGTCGACAGAAGTACGGTCAGTCACTGGGCACAGAGGGTGAGGCCATTACAGTGCAGAAATGGCTTCATGACCAGAACAAGGAGTGGTACTGACAGGACATACACGCTCTTGTGTCTTGCTGGAGGAAGGCCATAGAACGGAATGGAGATTATGTAGAAAAATAGCGCATGTAGAAAAAATGTCATTCTTTCTTGTGTGTAAGTTTAATTGTGTTCAATAAATAATTCTTGAAGAAAAAAAATGTAGTGCATTAATTTCTGGGTGACCCTAGTATATATTCATATGGTTTTGGAACATCTGATTTCACTACTACCTAATTAACACTTTATAATTCTGTAGCACTTGCCCTCATGTGCATTTTTTATTGATGGATTAATTAATCAAATCACAAAATAAAAATCGCAATGTACTATTATTTGGGTAAATGCAGGACAAACATCTGACTTTGAAAAGACATGTAATTTTTCAGACTCCCTAAGGCAATCTCTCTATTTCATAAAAAAACTACACACACACACAAATAGGCTGAATAGTCACATTTCTTCCTATGAGAAATGGGGAAATATGCAATCTTTAGATGACCACTGGCTAGGGATGAAGAAAAACAGAACTAAAAACTCAGCATTTGGAAAGATCTGGCTGAGTAGTGTTTTTCATACAGGTGAAAACCGAAAAATTAGAATATCGGGCAAACGTTCATTTATTTCAGTAATGCAACCTACAAAGTGAAATGTAATACAGTGATCCCTCGAGTATCGCGAGGGTTACGTTCCAAGACCCCTCGCGATACTCGATTTTTCGCGATATAGTGGTGCGGAAGTAAAAACACCATCCGCGCATGTGCGCCCTTTTTCCATGGTCGCGCATGCGCAAATGGTGGAGTTTGCATGGGCGGCGGGGAAGACCCAGGGAAGGTTTCTTCGGCAGCCCAGCAGCTGATCTGCTCGGCAGTGCCGCAGCAGCGAGGAGCCGAAGATCGGGGTTTCCCCTTTGCGTGGGCGGCGGGGAAGACCCAGGGAAGGTTTCTTCGGCCGCCCAGCAGCTGATCTGCTCGGCAGCGCCGCAGCAGCAAGGAGCCGAAGATCGGGGTTTCCCCGCCGCCCATGCAAAGGGGAAACCCCGATCTTCGGCTCCTCGCTGCTGCCTGCCCGCCGCTCACCTGCCTGCCCGCCGCCAGCCGCTCGAGAGCAAGAGGGGGAGAGATAGAGAAAGAGAGAGAAGGAAAGAAAGAGATGAGAGGGAGGAAGAGAGTGTGAGAGAGGAAGAAGCAAGATAGAGAAAGAGAGAGAGAAAGAAAGATGAGAAAGGAAGAGAGTGACGTCATCGGGTGGGAAAAATCGCGATATAGCGTTTCGCGAAGATCGAGATCGCGAAAATCGAGGGATCACTGTATATGAGACTCATTACATGCAAAGTAAGATAGTTCAAACCATGATTTGTCATAATTGTGATGATTATGGGGTACACCTCATGAAAACCCCAACTCAAATCTTTCTCTTTAGAGTTCATTAAACCATACCTTTTATTCATCTGGCATAAACACATACATGAAAATATGTACCTTATATTTTTGTAACAAGTAATTTATATACTACAGACACAATGTATTCTAATGCCATTATATAATCAATGTCCACAAGTTAAAATTTCCCATAAAATTTCCCATAAAAAGAAAAAGAATTATTATCCTAATCTAAACTCTGATCAATTGTATATAATGTTAATCTTTGACTTACAACCATTTTCATAGGGACCAGTTACCAGTAAAAAGTGTCTTAGATGCAGTTTTCACACTTAACAATAATCGCAGAATCTCCTTGGTAATGAGATCAAATTTTGGGAGCTTGACAACCAGCATATATGTACGATGGTTGTAATGTCCTGAGATCATTTGCTTCTGGCAATCAAAGTTAAGAGAAGTCAAATTTCCTTAAAACTGCATGATTTACTTAACAGCTCAATGATTTGCTGATCAAAAACAACTTATTTAACAATTCCATTGTCTAGCAATGGAAATTCAAATCCCAATTGGGGTTGTAAGATGAGGACTCTCTGTACTGAGAAGCGTATTACTTCAGTTGCTACCTCCTTGTGTTCAGTTCTTTCTCTGACCAATCCTATTCTGCAAGTGTGGGGCTGAAAAATGCTTACGATATTACATTCTAGCAGGTGGTTTTAATCTAGGGGTGAAATGCTCCCAGTTCACTTGTGGCTATTGGTCATTGAAGGCAGCATAAGGCTCCGCCCACATATCCAGACAACGCCATTTGGGTTCTTTCACCCTCTGCACATGCGCAGAACGCTTTGTGCATGCACAGAGATAAAGGAACTGAAATGGTGGCATCTGGGCGGGTGGGAAGACCCTTGCACTGTCTTCACGGCTGGCTCTCCAATGACTGACAGGCACAAGCAAAACAGGAACATTTCACCCTACCTTAATCAGAAGCTTTCTCAAACACTGACATTTGCCGTGATCTTTCCCCGCTCATATCCCGAACAATGCCACACCCAATGCAAGTCAAGAAGCGATTACATTAATAAAACGTGCTAACACATTCCTTTAAGGAATTCTGCTACAAGCTGCTACACATGCTCTTCAAACATTCTGTCCACATGAATAATTGAGTGATCATATTTTGGAGAGCAGACAGCACATCTTATTACTTTGCATGAAAGTTTTATTTTGACATGCTACAGGGTTTACTACAAATGGAATGAACAGTCCTGTTTTTTTTAAAGGCACAATATCTCCACGACGCTCCATTTTCAATACAATTCAGTCTCAATTCTAGCCGAGAGTTCCATGTGCAGCATGAAGTCAATTAGAATCTATTATTGAATGAAAATTTGAGTTTAACAGACTAACAGAATTGGAAGGGATCTTGGAGGTCTTCTAAACCAGTGTTTCCCAACCTTGGCGACTTGAAGATATCTGGACTACAACTCCCAGAATTCCCCAGCCAGCGAATGCTGGCTGGGAAATTCTGGGAGTTGAAGTCCAGATATCTTCAAGTGGCCAAGGTTAGGAAACACTGTTCTAGACCAACCCTAAGCTCAAGCAGAAAATGCTATACCATTTCAGATAAATAGTTGTCCAAACTGTTCTTTAAAATATCCAGCGTTGGATTAACCACAACTTCTGAAAAGGACTCGTTCCACTGATTAGTTGATCTAGCTGTCAGGAAATTTCTCCTTAGTTTTAGGCCAGTGATGGCAAACCTTTTTTCCCTTGGATGCTGAAAGTGCGTGTGCATACACCATTGTACCTGCATGAGTGCCCGCAGCCATAATTCAATGCCTGGGGAGGAAAAAAATTGCCTCCCCTGCCCCTCTGGAGGCCCTCTAAAGGCCAGAAACAGCCCATTTCCCAACTTCTGGTAGGCCCAGTAGGCCCGTTTTTCACCCTCCCCAGGCTCCAGAGGCTTCGCTAGAGCCTGTGGAAGGCTAAAACTCCTTCCCCCATCCCTCCGGAGGCCCTCTGGAAGCTGAAAATGCCCTCAAGAGACTCTGTAGTAGCCGAAAATCAGCTGGCTGGTATGCACATACGTGCTGGATCTGAGCTAGGGCAACGGCTCGCGTGCCGGCAGATATGGCTCCGCATGCCACCTGTGGCACCCGTGCCATAGGTTCGCCATCACTGTTCTAGGCTGTTTCTCTCCTTGGTTAGTTTCTATCTATTGTTTCTTATCCTGTCTTCAGATGCTCTGGAGAATAGATTGACCCGGTTCGGCCTGGTTCACCGGAACCGGTAGTAAAAAATGCTTTTTAAAAGTTTGTTTTTAAAGGGTGAAACGATCTGGCGGCAGAGCTGATTGTCACAGCTGATTAACATTTTTTAAACCTTTTAAAAAGCATCTGTTTGACAATCAGCTGAGAGGGAGATGGGTTTTTTTTTTTACTTTTTAAAAGCACTACCTATTCGCCCGAACTGTGAATCTGTGAGTTTCCTGCTTGTTCCAGGGGACATTTTGTATGAAGTCCATCTGCTTCTGCACTGTATGTGAGTCAGTTGTGTAGGAGTCAGTTGTGTAGCTTTTGTGTTGTTTGTATGTTTAGTGTGAAAGTTGGTTTTTCAGCTCTTTGTAGCTCTGTGCGGTCCCTGCTTGTTGCAGGGGCCATTTTGTGTGAAGTCCAGCTGCTTCTGCATTGTGTGTGAGTCAGTTGTTTGATTTTTGTGATATTTTTGTGAAAAGTGTGATAGTTGGTTTTTGAGCTCTCTGTGACTCTGTGAGGTTCTTGCTTGTTGCAGGGGCCATTTTGTGTAAAGTCAGCTGCTTCTGCATTGTGTGTGTCAGTTGGGTAGGAGTCAGTTGTGTGGATTTTGTGTTGTTTGTGTGTGATGTGTGAACGTTGATTTTTGAGCTCACCCAGTCCCATGACCATGACCACCAAGCCACACGCACCGAATTACATGATCACCAAGCTACGCCCACCAAACCATGATCACGGTAGGGAAAATTGTTAGATTTCACTACTGGATTGACCCATTCTTCCTTGTGGGAGCCCCCCTTAGACATTGGAACATTGCTATCATGTTGCCCTCAGTCCTTCTTTCAATTAAACTACTGTAGACATACCCAATTTCTGCAACCATTTTTCACATGTTTTAGCCTGCAGTCCCCTAAACTTCTTTCTTTCTCCTTTCAGCACTCCTTATACAGCAGTGTTTCTCAACCATGACAGTTTGAAGATGTTTGGACTTCAACTCCCAGAATTCAGCGTTGCTGGCTGGGGAATTCTGGGAGTTGAAGTCCACACATCTTCAAACTGCTAAGGTTGAGAAACACTGTTCTAGAGTCTCAACGTCTTTTTTATATTGTGAAGACAAAACTGGATGCGGTATTCTAAGTGAGGCTCCTACCAAATCATTATAAAGTTGTATTAATACTTCATGTGATTTTGATTCTATCCCTCTTTTAATGCAGCTTAAGACTGTGTTGGCTTTTTTGGCAGCTGCAGCACATTAAGTGATTGGCCACTAGGATTCAAAGATCCTTCTCAGAGTTACTACTATTAATCCTCTGCCAATGACCTACATTTGTTTTCTGTAGAAAAGAAATCTAAAGTACAAAAAGAAACCATCCTATTATCATCAAATCTGCTTGTGAAATACGTAGCCTCGTGGCATTATATCTCTCTTCTACTCTTCACAATTTCCTGAAAATTCCTACCATAGCTTTTCAACATTAGTAACAAAATAATATTTTATTATCTTTCCTGTTCAGCCCTTTATTCATTTCAGATGTTTATGACACATCTATCCCTTCTTCACTGATTCAAATTCTTTTATCTATTGTTTTTATTTATTGATACTCATATTTTTATTCTTATTGTCATTAATATTTTTAATACGGAGTTTGAATGGACTGAAGTCTACCAATTAAGTAGAGAATAGACAGGTAAAGATTGATATATCTGTAGGGAGTGATTGGAAGGCTTCAGGATACAAAGAAATATATTTTATACCTAAATTAAAAGGTGAATATTATTCTAAAAGTCCAGTATGGTCAAAGAGAAAGGCAAATCATGTTCATGAACTGGGTATCATGAAAAATGGGCAAAAGCCTACCTGAGCTTCTAAAGTCTTATGCACAGGCTACTAATGTCTGATTATTTGGGACGGCAATTCTCATAATCCCCAGCCACTGCTTTCCGAAGGTTTATGTCAAAACCTGGCAGGCATTTGTTTGCACATATTGTACTATGTTTGATGCAGAAGTATGAAAAAAAGTATATGACATTTATCTCTTTTATTTTATGTAAACAAACTCATGCTCGATGAAAAAGGTGAAATCTCAAATTATGAGCTAATGAAACTATCAATCCTAGGATGGAACAAGACACGTCTGTCCAGACTGAGGACTGAGTCGTAATTGGGGGGGAAAGGCAGAGGTGCCCCCAGTATTTAAATTAACAGATTTAGGTCTTATCTGATTGGATGAGGTCAACCCATCCTGGATGATAGTTCCACCCACTATGGAGAATGGAAGGTTTTAAGATTGTGGAAGAAAAGGATGCCTCTCTGTGCTTTGACTCTTGCAGATACCTTCACACTTACAGCAATACAAGAAAGATATCAGATGAGGGAAGAGATGTTGGCGAAACAGAGCCAGATGGAGATTATTAGCATACTTGCTTGATATTCCAAAAGAGCCCTGAGACAGAAACTGAACCAAACATGAAGCCAACACAATAATGAACAGAATATTTGTGACTGTTGGTTAATCTTATTTGCAATGGTCTGGTTGGCTCGTTTCATAATATTTCATATAGCACGGCTGCAGATCAAATTGGAAAAAAACATAAAAATGATAGCTTTTGAGGCTGTAAATACAAAAGGAAGCAGCAAGTGAAATGGAAATAATTGGCCCATTATTTTTGGTTTGTTTGAGAAAAGAGCATTACACTTAAAAGCACACAGAATCTGGATTTCAATGATAATTTAAAAATGCAGCAATCACACGAACCTCACTGAAGGATTAATTACTGGATCTGTCTAATAGGCGGCTGTTTCTGCTTGCTTGATGACAATCATTTATTGATGCCACATTCTAGTTTTTGTACATTGTATATTTTTTAAAAAAATGTGCGATTGAAAATGGCCAACAAAGCAATTTCAAACAATCAACATACTTTCAACCTACTTCTTTAGCTGTGCAAACCATTGTTTGAAAGACAACTCCTTCCAAATAGCAAACATATTTCAAATATGGAAAGGGCTATAAACACACTATTGTGGATATCGGGCAGTCAGAAAGTGTAAAATAGAACATTTTTTCCTATTTACAGAGCAGATCAGCACATGTAGTCTGATGTCCTACAACCATTTACTGGAAATACCGTATTTTTCAAAGTATAAGACATACCTATTCCCCCCATTAAAAGAAGGTGGAAATATTGGTGCATCTTATGCACTGAATACAGCCATTTTGCTGTCCTGAAGTCCTGCCCCTGCATCCCATTTTTGTACAGAGGGTCTGGGAAGCCTGCAGAGAGCTCCTGGGCACTGAAGGGTGGTAAAAATGGCCTTATTTTTTCCCTGCTTTTTCATAAAAATGGGGCCATTTCCCCCCTTCTCACAGTCTGCAGGAGCTCCCTGCAGGCTTCCCAGATCCTTTAGTCACCCAATTTTTGCAAAAAAAAATGGGCGAAAAATTGCCCTTTCTTGCAAAAAAGGGGGCTATTTTTGGCCATCTAATTACTCTATCTAGCATGACTCGAGAAGGAACTCTGGGAGTTGAAGTCCAATAGTCTTAAAGCTGTCAAGCTGGAAGACCCCTGGTTTAGGCGTTATGGGGCAAGGGTCTTCAAACTTGGCAAGTTTAAGACTTGTGGACTTCACCTCCCATTCCTGAATGAATTTTAGAAACAATTTCTGTCACAAATCACCGCATGTCCACATTTTTACTTGTAGGATAAATTAAAAGTTTATTCTGTAAAAGTGAAAATGAGCAAATATTTAAAATCCACTCTGCCCATTTATAACTAAGTTACATTAAACGAGTATTTCTGTGCACTGAAAACTATCTTTGTCTCACTAACTGAAATATCATTTATTAGAAATGTAACTAATAACCAAGCACAGAGAAATATCATGACTGACAGCTTAAGATAATTTTTATTCAATTAGTTGGAGGCAACTGCAATAAAATCATTGAGAGAGGAATAAACAACCTGCAACAAACATCCTGCTTTTTCAACTAACTCAAAGGTAAATGCCTGCCTTAAAACCACCAGGATTATTATCTGATATGGTATGGAGATTCCACTTGGCAATAATAAAGTAAAATGTAAGGAAGCAATAGAGACATTGGAGTGTGTGGGTGTATGAAACAATTCCAGATGATGGCCCTGTGATAAAAGTCATTCTTAAAATTTATTGTGTGTGCAATGACTTTGAAAATAGGATGGGTTCTTTCATTGCAGAACTGTTACCTTGTACTTTTTAAAAAACATCCTGCAGATAACCTTGTTGTTGCCTTCCATATTGTTTTAACAAGTAGTTAACACAGCAAGTATTTTTAGCTAAAAGATTGCAAAAGAAGACACAAGCCTCCTCCATTCCATATTGACATTGGGACCAGGATGATGGCCAAAGCCATAATGTCAACCCTGAAGCTGACCTGGATGAAACCACTTTGGAGCTTCAGTGCTGAATAGGGAGTGGGGGATTAGAATAGCTGCAGTTGTGTAGTTAAAATAAAATTATTTCGCTTGGGGACCAAGAACGTTCTCACACTTGGCTGGAGGAAGGAGGAGTGATGTCACCAAACCAGCAAATGCTGCATTGATTGGGCCATTTGACTAATTATTTGGAGTTGGGGGGGGACTTTTATTTTTAATTAGGTGAAAACCAAGGAGCCCCTCAGAATTGGTTTTCACCAGATATGTACCAATTTGAAAATTCCAATAACCTGCCTCAGAGTTTTGCTTGCAATGAATATATTGCTTGGAACCCTGACATATAATTGGATTCCCAATCCCGAGCTATTTGAAGTTATACAAAGCTGTACAACACACGCACCTTTACCTTGCTGGTATGTAAGAAATGATATTAAGAGACCAATTAGCAAAGAGAATCATACTTTTTATAATTATATATGATATACATGATATATAATTATATATATCATGACCATAATTCGTCCCATAACTTTGGTCGCAACCTGATTTGGTCTTGAATTTGACCTGAATTTAATTTTGGAAATTTGGGGATTACAAAAAAAATGGTGCAGAAAAGGAAATCGGCTGCAAACAAAAATGTGATTTTTTTTGCCTGGAACCCAATATGGTCGTGGTCAGAAGCATTCATGACCAGAGTGTATATCAGAGTGAACTTCAGCAGCTTTTTAAAAATCCTGATAATTGTTGTAGTCCACCCTCTCAATCATGTAACTTTGGTTGTAGGATGTTGTTCTCGTGCATTCCAAAAGATGTTGTAATTTTCTTGTCTGCAGCTGATTGACAGCTAGAAAACACTTAATATAGCCTGTGCATCTGGGGCCTTTCAGTTATGTCGAATTGCAACTCCCAGCATTTCCAGTCCACACTACCCATTGTAAATCTCAAATATGATGGGCTGGGAAGACTATGTTACCCTGACAAACTACTATCACACTGACAGGCTCTCTTTTTCTCCTTTGTCATTCTGTTCTGTAGTTCTTAACTGTTCTTTCGGGCTCTCTGGTAGAATCCTCCCAAAAATTCACAGGTACAAATTTCAGACACACACACATTTGAAAATTCAAAACAATGTTCTTTATAATGAAAATTCACTTAAACTAAGCCCTCTTTTGGTATAGCAAAGAGCACTCGTCTCCAAACAAACTGGTAATTTATACAAGTTCCTTATCAGTTCTGTGATACTTAGCTTGCAGCTGTGAGGCAGTTCACAGTCCTTCTTCTTTCACAAAGTGAAACACACTTTGCTCTGATTTAGTTTCAAAGCGGGGAAAAATCAGCACACAAAAAGTCAAAGTCAGTAAAGCAGTCACGAAACACAACGATCAGATAATCCTCCACAATGGCCAAACCCACAGGCTGCTATTTATAGTAGCCTCACTAATTACCACAGCCCCACCCAACCACAGATGGCCTCATTTTCTTTGATAATAATCTCTCAGTTGTTGTTGACTATGCATCGCTCTCCACATGCGTGGCTGTATCATTAACTCTTGTTCTGAATCCAAGGAGGAGCTAGATAATTGATCTCCTTCGAAGCTGTCTGCCACACTCTCCTCCTCCCTGTCACTCATGTCTTCTTGGTCAGAGGAGCCTTCATCAGCAGATTTCACGGGGGGGGGGGGGGAAACAGGCCTGCAGCATGTGGATGTGTTCCCCACATCCACAGTCCTTGGGGCAGGAGCTGGGCCAGAGCTAACCACAACACTAACACAAGGCACAGCCTCACCACTTTTGCCTGCAGTTGCACAAAGACATTTGATTATACCTTAATATTCTTTTGAAAACTACAGAAAAACTTGCAAAGAAAAGTCAAAGTTTGGGAAGCGATCTTTAAGCTCAGTATTTCTGAGAAGAAATTGTACTTGCTGATATGGCATTGATTCATGTAATCATGAATATACAGTTCATAAGAAGAATAACATGTCCCTTTCATGTGCTCAGAGCATCATGTTGCGATGCATGCTATTTGGTGCGTGCTCCTTATTTTGCCTCCTCAGTGGGAATGGGTGGATAAATCATGAAAAAAACACCCCATTATTTTAGTTGATTTGTACAATATGTAGACTGGCAATTCTGCTTGATTTCCTCCTAAAAGCAAGTTAAGTGTTGGAAGCCAAAAAGAAGCCATAACTCCCAACTCTCTCTACCCATAATTCTTGATTTGTTTACGTAGCCACTTCTAAAGGATCAAGAAACCAAGCATCATTGATCAAGCTTAGCATGACATATCAGTGTGACTAGTGATTTATGCCAAGAAAAAAAAAATAGAGTGATATTCAGATATTAGAAGAAAATATATTTATGTTGTTGTATTACTCAGGTAATAGACGAAGCAAGCTTCTGAAAGAATACATTCTATTAAGGATTTATGGCCAGGAATAAGGCTACAAGCCATTTTGTGTGCCAGATCTATAGTATGAATGCTCATTTTTTATTAACGATCTCATCCCTATTCTTCCAAAGTACTGTTCAAATGCTTTTAATGATGACTGTTAAATTGAGATAATGGGAGTTCTTATAGCCCACTGTTTGCCAATTTGAAGCAATTTTGAAATGGCTATTTTGAAAGTTGAACAACAGGATGCTTGCTTTCTTAGCCCATTATTTTCAAAGAATCACAATATTTATCCACATCTATTTGCCAGATACTATATAAGTCAGTAATGTATATTTCTCTGCCAAAAAGGTTGTGTGCGGAAAGTGATTACAACACTCTTTTAGCTTATTTCACCTTACCATTTTAGAACAGTTTTATCATTATTAGCTAAGTTTTACAGAGTTTTAAAATGGGAAGCAATTTAAATATGTTAGCTTTTAGATGTGCCAACAAAGTAATTAAATTAGAAGCCTTCATTACTTTAGCTGCTATGATTTTTTATTTTTTTATTTTTTGGAGCAGAAAAACAAGCATGCACTGTAGTTGGGCCATACGGACTTTGGTCAGAGGTGAGGCTGTGCTAACAGCTGTCTTTTGATTTCTCAATTAATTCCCTTTGAAAAGTAGACTTCAGCAAGAGGACCCGAATTGCTTCAATTAAACAGAATTACTTCCCAAAGGCAATATGATTCTTTCAGCTCAAGCAAAAAAGAAATGCAATTTGCTCTGATGAACGAATTCGTGTTACCTCCAAACGTGAACCTTGTGTGTCATTTATCAAAGTTCAAAAAAAGGCTCATGAAAAGTTGAAGTGATCCATACTGTAGGATAGGGGTCTCCAAACTTGGCAGGTTTAAGAACTTCAAACTCCCAACATTCTCCATGAGGAGTTGCCCAAGTCTTAAAGTTGGCAAGTTTGGAGACTCCTGCCGTAGGAAATGAGCAGCACATTCTCCATTGCACCTGTCAAACAGGGATTGGAATGACATACAATATCCTCTTTAATAGTTCTCAAATAAAATGTGTGAAGCAACACAATTGTTTACTTTAGAAGCAATATTGTGATGTTGGCTTGAAAATCAGCCTTAGAAGATGCTCAAGTCAAACTATCATTGAAAAGAAGTTCTGTTCCAAAGGTTTATACCAGTGATGGTGAACCTATGGCATGGGTGCTACAGGTGACACGCAGAGCCATATCTGTTGGCATGCAAGCTGTTGCCCTAGCTCCAATATGCATATGTGTGCTGGTCAGCTGATTTTTGGCTCGCACAGAGGCTGTGGGAGGGCGTTTTTGGCTTCCAGAAGCCTCCGAGGATGGGGAAGGGCGTTTATACCCTCCCCTGGCTCCAGGGAAGCCTTTGGCGTCTGGGAAGGGCAAAACACGAGCCTACTGGGGCCACCAGAAGTTGGGAAACAGGCCGTTTCTGGCCTCCAGAGGGCCTCTGGTGGGCGGGAGAAGGTGTTTTTGCCCTCCCCAGGCATTGCATTATGGATGTGGGCACTCTCAAATGTGCAATAGCATGTGGCCACACTCTTTTGGCACCCAAGGATAAAAAGGTTTGTCATCACTGGTTTATACAATAGCCCAAGTGAAAATTACTTCAGTTGTTCTACCCCACTTTCAAGGCACTTTTGAATATGTTTAGATCAGTGGTGAAATCACGGGGTCTTTTTTTTTTTACTAAAAGTTCTTTGCGGGTGGTTTGGTGGGTGGTGGTATGACTTGGTGGTCGTGGCAGGGGAAGGATACTGCAAATTCTCCATTCCTACCCCACTCTGGGGCCAGCCAGAAGTGGTGTTTGTGGGTTTCTGAACTACTCAAAGATTTCTGCTACTAGTTCTCAAGAATCTGTCAGGGCCTGCTGAATTTCACTCCTGGTTTAGATTTTAGGTTTTTGAGCTCACTGCAGCTTTTAAAGTGGAAGAGAGCACAGATGTTACCACTCGCCCCATCATTTTGCAGCAAACTTCCTGATCTAAAACATCTTGTATGAGTTCCCTGGAATTTTATTATTTTTCCTTGAAATCAAATGAAATGCAGGAAGTTCAAAAGGCTGCAGACTCTAGGATAGACAACTGTCTAATGAAACAAAACATTGTTATAAAAGGACACAAAGGTGAAACAATTTGTCACTGAGTGCTGGTCTCAGGGGCATTTTTTTTTCCTCTTGGGAGAAAAGGAAAGAAAAACAATTGCTTATCTATCAAATTAAAACAGACTGTAAAAACCGAAGTAATTTTTTCACATAGTTGATTATTCAATTATTATAGCTATTTATACAACACCATCTGTCAATATGAGGCTTGACAAAAATATGGCAGCATAAATTGATAGGAAAATAATTGTTTGTTTCGATCATAAATTCTTTGGTTTAGTTATTATTTTACGATCAGAACATTTTTCTTATTCTAGTGTATTTAGAACAGCAATTTACTTTCATTTCTCTGATGGATGGTATTTCAGATATTTAAAAACAAATTATCAGACTGAATGTAGTAGTAATAAAGTAATGAATTAGAAAAGTATCTTTGGGCCAGCTGTCTAATTGTACAAGTAAACTCTATAATGAAATCCTCTACAAGTCTACTTAGAAATAAGTGTCATTGAGATCAGCCAGAGATTTAATCCTAGCTAAATAGTTATTAAACCATTGTATTCATCTGACATATATTGTAGCATAAGTGATACTTCCAATGGGATTTCTATGATTGACCTTAATCAGCTCTGCAATTGCTTCCTCTCTCCAATGTATATCCAATTTTTCCATTCATCAAGACAGCAGAGATTTTAGATGTGCAAAATTACAAGATAAAGCAAAACATAAACGCAAGAGACTATAGCCCTACAATACATAAACAAGTGAGATTGTTATCAATTGTTTCATGCTACAGTTTATTTTTTGTAAAAAAAAATTCAAACACAACATGTTTCAGAATGAGGTTGTTATTGTTTTAATGCCTACTTCATGCTTAAGGTAAACTTTATAGTAGTGCCACAAATTTTGGATTACAGTGATCTCTCGGTTAGCGCGGGGGTTACGTTCCAAGACCTCCCGCGCTAACCGATTTCCGCGTTATATTGGATGCGGAAGTAAAACCACCATCTGCGCATGTGCGCCATTTTTTTTTCATGGCCGCACATGCGCAGATGGTGGAGTTTGCGTGTGGGCGGCGGGGAAGACCAAGGGAAGATTCCTTCAGCCGCCCAACAGCTGATCTGCTCCGCAGCGCGGAAGCAGCGAGGAGCCGAAGATGGGGTAAAGGCAAAGGGGAAACCCCATCTTCGGCTCCTCGCTGCTGCCGCGCTGCGGAGCGGATCAGGTGTTGGGCGGCTGAAGGAACCTTCCCTTGGTCTTCCCGCTTGCCGCTTGCCAGTCCACACACGCCCCCCTGGATGAGCCGGCCACAGGGGCGAGGGGTGGGGATGAAGGGGCAGGACTTCCCGGGCGGAAGGCATGCTCGGCTCTGCCGCTCCAGCCGCTTTCGGACGAGCCTCCCCAGCCAAGCAGCCAGGGAAGTCGAGCCAGGCGTGGCGGCGGCAGTGCTGCTTCTCCGGTCGCCCGGTCCTCTCCTGCCTCCTGCGCCGATGTTCCCCGCTGCGACGGAAGGCAGTCGCTTGGCTAGGGAGGCTCGGCCGAAAGCGGCTGGAGCGGCAGAGCCGAGCACGCCTTCCGCCCGGGAAGTCCTGCCCCTTCATCCCCACCCCTCGCCCCTGTGGTCGGCGGGGATGAAAGGGCAGGACTCCCTGGGTGGAAGGCGTGCTCGGCTCTGCCGCTCCAGCCGCTTTCGGCCGAGCCTCCCTAGCCAAGCGACTGCCTTCCGTCGCAGCGGGGAACATCGGCGCAGGAGGCAGGAGAGGACCGGGCGACCGGAGAAGCAGCGCTGCCGCCGCCACGCCTGGCTCGACTTCCCTGGCTGCTTGGCCGGGGAGGCTCGGCCGAAAGCGGCTGGAGCGGCAGAGCCGAGCACGCCTTCCACCCAGCGATTGTTCCGCTGCCGCCAGCATGGCCTGGCTGGCAGCGGAAGATGTAACGGAGCCCACGGGGGATTCGCCTTCCTCCCACCCGCAGCCGAGACTGATTGTGGGCTCCTTCGCAACCTCGGAGAGCTTCCGGGGCATGAAAGCTCACGAAAACCAGGAAGCTCTCCGAGGTTGCGAAGGAGCCCACGATCAGTCGGCTGCCGGCGGGAGGAAAGCGAATGCCACGGGGCTGGGCTCGGCTCCCCCCTCGGCTCCCCCCCTTACCAGCCCCGCCGCGGAAGGCCCCATTCTGTTCCCTGCCGGCCCGATTGAGCGGCCGGCGGTCTCCATTCAGGGAACAGAATAAAAAAAAAATTATTTTTTAATATTTTATTTTTTTTTAAATAATATTTTAATATTTTATTTTTTAAATAATATTTTTTGAAAAACCGCGTTGCAGCGTTTCGCGCTAATCGAGAACGCGCAAGTCGAGGGACCACTGTATAGAAATCCAGATAATCATAAATTGGCCACAAAGGCTTTGTGGGGCTTTTTCTCTTTTTAAAGATCTCTTGGCATCTGCCTATATTTGCCTTTATTTTGGCACTTCAGATCTGGTAACCTTAATGATTTTTATAAAAATCCTAATTTTTATAAAATTATGTATAAAAACACCTGCATAAATCAGACTCCTGGGGGAAGAAGACTTTAAACAATTAAATCACTAAACCACATAAACTATTTTTAATTGTGTATAAATTGTTCTCCCTCTAATTGTTAATGTTTAATTGTTAATAATTAAAATTAACAGGGAAGATATCCAAAGTAGTAGATTCCTTCTGCATTTTGGGATCAACCAAATAGTAAAAGGAACAATCAGACAAGAAATATTCCACAGACTAATATTGTACTTGGCAGAGCAGCTATGAAAACCTTCAGAAGGATACTCAAAAGCCATCTTGTGTCTTATATGTCTACAAAGATGTATATTGTGCAAGTAAATGGTATTTCCCTATGACAATATAGAAGTGATAAATGGACTTTTTCACAACAGTGAAAAAAATAAGGTTCTACATTTAGCCAAGAAGAACAAAATGCACAGGTACACTATATGTGGTACATTGCTCAACAGTAGTAACTGTGAGAGGGATCTCGGAGTCCTAGTGGACAACCATTTAAATATGAGCCAGCAGTGTGCAGCAGCTGCCAAAAAAGCCAACACAATTCTAGGCTGCATTAATACAGGAATAGAATCAAGATCACAGGAAGTGTTACTACCACTCTATAAGGCCTTGGTAAAGCCACACTTGGAATACTACATTCAGTTTTGGTCGCCATGATGCAAAAAGGATATTGAGACTCTAGAAAAAGTGCAGAGAAGAGCGACAAAGATGATTAGGGGACTAGAGACTAAAACATATGAAGACCGGTTGCAGGAACTGGGCATGACTAGTTTAATGAAAAGAAGGACCAGGCGAGACATGATAGCAGTGTTCCAATGTCTCAGGGGTTGCCACAAAGAAGAAGGAGTCAACCTATTCTCCAAAGCAACTGAGGGTAGAACAAGAAGCAATGGGTGGAAACTAAACAAGGAGAGAAGTAACTTAGAACTAAGGAGAAATTTCCTGACAGAACGGTTGATCAGTGGAACAGCTTGCCTCCAGAAGTTGTGAGTGCCCCAATACTGGAAGTTTTTAAGCAGATGTTGGATAACCATTTGTCTGAAGTATTGTAGGGTTTCCTGTCCAAGCAGGGAAGTGGACTAGAAGACCTCCAAGGTCCCTTCCAACTTTGTTGTTGTTGTTATTATTATTTAGTATAGGAAAAATATTGATACTTTTGAACTTTTGTATTATGGAACACTATTGATTAGTATTATAGAACTGAACAAATGGATAACTGAACAAATCAACCCAGAGTTTGGTGTAATGACCAGGTTCAATGGTCATATTTGGACATATTGTGTGAAGACCTAGCTCTTTAGAGAAGGTCCTGAATCTGGGGAAAGGTTCCTTTCCTTAAAGGAGAGAGGACAACCAGCAGCAAGGTGGGTGAGCTCAGTTATAGTGGTCATGATGAGTGGACTGTAGGAAGGCTTGAAGGATGAGAGTAGAGACAGATCATAATGCAGAAAATGTATCTATATGGTGAACACCAACTTGATTCCATGTAACAAATGAATCAAACATTAATATAGTTATATTCACATACAAGAGAAATAAAACTAATGTATATACTGTATCCTTCAAAGGAGGATAAGATCCGAATGAATCAGTCAATTCAGTATCACTCTTTTATGAATACCTTTGATATATTCAACATTGTTATGTGAATTTTTACTGTTTAATTCTGTCCAAACTTCTAGCAGGTAATTTCTTTAAGCTCCTTTTAGAATTTAATTTCTTCTCATTAAAGAATTATTGTTTCTGGGCAATGCAATATATGTATGCTAAAGTAGATATGAATTCATAAATAGTTTATGACAGTGATGGTGAACCCATGGCACGGGTGCCACAGGTGGCATGCAGAGCCATATTTGCTGGCATGCGAGCTGTTGCCCTAGCTCAACTCCAACATGGTGTGTGTGTGTGCTGGTCAGCAGATTTTTGGTTCCACACAGAACTCTCTGGGAGGGCATTTTTGGCTCCCAAAGAGTCTCTGAGGGGTGGGGGAGGGCGTTTTTACTCTTCCCTGACTCCAGGGAAGCCTTTGGAACCTGGAAAGGGGGAAACACGAGTCTACTGGGCCCACCAGAAGTTGGGAAACAGGCCATTTCCAGCCTCCAGAGGACCTCCAGGGAGTGTGGGAAGATGTTTTTGCCATCCCAAGGCATTGAATTATGGATGTGGGCACTTGCGCATGCGCAATAGCGCATGCCCATGCTTTTTTGGCATTCCAGGCAAAAAGGTTTGCCATCACTGGTTTATGAAATAATGCAGTAAATAGAGTGAAATAGCCTTTAAGGTGACATAACATCTTTGTGTTTTTAGAAAAGGCCAGCACATGTACATTGCATTTATTTCAACTTCACTTATTCTGACACCTTAAAGAAGAGAATTATACAATACTGCATTTTGTAGATAATGACAACTATATGAAACAACAGCCAGTCATACAACAAATATCCAGCAGAAGAAAAACTAAACAAATGACTTAAAATATAAGTAATCATGCCTATAGTTTAGACCCACAGGTAGGTTCCTGCTGTTTTGGACCGGTTCTCTAAAACCGGCAGTGAGAATTTTCCCCCTCTCACCGAACCAGCAGTGATGGCCAGATGGACATGCCCTCATACTGGTCCTCTGGCTTGAAATCCATCTACCAGAGTCAAATTTAAGCGAAAATAATCCTCTGTGCATGAGAAAAGCCTCCGGCGCATGTGCAGACGAATTTAACCCAGAAGCAAGGGGGGCACGCACAAGAGCAAAATGTGCACTTTCAGCACTACTCTGAACCGGTAGCAAAAGTACGTAGAACCTACCCTTGGTTAGATCAGATCAAGAAACTGACCACAGGAAAACCAGAAATATACTTTATTGAGATAGACTGTAATAATATAAGTCTACCTCTGTTCCTTCCCTCCTTTTACCACTGTGGGTTAGTGGGGAACCAGTCTAAGTCTCTTTCAAATACTTTCCTATCTCCTGGGCTTAGGACATGTGCTTGCTCCTGTTGTTATCTTAATGGCTTTGGGGTGATGTTTTTTCTGTTTCCATGCCACCCTACATAAGTGTGATCAATTTATTTACTTACTTACTTACTTACTTACTTACTTACTTACTTACTTACTTACTTACTTACTTACTTACTTACTTATTTTATTCATTTGTCCAATACACAAATACATAGGAAGAAAAATAGACATGTGGTAATATATATGAGGGTAAAAGTGAACTTAGAGGAGAGGATATATGAAAGGAAGAGAATATATATGATAGGTGAAAGAAAGGAAAGACAATTGGACAGGGGACGAAAGGCACACCAGTGCACTTATGTACGCCCCTTACTGGCCTCTTAGGAACCTGGAGAGGTCAATCGTGGAGAGTCTAAGGGAGAAGTGTTGGGGGTTAGGGGTTGACACAATTGAGTCCGGTAATGAGTTCCACGCTTCCATAACTCGATTGTTGAAATCATATTTAGAAACATAGAAGACTGACGGCAGAAAAAGACCTCATGGTCCATCTAGTCTGCCCTTATACTATTTCCTGTATTTTATCTTACAATGGATATATGTTTATCCCAGGCATGTTTAAATTCATTTACTGTGGATTTACCAACCACGTCTGCTGGAAGTTTGTTCCAAGGATCTACTACTCTTTCAGTAAAATAATATTTTCTCATGTTGCCTTTGATCTTTCCTTCAACTAACTTCAGATTGTGTCCCCTTGTTCTTGTGTTCACTTTCCTATTAAACACACTTCCCAACAATATTTATATTGTTATAATTATTTAGACTATCAATATGTCTGAATAGGACATAGTGGAATAAACGTAGGAATTTTAGCTCAGCGTATTCTGTTTGCTGAGGAATTACTAGTCATGTTTCCTCAAACACAAGCAAACTGGGTTTTCTCCAAGAGGGGAGGAGCTAGCCTCCAAGTATGGGTTAAGACCGCCCATGACCATTTAGGGCTGAATCAAAGGTTATAAACGTTGAGGTATTTCCTGCCCTCACCCTCTTTTGATTCAGTCCTTGACCAAACAGGATGCGTGCTTTCCTTCAGAATCTCTACAATGTGGTTTAGTAAGGCCTCACTAGTCTTAGGATCAGCTTAGTCGACAAAGGAGGAAGGAAAAGAGGGATTGCTGGAGACAACTACTAGCCAAGGATATGTTCTGAATGGTAAATACTTGCTCCAGCAGTAAGAGACCGGTCGGCTCATAAGGGGCGCTGGCTCACTCACTACTGAATCCCTCCTCAAAGTTGAGGTATTTCCTGCTCTCCCTCTCTTTTGATGAGGGACATGATTAGATTCAGAGTGCCTTCCTACCTATTGCATCTACTGTATATTCTGTCTTTTAATTGACCTCCTCAATCAGGCCCGTAGGTCGTGAGGGCCTTGGAGACCAAAGGAAGGATGAGCTGACTTGCAGAAGAATGTAGGAGTTGGAATCACGAGTCTTAGATAGCCTTCTCCTCCTGGAAACCTTCCAGATGACAAATCCCAGGATTCCTTAGCATGATTATTGTTGTGAATTCTGGGAACTGAAATTCACACATACGAACACTGTTTAAGTTCCCCAGTTTATTATTTATTGTTTTGTTTTGTTTTGTTTATTTTATTTATTTTATTTATTTTATTTATTTTATTTATTTTATTTATTTTATTTATTTTATTTATTTTATTTATTTTATTTATTTTATTTATTTTATTTATTTATTTTATTTTATTTATTTTATTTATTTTATTTATTTTATTTATTTTATTTATTTTATTTATTTTATTTATTTTATTATTTTATTTTATTTTTGTTTGTCAAACAAGTATAGTACATAGTACATATTAACATAACTTAACATAGCATAAGTAGAACGTAGTAATAGAAAGGATAATAAGACAGTAGGACAGGGACATTAGGTACATAAGTGCACTTATGCACGCCGTTCTTATGTGAGTTACAGCATCCTATTTATAAGCCAGAGAGTACTGATTTGGTGGTTAAGGCATCAGGCTAGAAACCAGACCATGAATTTTTGCCCTGCTTTAAGCACAAAACCAGCAGGGAAACCTTGTGCCAGTCATTTCTCTTTCAGCCCTAGGAAAGAAACAATGGCAAACCATTTCTGAAAAACCTAGTCAAGAAAACTGTAAGAATCTGTCCCAACAATTGATTGATTGAAGGGGGGAGGGGGAAGCATAAGACACGAATAGGACCTGTACAATGCCAAAATATCATGATCAGTTTAAGTGGATCTAAAAAGCATTCAACTTTTCACGCGTTTGACTGGCTTCGTATATTCCAGTTCACATAATGAATGAAGTGCTAGAACAGAAAACGTGTAGCATCAAACTCTTTTCTAGATATTATCCATTTCTCAATTTTTAAAGTAAACATTCATATCTTGATATAGTGAATTCAAAAACTAATGTAAACCCTAAAGTAGTCTGAATGCTGCTTTGAAAAACAAGGACCTTCCGCTTTGAAAACCATGTGAATCACACTTCCACGCCAATGTCATTACACCTCTTGCTGTCCTTCCCATCCCCTCCCCCAATAATTTTGGCCTTTATGTCAGAAGGAAAGGTTGGCCCCTTGCATTATGTTCATAAACCACGAGTTAAGTGTTTAACGTTTTGTGCAAGTTTCTGTTAATAATTGGCAAATCAGGACATAATGGGATGTTTAACTCAATCAGGATGTACAGGAGTTAAGCTGGAAAACCTGATCCTATTTGTTTATTCAGTTAATTTTATTTCTTATACCACCAATTGGTCCACAGTGGCAGACTGCTGACCTTGGCTGATCCAAAAAGGTTAAACAGAATCAAAAGTAGTTAATATGTGAGTAGAACTCTCAAGACTGTAGGTGACCCTGTGACAGCAGACATCTGAGAAGAAGTCGCAAGGCATTTCCTTTTATTGCCAAAAAGACCTAAATCAATACATTCATCAAGTTTCCAAGAATTCACCTGAAGACATTTTAGGCCACTAACTGTTATGTTTTATTTGTTTGCAGTAATAAAACCAAAGTTCAAATTAGAGAATGCAACATGGATTTTTTTTTAAAAAAAAACATTGCCTAAGTAATGTTTTTTGTTTTTATTTTAAAATGGTTTGTGGCCTTTTCAAAATCCAACAAAATGATAAATCCCTTCGAGGCAAAACATTCCAGAAATGGCCTGACCCCAAACTCTGGCAAGACAAATAAGCAGCAACTGTACGCAAGCCTACACAGAAAGCCATGCAGCGCTTTAAAAACCATAGCCAGCACTTTGTAATTTGCTGGCAAACAGATTTATTATACCTGCATCACAGGTGTGTTTTGGAAAAGCCAATTTACTGCTAAGTTTTTATCAGCAGAAATTTCCAAGCTAGTCATAAATGTAGGTCAGTACATTAGAGGGCCCTGCAAGTTAATGCACTACAGATTTAAGGTTCTTTCCTTTCAGGAATATGCATCACTGCCACATTTGCTAAAAATGATAGTAGGAAATCTTGGCTGAAGAATTAGAGAATGTTACTGAGTTAGAAGCATTTACTAAGTTGTTTTCTTTTGGGAACAGGAAGATGTAACTCCAAAGCAAAGCAAAAAAAAATAATCTTGTAGCAATGGTGGTGGAGAGAGGAACGGAAAAGACTTAATTCCTCTTTTCTGGTTCAATTGCATGGCACCTGTCAAAACAGTTTTTTTTTTTACTGTTTGATGAAATTTGGCAGATTTATTTCCAGCTTTTATTTTCACGAAATCATGAAATGCCAACTTTGCAATCAGACACACATTCTTCTAATGATGCCATTTGAGTAAGAAGACATCTCACAAGGATGAGCACAGAGTTTATATTCATTCATTCATTCATTCATTCATTCATTCATTCATTCATTCATTCATTCATTCAACCAACCAACTCCCTATTTCTTGACTGCAACCAACAGCAAAAAAGCATCAGGGCCACTTTTTCCCTGTCCAGCTTCTGAATTCTCTTCTCTGCTATAGAATCTCCTCTTTTTCAGAACAAAATTTTATTTACAATTCCATTACTGTATTACACTCCTTACTGTTAGAGGAGAGTGGGAGCTCTAATTCAACTTGGGCCATAGGAAAAGCCTTGCTCATCTCCATCCACCACATAGTGAACATACTTGGAAGGCCTTTCCAGCTATAGTTCTTTGCTACCATAATGATTTCATGTCAAGATATCATACTGCTAGTATGCACAATGCACTCTCAGGTTGAATGGCCAACCTAAACATTGGTTCTTGAATAAATCCATTGGGGGGGGGGGGGGGGGTGTCGGCATAATACACCAAGACATAAGCTAATGCAAACAGCTGGATTTTCTCAAAATGCTATGCCCCCTACACATAAAATCTGATGGTGGCACCAAACCAAGTTTAGGATAGGTGAATGCAGCATTGACAAGGTTTGGTGTTGCAAGTGAATGCAACCATAATGTTCCTTATTACTGTACTCCAACCAAGGCCAAGTTATCTGACCTTAGCTGGGGGGATGCCACAGTACCATGCCCCAAAGTATACCCAGAACAGCAAAATAACCAACCTTTCTTTGCACCTTTAGGCCAAGAGGGAAAGAGACAATAAACTTGCCTTCTGTGCCTATGATTGTTTCGATAAAGGACTACACAACGGGGGAAGAGCTTCCTCCCCGTTTCCGCCAGCCAGATCACAATATTGAGATATGCGATTTCACGCGTGGGAGACGGATTAATCCGAGACTCATCCCAGTTAATGCCAACGCTTTGCACCAGATGTTCAGCAGCCTGTCACAATCGACCGTCTCTCCCCCCCATTTCCCCCCTCCGCAAGCTTCGTTGCCACCCTCCTTCCCTCCGCCTCCTTCTTTAAATCCTCGGGCAACTCCCACCGAGGAGACAACAGCCCCGAAATAAAACCCGCGGAAGGTTGTCGGAACGCACCCAAGATGTTCCCGCGTGCTGGAAGGCTTGGTTCCCCCCCCCACCTCCACCCCGTCTTCTCTCTTTTCGGTTGGGCCTCGCCTGCTCCGGGTTGGGGAGGGGTGTCTTCAGCAGCCAAAGCAGAGAAATAGAAGAGCTGGGGTGAAGACCGAGGGGGACTCCCCCATCCACGCAGCTCAGCTGCACAATGAAGGAAATCTCTAAGGCGGGAGGGAAGGGAGGAGGGAAGGGAGGGAGAGAGAGAGAGGCGGCCTTTGGGAAGTAGAAGGGTCAGGCTAGCTTGGCGGGTCAGGTGTTGGAGCCTACCGGAAGAAACGAGGCTGAGGGGCGATCTCCCGCCGGTCGGTTCTCCGCCACTTGCTTGCCCTGGCGTGGCCGATCAATAAATGCTGTCAGTCAGAGGAAGCCACTTCTTCCTTTTCTTTCGCGCCTGCCGAAGCGTGGTCTGCCTTGCCTCGTCAGTCCAGAAAGAGAGAGGGTGGGGGGACAGAGGGACAGAGACAGAAGAGGGGGAGGGGGTAGAGAGAGGAGGAGGAGGAGGCGAAAGGAAAGGAGAGAGAGGGAGAGGAAGGGAGAGAGGAGGAGAGGGAAAGACAGGGAGAGGAAGTGAAGTGAAGGACAGAGAGAAGGAGAGGAGAAGGAGAAGGAGAGAAGGAGGGAGTCGGAGAGAGAAAGGTAGGGAGAGCGAGAGGAGAAGGAGGGAAGCAGGGAGAGAAGTAGAGGGAAAGAGAGAGAAGGAGTGAGGGACAAAGAGAGGAGAAGGGGAGGGAAGGGAGGGAAAGAGGAGGAGAAGGCGAAGGAGAAAGAGAGGGAAGAAGGAACGAGAGAGAGGAGAGAGAAAGGGAGGGAGGGAGGGACAGAGAAGATGGGGAGAGGAGGAGAGAAAGGGAGAGCGAGAGAGAAGATGAGGGAGAGAGAAAGGTTTTTTTCTCCCTGGCCGTGCAGGTGAGAGGAGCTCTGTGATCTAAAGGCTCCCGAGGGAGCGCGTGCTTGCAGCTGCCGGCCCGTCACAATGACAGCTGTCCTCGCTTGCCGCCACTAGCCCGCGCTCAGACACGGGCTCGTGGAGTGGAGGGGTGGGCCTGCTCCTTCCAGAACCGGGAGCTGCCCTCGGCCACGCTTCCCCCGCTGCTTCCTTCCCTCCCGAAACACCTTCGCGCCGACCCGGGTGCGCGGAGCTGTCTGAGCACCGAGGGGGTGGGTGGGGCTCCTGCGGAGGCTTTCCAGCACAAACCAGGAAGAGCCGACCGAAAGGCGTGAATGTAAACACGGGGGGGGGGGGGGGGGGGGGGGGGCGGTCGGGCGAGACTTTCTCTTTATGAGGAAGGGGATTGGAGAGGGAGGGGGAGAGAGAAATCCCAGTCCTCAGGATGCTAAGTCGGCAGCTCTCCTTTAAAAAAGGGGGTGGTGGTAATGGCAATGGCGCGTGTTTAGACTTTGGGGCGAGGGTGAGGCCCATTCAGTCGAGTGGCGGGGAAGGTTCCTCAACAGACCCGAGGCGGGTTTTCGTGAATGGGAAGCGAATCCCTGCTCGTGATGACATGTGAAATAGGCTCCCTCCTCTTGCAAAAGTAGAATAGAATATAATTCTTTATTGGCCAAGTGTGGTTGGACACACAAGGAATTTGTCTTGGTGCATATGCTCTCAGTGTACATAAAAGAAAATATAGATTTGTCAAGAATCATATGGTACAACACTTAATGATTGTCATAGAGGCCAAATAAGCAATGAGGGAACAATCAATATTAATAAAAATCTTGGGATACAAGCAACAAGTTACCCTAAATGAGAGGAAATGGATGATTGGAATGATGAGAAAAAACTATTAGAAATAGAAGTGCAGACTTAGTAAAAAGTTTGACAGTGTTGAGGGAATTATTTGTTTAGTAGAGTGAGTAGAGCGTTCAGGGGAAAAAACTGTTCTTGTATCTAGTTGTCTTGGTGTGCAGTGCTCTAGTGACGTTTTGAGGGTAGGAGTTGAAACAGTTTATGTCTAGGATGCGAGGGGTCAGTAAATATTTTCACGCCCCCCTTTTTGACATGTAGTAAACAGGTCCTCAATGGAAGGCAGATTGGCAGCAATTGTTTTTTCTGTAGTATAGTAGAGTACAGAGTTCAGGATTGCGCCGAGGCCTCCCTGTAAAAGGCAGGAGACCAGAAAGATCAAATAAGATGTTGTTCACACTTAGTTCCATGAGGTCTTCTTCGGGAAGCTCAGCAGATTGATGGGAAGGGTTGGGCCACCTGTGCCTCAGAAGATAGTCCATTGGGCTATGTTGTCAGAATTTGTTTCAACTGCTATGATATATGATACTGATGTTTGTCCATTGTGTTCGAAAAGGACCTTGACATCTAATGGATTGTGGGCTATACAAGATATGTCCACAGCTGGCTGGTGAGGCCTATATGGGCGCAAAATGTTCTGCCACATTTTGGGCAGACATGTGGGCACCATTGTCGCAGCATTTGCAGCTCTGGGTTTATGGAGTGCCCACTTCTCTACTGTTCTGAATATTCTTCTGGCCTCAGATGTCTGGCAGCCTTGGTGGATCAGCATGTGTCATATTGGTTGATCTTGTGCCAGGGTTTCCCAGGAGGGGGTGTCGTTATTGAGGGACTTGAAGGAGGCTTTCTACATGTCGTGGTATGTTTCTTTTGTCCCCCATGAGATATATAGGAGATTGGAGGAGATGCTATGCTTCTTGCCGATGCTTTTCAGGTAAGATATAGTTTGATCCTTGGAGTCACGTTCACGAGTGTCTCATCCTCAATGCAATGACACCGCTGTGACTGCTTGGAAATCACAGGGTTGCATGTCCCCACCTGCAATCCTGAAATCAGCCCCTGACTGAGACACCCTGGCACCAATTCATTGATGAACTGTCTTCTCCCAGAGCGAATTCCAATATGCGGTCATCATTCGGTGTGCTGATGTGCATTGAACCATATCCAAGGATTACACAATCTACATAGCAATGCTGAGGACCTGCAATTGGTTGTTAAGCTGAACTTTGGGACAGTCCCTTCCCATGGCCACTTACCCAATCTGCTTTTTTTTTCCCGGAGTTGCCTGTGTGAGGATTGGATTGAGGAATCATTTTCTCAACACTTCACTTTATCACTCCTTTTCCCTCCCGCCCTCCACTCTCCCTCCCTCCCTTCCTTTCTTCCCAGCTTCCTTCCTTCCTTCTCTCCCAGCTTCCTTCCTTCCTTCCTCACTTCCTCCCTCCCTTCTCTCCTTTCCTTCCTTCCTCCCTCCCTCCCTCCTCTCCTTCCTTTCTTCCTCCCTCCTCTCCTTCCTTTCTTCCTTCCTTCCTAGCTTCCTTCCTTCCTCACTTCCTCCCTCCCTCCTCTCCTTTCCTTCCTTCCTCCCTCCCTCCTCTCCTTTCCTTCCTTCCTTCCTTCCCAGCTTCCTTCCCTCCCAGCTTCCTTCCTTCCTCACTTCCTCCCTCCTCTCCTTTCCTTCCTTCCTTCCTTTCTTCCTGCCTTCCTTCCTTCCTTCCTCCCTCCTCTCCTCCTTTCTTCCTTCCTTCCCAGCTTCCTTCCTTCCTCACTTCCTCCCTCCCTCCTCTCCTTTCCTCCCTCCCTTTTCAATTTCCCATGCCAGCAGTTGGACTAATTTTCTCTGCTGCTTCATCAGGCCAATCCATTTGCCTGTCACTTGCTCTTGCAGTTCTGCTCTATGTTACACAGTCAACTTGTCCTTGTTCCAGAATCAGGCTTCATTACAAGAGCTGTGGTTCCATGGGATCACATAGAGCGAGGCGTTTTCAAACTCAAGGGCCAGAGGCTGGATCCAGCCCTCAATGTAGTCAGATCTGGCCCGAGGGGCTCTCCTGGAAAATGTAAGGGGCTGGCCTATGCCAGCCCAATGCAAAGAGGAAACATTGGGCCCAGCAGGGCTTCAACCCAGTCTACCCAGTGCGAAGAGGAAACATGCCAGCAGTTTGGGAAGTAGCGTTCAAACTGGCCATGCCCACCCAATCAGCCACACCCACCCAGTTGTCCCCCCCCACAACTCGCCCCCTCCAGTTCAACCACAGCCCTGATGCAGTCTTCAATGAAATTGAGTTTTACAACCCTTGACATAGAGGAAGGAAGAAACCTTACTCTCTCTGAACTCTGGGCCAAAGCCAAAGTTCAATAAGAACTCCAATTTAGATATCTCAGTCATTTTGTAGCAGAGCTACAACCCAGGAAATTACCAAGCTTTGCAATGCCACAAAAACAAAGGCACTCTAATTGGAGTACAGAAATAGAGCGGTGTAAAATGAAAGAAACAAAAGTTTAAAAAGTTGCTGAGTTTCTTACCAAGCATATCTAAATTTTATTAAAGTCACCAAATTTTTTTTTTACAATCCACAGGGTATGTCATAACGTCTGAGCAACTTTAATATTTGGAAATTGAAAGTTGAAAAAATTGATATGCCCCAATGCAAGTTCCAGGTACAATCATGCAAAATGCCTATTTGATCATATGCTGTATCACATCTGTCGTGGCAATACTAACATGGCTCTAAAAGGGGGAGATTTGCAGTATCTAACATTTTCCAGTTTCCCATCACTCACTCTGCCACCCAGTGCCAAGAAATTTGCCTACATTTGTACTGCTGCACAAGGATTTGGAAACCATATTGAAGACCTCCTCCTCCTTGGGTAATTCCAAGAGGTTTGCAGCATTGATCAGGATGGAGGTGGGGGAGAGAAACCACATGGAAGTTTGAATGCATAACTTCGGTAGATGGCTCATCTACTGACAAAAACCTGTATGACCTGTTCTATTCCCAAGACACCAGCACTCATAACAGTGCTTCCATCAAGCATATTTAGCTATTGATTTCCCTCTCTGTCAGTCCCTGGAGGTAGATCAGACTAAGTATCCAATGCCAATCAGCATAAGCTTTTATTGCAAAAACAATAGTACTATTATATGCAGCCCAGAATCTCTTATCATGAGATGGGCAGTTATACAATTAGGGTAAATAAATAGTTACAGAATCTTGCAGGTGTGTTCCCTCTCTCTTTTCTGTATTTTCATGAGAACTGGGGGAAAAGGGAAAGGTTTTGTCTGACATGTTTACTTAGGTTGCATTCCTGCCTCAGTGCTCTTTATCTGGCTGTTGTTGTGCTGGAGCTCCTGCTTCTGAACTTCAAGACCCCTCTAAACCCTCTGAGCTGAACCACGATCACAGGAGATTGGCCCATCATAGATCTCCACTCAATGGAATTTGTTGGGATGGCAGAATTTGGTCCCTTTTATTTTCACCAAGAGGATTGGAGCAACAAGAATGCACTGCAGTGTGCAGCCAGAGGAGGTACCACACAACCATCTTACAGTATGATGATGATGATAATGATTAGCATGTGGTAGGTTTACAGTATCCAGGAATCCACAATGCAACGTGGAGAGTAGTAGTTTAGCTTGCTAAGGTACCAGCCCTGTTTGCTTGCAGGTTTCCCAAGGTGTATCACAGGAAGCAAGCTGCCTTCATCAGTGGTGGTATTCAATTTCTTTTACTACCAGTTCTATGGGTGTGGCTTGTTTGGTAGGCATGGCTTGGTGGTCATGTGACTGTATGGGTGTGGCTAGATGGTCGTGTGACTGGCTTTGAACTCTTAAGGCAAACCAAATACAAGTAGTCCTCATTTAATGGCTACTTGCTTAGCAAGTGTTCAAATTTATGATTGACTTCCCCAGAGTTACTTGAGCTGTTTTGGGATTTTTGAAAGACAGACAGACAGACAGACAGACAGACAGACAGACACACACACACACACACACACACTGTGTGTAGGTAGAAGGAAGCAGTTCTGTGGATGCACATGATGAAGGCAAGACAGGACAAGCATCCAGGCAGGTCATCAGTTTTGGGGCATTGCCAGCCAGCAGTTACTACTGGTTTGGCGACCTTGGCCAAATTTCTGCAAGCAGTTTGCGTGAACTGGTGCAAACTGGTTAAATACCACCTCGGGCCTTCATACTAGAGAGAAAAATGAGCGGCTCTTCCTGCAGTGTCACCAAAGCCCTCCCACTTCCTGGAGGTGCCTCGCATACAGGCAGTGCAACCGGCAAGGCTCAGAGGCATCAGGAATCTGATTAATTCCGACTGACTGCAAATAGCAACAGCTCATCTCCCCTCCAAAGTGGAACCTATCTATCTACTTGGTCTCTTCTGTGTTTGCTTTGGGACTGCCTTCTGCCACACAGCTCCCAGCTACCGATAAGGGCCCACATGATTTTGAATTGTAGACAGAAGCTGAGGCAACTGACAAGAGTTCATCCTGCTATACAGTTCTAGCACTCAAACTGCCAGATCAAAGACTCTTTCCAGCATCATTAAGCAACTAAGCCACTGCCCCTCTTTGTAATGAGTATTGAATAGACCATTCATTTGTTTCTTGTTTTTTGTCTATTTGCCACTTCCACCAGAAAAGTAAATCTAGACAGATAACACATTAGGATTGGCTTAGTTTTGTATTTTGTACTGTATGTATGTATGTATGTATGTATGTATGTATGTATGTATTTATTTATTTATTTATTTATTTATTTTTATTAATTAATTAATTAATTAATTAATTATTTGGATTTGTATGCCACCCCTTTCCGAGGACTCGGGGCAGCTTTGGTTATTAACTTCTGTGTTTCCCCAAAAATAATACATGTCCCCCTCTGTTCTGTCTGGGTTTTCCCAGACCTCCACACCCACTGAAAAAACAGCCAGACACTCTGGTAAAATCCCAAAAGTATTTTATAGCAGGAAAAAAATAAGCACAAAGGAAAACCTGTCTTCACAGCAGACAGGTTACAATACGTTACAACAGGGTCCTGATGTCCAGTCAATTTCACAAGCTTCTTGCTGGCACCCCCCCCCCCCCAAGGTTTCAATAGTCCAAGGCACAAACCAGGATTGTAGCCACCAAAGTTCACAGACAGGTCTCACGAATCTCCAAGATAAAACTCCACAAGCCAGGAAGGGTGGGGCCGCCTTTTATCCTTTCCCAAGCACCACACCCAAACCCAGCTGTGACCTCTAATGCTGGAAATACCTGGCCAATTGAGTTCGTCTCTGATTAGCTCTCCTTTGTCGCATATCTATGATGTCATGAGCATCTTCCCCCAGGGAATCCAGGCTGCTTGCTGGGGAGAGCTCCCCCTGGTGGAACTCTGGCTGTCCTTCTTCTTCAGCCTGGGATTCTGCTTCCTCGTCAGTCTGCACCTCCTGGTCCTCAGCCTCTCCCTCTGAGCTGGAAGCCGACAGCAAATCAGCCATTCCCGGAGGGGGTCCCAGGCTGAACCACAACACCATCCCCCCGCGGAAGGCCCCTCCCCACCTGCCAGCGGAGAGGACGCGGTTTCTGAGGGAACTGGGCGTGAAAAGCCCGAAGAAGATCGGGAGCGTCCAACAATGCCGCTTCCACCCAGGAGCAATCATCCGGATCCCCCTCTACCCATTGCACCTTGTACTGGAAACACCCATCCACCCAACGGGAATCCACAACGTCATGTACCATAGCTTCAGGGAGGTGATCACGAACACACAGGGCAGGAAACACGGGAACATTGGGACGGAGCGGACAATCGGGAGGGACAGGGACTAGCAGCGAACGGTGAAACACAGGGTGAACCCGCAAGTTGTCCGGCAGGGTGAGCCGGTAAGCCACCGGATTAATCACCCGCTCAACGGGAAAAGGACCCAGGAACCGGGGATCTAGTTTGTGCCGGGGTAATTCAGAGGCTACATATTTTGTGCCGGGGTAATTCAGAGGCTACACCTGATCCCCCACCACCAAGGGGGGCACATCCCGTCTGGAGCGATCAGCCACCCTCTTGTAGTCCTCCTTGGCTTTATTCAGGTATCTCTTCACCATCTCGTGAACCGCCTGCAGCTCTGAGAGAAAGTCCTCAGCAGCAGGCACCGGGGAATCTAGGAGGGTCAAGGGAAAGAAGCGAGGGTGAAATCCATAATTTGCGAAAAAGGGCGTGAGCCGGGTCGATGAGTGACGGGAATTGTTGAAAGCGAACTCCGCTACAGGGATAAACCGGGACCAATCCGTCTGGCGATCCGCCACTACACACCGCAGGTATTGTTCCAATATCCCGATCACTTTTTCTGTACCGCCATCGGTCTGGGGGTGCTGCGTCGAGGCGAGGCACACGGACACATTCAGGGCCGACATCAATTCCCGCCAAAACCGGGCTGTGAATTGTGTGCCCCTATCAGAGACCACTCGATCCGGAAGTCCATGTAACCGAAACACGTGACTAATAAACATTTGAGCCGTGAGTTGGGCAGTGGGCACCCTAGTGCAAGGGACAAAATGCACCATCTTGGTGAGCATGTCCATCACCACCATGACTACCGTGAAACGAGCAGAGGAAGGCAAATGAGTGACAAAGTCAATGGACACGGCACCCCAGGGTCTCTCAGGCGTGGGCAAAGGTTGCAGTAATCCCGGTGGGGCTCCAGTCACCCCCTTGGCCGTACGACACTGGACACAGGTGGCCACATAGGAACGCACATCATCTTGGAGGCGTGGCCACCAGAATGTCCGAGAGACTAGCTCCAATGTTTTAAACAGACCAAAATGCCCCGCCACTGGACAGTCATGACACTGGGTCATAATCAACCCTCTCACTGGGCCGGCGGGAACATACAGCTGCCCCCGGTACCGAAGCAGACCGTCTTGAAACGTCCATGGGGAATTGGGTGTTAACTCCCGCACTCTCTGCGCTACAAACCCATCCTCACGCTGCGCCTCCCGTAAACGGTGACGCAAGTCTACTGGGTCCTGAGTGGCAGCCAAAGCTGCAGGGGGTAACACTGTCTGCAGAGGGGCCAGCTCCTTCGGGTGCGTGTATTCTGGCTTGCGCGACAAGGCATCCGCTCGGGGGTTCTGGGCACTGGGAGTGTACCTGATGCGGAAATTGAACCGCGCGAAAAAGAAAGACCAGCGGATCTGTCTCTGGTTTAATTTCCGGGCCGTCTGCAAATACTCAAGGTTCCGGTGATCCGTCCGTACCTCGATTTGATGACGGGCCCCCTCCAGGTAATGCCGCCAATGCTCAAAGGCGGCCTTCACCGCTAAAAGTTCCTTCTCCCAAATAGTATAGTTCCTTTCCGAGGGAGACAGCTTCCGGGAGAAGTAGGCACACGGAAACAACATGTCACTGGGCCGATGAGCTTGGAGAAGCACTGCGCCAACCGCTACATCTGAAGCGTCGGTTTCTAACACAAACGGCTGAGCGGGATCAGGATGGCGCAGAAGCGGTTCCGCCATGAACGCCGCTTTCAGGGCATCAAAAGCCCGCTGTTCCGCCTCCCCCCAACCAAATGGGACTTGTTTTTGTAACAACCGAGTCAAGGGCGTGGTTAACGTGGCATACCCCGGAACAAAAGCCCGATAGTAGTTTGCAAACCCCAAAAGACGTTGTACGTCTTTCACCCGTCGTGGAGGTTGCCAAGACTGAAGTGCGGCCACTTTGTTCGGGTCCATGGAAATGCCACCTGGAGATAAAATGTGCCCCAGGAATTCGACGGTAGTCTGGAAGAATTGGCACTTCTCCAGCTTGGCATACAACTGCTGCTCCCGCAACCGGAGCAGGACCCGACGCAAATGGATCAAATGCAAGGCATGGTTCGGGGAATACACTAAAATGTCATCAAGGTAAATCACCACAAAATGGTCCAACATGTCCCGGAACACGTCGTTCATCAGATGTTGAAACACGGCCGGGGCGTTGGTGAGGCCAAATGGCATCACTGTATATTCAAAGTGGCCGTAACGCGTGCCAAACGCTGTCTTCCACTCATCCCCGGCCCGCATCCGGACCAAATTATACGCACTGCGCAAATCGATTTTGGTGAATACCGTTGCCGTCCGCAACCGGTCCATGAGTTCAGGGATCAAGGGCAAGGGGTACCTATTCCGCACTGTGATGGCGTTAAGGCGGCGATAGTCACAGCAGAGGCGAGATCGCCTGTTTTCTTTTTCACGAACAAAACAGGGGCAGACAAAGGGGACTTGGATGGCCGAATAAATCCCTTGGCCAGATTCTTTTCCACAAACTCCTTGAGAGCCACAAGCTCCGGCTCGGACATGGAGTACAAACGACCAGCCGGGAGCTTGGCGTCAGGGAGCAGGTCAATGGCACAGTCATACGTCCGATGTGGTGGTAGCCGATCCGCCTCTTTTTCATTGAACACATCGGCGAATTCCTCGAGGCAACGGGGTAATTGAATCGCGGGAACTACTGGGCCGTGGGCTGCGCACACATGTCGGTGATGGTCCACGCACTGCAAACTGGAGAAGGTGACCAAGTTCTGAGACCACACCACCTGTGGGTCATGTGCACGCAGCCATGACAACCCCAACACGAGGGGAAAATGAAGCCCCTTGGTAACATAAAACTGTAGGGCCTCCTCATGAGTTCCGATGCACATCCGCACCGGCAGGGTCTGGAAACGGATGGGACCAGCCAACAAAACCCGCCCATCGATAGTCTCCACAGTTAATGGCGGGGTAACAGGACAAAGGGGCAAGGAATGACGTTGGGCAAAGGCTTCGTCTAAGAAGTTCGTCGTCGCCCCCGAATCCACAAGGGCCAACGCGGGGTAAGTCCGAGTCCGTTGCGCGATATGCAAAGTCACCGCAAGCGTCAGGTGTCGAAACGGTCCAAATTCGGGAGTCGTGGAGTCAGACGAAAGTGGGATCCCCGCCCGACCTAGTGTTGCCACCAAGCCAGGCCCCCCTCGTTTCCCGATCGTTCCGGCGACGGAGGACATCCAGACGAAGGCCCCGCCATCGGAGAGTTCAGGGCAGGAACGGGGACACCAGGGGTTGTCTCCTGTAACTGCACAGGGGACGCCATGGGAAGCACGGGAGGGCTGTAGGGTACAGGAACGACAGCAGCCACGGTGCTCCGCCTCTTGTGGGGACAAACGACAGCAAAATGTCCCGGGGCCCCACAATAGAAGCACAACCCAGCTGCCCGCCGACGCCCTCGTTCCTCCGGGGTCTGTCGGGGTCGGGCGTAACTTACGTCCATCGGCTCCCTGGCAGCAACACGATCCATCAAGCGTGGAGGCAGCGCTGGTGAAAAACGTCGGGGCGCAGGGACCGGAGCCGGGGTGCTTACGGTTGACAACCCCCGCCGCGAAACAGGTGTCGGCGGGACGCCTGATGCACGGGGGTTGGACCGTCCCGCTCGACGGACTTCCCTGGCCAACAGCCTGGCCTCTATTGCCAAGCAATGCCGCTCCAAACCGTCCAACGTGCCGGGCATCACCTCATGCATTAAGGCGTCCAACATCGTGTCGGATAGTCCATCTTGAAAGGCCTCGATCAGGGCAGCCTCATTCCACTGGACTTGCCCGGCCAGAGACCTAAAGTCAGCCATATAGTCCACCAGGGGGCGCGAACCCTGGCGTAATTGCTTCAGTGCCCGCGTGGCCGTTTGTTCCTGCACCGGGTCCGCAAATTGGTGACGCAGCAAGTCACAAAAAGCATTGTAGTCCTGGAGTAGCGGATCATCCCGGGCCAGGTAAGGTGCCACCCACGACGCTGCAGGGCCAGCCAATAAACTGCACAGAAACGCCACCTTGTGGTCATCCCCTGGGAAGTGCATCATCTGCGCGTTGATAAAAAGCTGCACCTGGCTCTGGAACGCAGAAAACAGCCGCCGGTCCCCCCAGAACTTTTCCGGCATCGCCACAAAACATTTCCTTCTGGGCAAAGGTGCTGGAGGTGGTACCACAGGTGCCGCCTGGGGTGGGGCCGCCTGGGACAAAACCTCCACTTGACGTTGTAATAACAAGACTGTCTGGGTCAAGTGAGCAATGTCCCCTCGCAACTCTGCAAAGACAGCCTGCATGTCAGCTGCAGAAACATCCATGGTGACAGGCAAAAACAGGAAGCCGACAAACAAAAGAAGTCCAACCAGGAACCAGCAGCAAAGAGCAAGGAACAAAACAACCAAACCACCCCTCCAAAATGAGCACCAGGTGTCTGGTGGTTGGTGGAGTTTTATTCTGTTCTGTCTGGGTTTTCCCAGACCTCCACACCCACTGAAAAAACAGCCAGACACTCTGGTAAAATCCCAAAAGTATTTTATAGCAGGAAAAAAATAAGCACAAAGGAAAACCTGTCTTCACAGCAGACAGGTTACAATACGTTACAACAGGGTCCTGATGTCCAGTCAATTTCACAAGCTTCTTGCTGGCACACCCCCCCAAGGTTTCAATAGTCCAAGGCACAAACCAGGATTGTAGCCACCAAAGTTCACAGACAGGTCTCACGAATCTCCAAGATAAAACTCCACAAGCCAGGAAGGGTGGGGCCGCCTTTTATCCTTTCCCAAGCACCACACCCAAACCCAGCTGTGACCTCTAATGCTGGAAATACCTGGCCAATTGAGTTCGTCTCTGATTAGCTCTCCTTTGTCGCATATCTATGATGTCATGAGCATCTTCCCCCAGGGAATCCAGGCTGCTTGCTGGGGAGAGCTCCCCCTGGTGGAACTCTGGCTGTCCTTCTTCTTCAGCCTGGGATTCTGCTTCCTCGTCAGTCTGCACCTCCTGGTCCTCAGCCTCTCCCTCTGAGCTGGAAGCCGACAGCAAATCAGCCATTCCCGGAGGGGTCCCAGGCTGAACCACAACACCCTCTAAGCTGAGCAGTGAGCAATCACTCACTTAAAAATCATCATCAACTCAGAGTTTTCCAAACCTGCCCAGAAGCCGAGAGGGAAAGAGTGAGAGGGAAGGAGAGAGAGAGAGGAAGAGAGAGAAACAGATAGAAAAAAGAGAGGAAGGAAAACAGAAAGAAAAAGAATGGGAGTAAGGAAGAGAGAAAGAAAATCAAAATCTAGTTTGAAACTAGCTCAACTATTTAAGTGGCATTTTGATATTGATAGAGTTGCAAAACAGGGTGGGTTTTTTGTTTGTTTGTTTGTTTGTTTGTTTGTTTGTTTGTTTATTTATTTATTTATTTATTTATTTATTTATTTATTTATTTATTTATTATTTCTGTGCTGCCCAGTCCCGAAGGGACTGCGGCTCAGACACTATACTTTTCCGCCCACCCCCCCAAAAAAATTAGAGGGAACACTGGTCCCCATAATAAGGCCAATCAAGCTTTTCAACATGTGTGCTGAAATAAGTCCCCCTCAATTACTGGTGGCAATGGGGACGGGACACTCTTTTTGCGGGAGGGGGAGAGAGAGAGAGAGTGCAAGTGAGAAGAAGGTGCGCGCACATCCTGCAGGACTGACTCACCTCTGGGCTCTGCCTCCAGTGGCCTTTTGAAATGTGCTCCTGCCTGCAAGGAGGTGGCAAGGCAGGGATTGAGGCTCACCTTCTCTTCCTTGCAGACAGGAGCGTGTTTCAAAATGCCTCCGGAGGCAGAATCCAGAGGGGCCAAGCCAGTGCCACGGGTTGTGCATGCTTCCGCCTCTCACTTGCTTTCTCTCTCTCCAAGGAATGCGACGGAGCTACAAGTCCAAGGTAGGACACCCATCTTGCGGCCCATCCCACCCCACCTCACCTGCCACCCCCAAATCGCACCCCATCAGGAAGTTAGATTTTAAAACAAAACTTCTCACAAGTCCAATGAAACCTCTCAAACTCTTGAAGTTTTCTTTTACAATGGGCTTCCCGGACACAACACTGAAGAATGTGAAAGAGCTACAAATGTCAGGTAGGACACATATCTCACGACCCAACACATCCCACCTGACAGAAATGAGCCTCTGTGAGACTTGTCACGCCACTGGCTCATGGAGCATGAGTCTGCAAGGCTTGTTTTTCTGTTGCATGCAAGAATGGCAGCACTACAAGAATGGTGGAAGGTCTTAAGCATAAAATGTATCAGGAAAGACTTAATGAACTCAATCTGTATAGTCTGGAGGACAGAAGGAAAAGGGGGGACATGATCGAAACATTTAAATATGTTAAAGGGTTAAATAAGGTTCAGGAGGGAAGTGTTTTTAATAGGAAAGTGAACACAAGAACAAGGGGACACAATCTGAAGTTAGTTGGGGGAAAGCTCAAAAGCAACGTGAGAAAATATTATTTCACTGAAAGAGTGGTAGATCCTTGGAACAAACTTCCAGCAGTCGTGGTTGGTAAATCCACAGTAACTGAATTTAAACATGCCTGGGATAAACATATATCCATTGTAAGATGAAATACAGGAAATAGTATAAGGGCAGACTAGATGGACCATGAGGTCTTTTTCTGCCGTCAGTCTTCTATGTTTCTATGTTTCTATGTTTCTACTACTGTGAGGTTTGACATACTGGTGCAGCCGTGAATGGCAGGATACCAATTATGCCATTATGATGAAGCTTTTGGCAGTCCTGTGGCGGTGGCCCAGCCACTCAGCTGGTGCTAAGAACAGGGAGGAGAAGTAGCAGCGATGGGACATAGAGTCCCATGCTCTGCTGCTTACTGCACCCCAAAAATAATAAGCTTCCATTGACTATAAGATCAAAGCCATATTTTGGGGATCAAAAGAAAATAAGGGGAAACAAGTTAGTGCAATACATAAATATCATACAACATTTAAAATATTGTAGAAAGCTCTTCCTATGTAGCATCACTGTAGGTAGTGTATAATACCTAAAGTTAGTTTAAAATCTATATAAAATAAAAAGAGCTAAGACAATTAAGGCGTGTCAATTTAAGAAGAGTAAAGGCACATTCTCTTTAGCTGTGTAGCTATGTAGACCTACTGCTGTCCTATCTATATATTATCCTTCTGCCTTCGGATAGCTTCTGAGCATAATCTTGTCACCTAGCTGTAACATTAAGAGGCCATTTTCAGAAGAAAATGAAGATAGAATTTTGTGGGTTTCAAGGAAGGGAAGTGAATTAAATAATCCTCAGGCCTCTGGCTTGCTCATAAAAAAAGGGAGCTTAGAAGAATGTGGGCCATAGATTCTGCTTTTATTTCTCCCTAAAGGTAAACTCCTTCAGAATAATGGCTCTTGTGGCATTTGCCCTCTGTCACTGCAGAAGGCAATGAATTACTGCAGGCCCTAAACATCTGTGTTTATAAAAGGTAAAATATATAGGATCAAAAGCAATAAAAAATAACAACGAGAATAAATAAGCATCCAAAACAGGACCTGCTGGCAGAGCGACATTTTTTTAAAAAAGCTTATGAAAACTATATACACTTCAGAGGCAATATCTGTCTCCTAGGAGAGCCACAATTATAAAGGAAGTCCATTTTACTGGGCACCAAAGATGACATTATTTTAAGCTGTGGTTTGGACTGCAGTTATGGCAACTGGCAAGGGAAGTGGGCAAACTTTGGTTCTGCCTTTTCCCTATCTTCCATTCATTGCTTCCGTTGTGGTTCTGTCCAGAGGTGGATTCCTACCAGTTCTAACTGGTTCTTTAGAACTGTTAGTAAAGCAGTAATGATATCACGGAGTCGGTTCTGTTGGTGCTTGTTGTGTTTGGGCCTGGGCCAGCCGTTGCTCCCACAGATGGGAGAGCCTCGGCACAAAGTGAATGTGAAAGCCTGGCTGACAACCAGGAAGATGTGGCAGACAGCCAGGAAGACGTGGCAGACAGCCAGGAGGACGAGGCCACTGGGACGCAGGATTCAGCAGACAGCCCAGGGGATTTGCCATGCAGTCCCTCAGACAGTCTTTTGTCCCTGGGTTCTTCTGCAGATCAATATATTGATCTGCGTAGCCGAAGAGCTATACAAAGAAGGGATCACTTTAAGGAATATTACAAGTCATTATAGGAGCACCTGGGCTGGGTGTGGTTTTTATACTGAGGGCTGGGTGTGGTTCCCTTAATGGGGGCTAAAGGGATAAAAGGGAACAAAGGCCAAGGCAAACTGTGACTGTTTATCTGTGTTATTTTGTGGTTCCTGTTCTGAAGTTTCTGTTCCGTGCCGTTGGAGTTTTCAACCCAGCTTTTTCAGACAAGTGGGAGGTGAAAACTCTGGGACTTTCTGTTTGCTCCAAAGATTCAAAAGGACTCCTGAAACATCTTTGCTCATTGTCTTTGTTTGTTTTCTCCTGTGTTTTTGTATGTGGCTGAAGTAAGCCTTGCACTATCATTGTTTTTGAACACTAAGAACTGTTTTGAGTAACCCTTTTTTGTTTATTTAATACAAGTTTGCTGATTAGCAGAGCACGTGTGTGTTTGATTTCTTTTCCTTGGACTGTTACGCATTGCCTGAGCCAGTCAGGCAGAACAGTGCTAGTCTGTGCCATCTTGGATTTTGCTTTTTTTTTATTGCTATGGTATATGAAGTGCACGTGTGCACGCTCACTTGGTACAACCTGGAGCAAACCGACAGCAAAATGATTCACAATCCACCCCCTGGTTGTGTCAACTGGCTTTCTGAGAGCATTGGAATATCTGTTTGCTCACCTGTTCACTTGGCTCTCGCAGTGACTTGTCCCTGCTACACTGGCTGTGTCAAATTGTCCTGTGAGAAATGGCACCAGTGAATTGGTGCCAGTGAGCTGGCAGTAGCCAGTTGGCTGCGGCAAGTTGGCCATGGTGAGTTGTCCCATTCCATTGCAATATAGCCTGACATTTCTCACTTTGTTTTCCAAAGCAAGAGATCTGGTCTTCATGTCCCCAATTTTCCAGCTAGTCCTGCAATGACACCATCCACTAATTAAATGCCTTTTGCAATGGTTGGATCACAGACCTGGTATGAGAATTTGTGGTTGAGCATGTAGAATGACATACCGTTAATTCTGTAGAATGACATACCATTAAGTCAAACAGCAGGGTGAACCAAAGGAAGGATATACTGCATGCGACTACAGAGATTCTACAAGAAATGTTCCTCGGGGATGTATCTTCATCTGAGCAAGTATTATTACCTTCAGACAATGTAAGACTGCTCAAGGTCTAATAATGTTAGCATCATACTCTCGTAGATATTTACACTATTTGGACTCACCATTATAGGACAGGTTGCCAACAATTCCTCTCAGTTTATTCTCAGTTAATTTCTACCAGCAGCAGCTGGAAGGATTCATAAGCATGTCCTAGCAGCTTCCAAGGAGCACCTCAGATCTACGGCCCTTACAAACAAATTCTGCATAGGTGCATTTGTTGTCTCAGCTATGTTTGGGAGTAGTGTATCTTTACTGTTGCTTTCACACCAGCAATGGGATCGACTTATCTTCCCACCGGTTTGCATTGCAACGTTTCTGAACAGTGCTTTTGAATACTTCTCTAGGTAATGAGGCTATACCTTTGTCCCTCACACTCAGCTTGATTAATCTTCATGAGAACTTGTTGAGCAGCTGCAGGGAAATAAAATCAACCCCATGATACAATAGCATGACAGCATGCAATCTGGATCTAAACTTATTTTTCTAGATGCTTGCAGAATCAACCGAAATGGAGTCAACACTTGGATTGTTGACACATTTGGTTTTTAGCTGGTGGCAATCAGAAGTGACAACTATATCTTAGTCAAAATGATAGCATTCTCATAGAGGAAGATGCTGCTGGGAACAGCATGAACTCCCTAACAATGAGGGGTATATTTATGGGCTATATCAATGCAGTGATTAGTTGTGGTATTAACTGCATAATGAAGAAGGGCCTGAAAACCAAATACAGTAGGATGTTTATTTAATACCATAAATTAGACTGCCATTCTACTGACAATAGGTGATAACATTCATTGTGAATGCATGCTTCTTGTTGATATCAAACTTCGTGTGCCAACCGGTGTTCCACTTAGCATGTCCTAAAGTCATCGGGCAAATTGGGAACAGATAGCAGAACTTTAAATAGGCTATTTGCCACTCTGTCTGTAACTCTGAATGCAAATTTTTCTGGATTTAGTGATGGAAGAAGAGATTAGATTAGATTAGATTTATTGGATTTATATGCCGCCCCTCTCCGCAAACTCGGGGCGGCTCACAACAATAATAAAAAACAGTACATAATAACAAATCCAATGCCCACCAATCTAATTACAATTAGACAGACAAAACAGCTGCAGTTACAGCAAATGCAGCATAATATATCTATGGTGTTTCACAGTGTCATTTGTGACTGCAAACTGAAGTTTTTTAAACCAGGTTGGAAGCAGGTAGATGCTCACTAGCCAGCATGAAGCCACACCCTGCAGGCAGTGAAATATCCTACATGGACCTGGGTGCTGAATTGAGAGTATACTGTAGAATGGTATTGGTTGGATTGCATCATATATGCCGTCTTGTTTCAGGAAAGCAATCCTCCAAGAAATGAGTAGTAGTCACAATCTGAAAGTTGATCAACTAATTTGACCTGGACAAAACATTACTGGTCACAGAGAGTAAGTTTGATGATTAAAAATGCTAGTTTGCTTCAAATCTACATATATCAAATTGGATGGATTCCTTCCTTCTTAACACCGAGACTATCCATGATCTGTCATCCATGGATGTTGCCCACTGAGAAACATACTGGTAGATTGCTATGACCCCATTGTTGCTTGTAAATTGTGGGCTCACATTTAGTACCATGGGGCACTGAAATATTCCTGGATTGTATCATTGCCTTTGTTGCATAAAAAGGTTTGCAGAGGGAAACTATATATTTTGTGGAGGTCTTGTTTACTTACACCCTGTCTGCACGCCGTATGACTTTAATTTTAATTTTTTTTAAAAAAAATAATTAGTCAATCTTGACTTCTGAGGTTCATCCTAGCAAGCCACCATCAGTTATATGGAAGGCTGCAATGTTGCATGTTCCACTCATCTCTTTTAATCAATTAATCTGCTACACTGTTGATGTGCCTGCAAGCAATCCCTTAATTTGGCCAGTTTGTACTTGGGCAGTGCAATGTAAGAGCTGTAAACATGTCTAATTTTCCTCTGCATCTACATTTTGGATTGTGGAGACTTTCAGTGAGATGGTTTTTTTTGTTGTTGTTGCATAGACATGGTCAAGGCTGTCACTTTATGATTATTTAACCCTGATAATAGAAGGAACGGTAGATAATCATATAAGCTTATATATGTATATAAGCTTGGAAGGTTCAACCTCTGGTCCCGGTGACCAAATTAAAGTGGATCTTGCAGCAGATAAACAATGCAGACCTGTACTCCGTACTCCTGTACGACACAGTTAATCATAGTAGACTATTAATCACGATGTGGAGGCTGGTTATAATGAATTATACATAAAGCATTCCTTTCAGGCTTTGGAGCATTTTGCAATAGGTAACCTCTGAGACTGCTTGCATTCTTTCCATTATTGTAAGATACAGTGTATACTTCCCCCCACCCATCAGATGTTGATTCACGAAAGCCTTCACAGAGTCACTCAGACCAAGAGAGGCAACTTACAACACATCAACCATTGTTAGAAGAGGCATTTATTGGAACAGACATTTGGATAGCTAAGGGTTCAATGACACTGCCTCAATATTCTGGTTTGCATCACGGATAGGTCAACCGTTGATAATCTAAGGGTAAATTGTTGGGGGTTTGGGGATGACACTATGGAGTCCGGTAATGAGTTCCACGCTTCGACAACTTGGTTACTGAAGTCACATTTTTTACAGTCAAGTTTGGAACGGTTAATATTAAGTTTAAATCTGTTGTGTGCTCTTGTGTTGTTGTGGTTGAAGCTGAAGTAGTCACCGACAGGCAGGACGTTGCAGCATAAGATCTTGTGGGCAATACTTAGATCTTGTTTAAGGCGTCTTAGTTCTAAACTTTCTAGGCCCAGGATTGAAAGTCTAGTCTCATAGGGTATTCTATTTTGAATGGAGGAGTGAAGGGCTCTTCTGGTGAAGTATCTTTGGACATTTTCAAGGGTGTTAATGTCTGAGATGTGATGGCTGAGCAGTTAAAGACACTAAGCTTGTCAGCTGGAAAGCTGACAGCCCATGCTCAAGACCCAAGTTCTGTTTTGTTGGGGCGAGCTCCCTTTGCTTGCCCCAGCTCCTGCCAACCCAGCAGCTTGAAAACATGCAAATGCAAGTAGATAAATAGGTACCACTTCAGTAAGAAGGTACCAGTGGTTCATGCACCTCAGCATATAGCCATGCTGGCCATATGAATACAGAAGTGTTTTTGGACAATGCTGACTCCCTTGGCTAAGAAATAGAGATGAGTACTGGCCTTCTTGTCAAAGAGACAGCAACACAAACAGTATTGCCAGTGCAGTCAATGCCATGTGATAAAAAGCAAAACCTAATGGAGCTAATGTGCTAAGTTACTAATATAAACTGTGTTTCTTTTCTAAATCAGAGCCCTGGTGGCTCAGTGGTTAAACAGCAGCCTTGCTGTTAAACTCACTCCATAGCCTGAACCATGAACCTGATGTGGCTCAAAATTAACTCAGCCTCCCATCCCTCTGAGAGTGGTAAAACAAGGGCTCAGATTGTCGGGGGCAATGTTGAAATAATATTTCTACATTGTAAACAATGTAGAGTGCTGTAAAGCACCATGGGGTGGTACATACTGTAAGACTAAATGCAGTTGCTGTTGCAATTGTTATTCTTTGGGGTTGGGCATCAGTCAAATTATGGGCACTCCTCTGCTGGTGTTAATCACAACAGTAGGAGACAAAACTCTAACAAGTTATTTAATACTTCAGTGTCAGAACCTTAGCCCAATTTTAGAGGGTCAGATGGAGGAAGGAGAAGAACCGAAAGGAGAAAGTGGCATTGGTTTTCAACAGTTATCTTTCTTTACATCTGGTATGCAAGAGTCATTTCCTTTTTGTATCCTTCCGCTTAATTGCAAAACTTCATGTTGCTATTTTAACATCTTGAAAAAAGAGCCTCATCTGGTCCTTGTTCTTGGATAGCAAATGCCTTAGATCCAGAGGGAACCTTCAAAGGAATAGTTTCTTTTGCTATTGTTTATCAAAAAGAACACTTCACAATATCAAACTGTGCCAAAATCAGAAACCTCACATCTGGAATTGGTGATGGCTGTGTGCAAGTTCTAACCCAACAATAACATAGTGCTAGATAGAGTTAGTTCCATGTGGGTTTTTTCCTGCTAATTCTAATGAATATTTGCCTTGGGAAATTATTTCATTTTTGAAAAAGAAAATTGTGGAGAAAAACTCATGGGCAGAAGTTGCTTCTTGTGGTTAAAAGGTGCAGTTAAAAGGTGGTTAAAAGGTGACAAAGGGTTAGTAATGTGTTGTCTTCAACAGGTTCATCATTCCAGTGTATAAAGAGAGGGGTGTATAAAAATACCCAGAAAGGCAGAAGATTGACTGGTCAGTTGCAGTAATATTTTTTCTACTCAGAGGAAATCAAGGGCTTCAGAAATATGCAGACCATTTTTTCTTTCCTGTCAGAATTATAACACATTTCCCTATTAGGAAATTCCAAAAACCTATTCATGTCGATTTCTAAAGCAGAGCAAGGATTGATGGTGATTACCTGATTGAAATGATCTATCTGTGTCCTTAAAAACCTAAAGATTTCCTCAAGTCAAGCTCAGTTCCTCGTATCCTCCCTCTACTTTTTGTGGCAACAGCATGGATTTTTCCCAATTTTTTTTTAAAGTTCCCAAGCTATCCTATGATCCTGATGATGATGATGATGAATATTATTATTATTATTATTATTATTATTATTATTATTATTATTATTATTATTATCTTCTCTTCCAACTAATGTTAATCAGATTTTCAAGATTGTCCAAAGTTGCTGGATTATGCCATTTGTCAAAAACCAGATTCATTTATAGAGGGAGAAAATCCTGATTATTCTTAACAGCAAATGTTCATGCATATTCTTATTGTATCTTTGCAAACACTCGAAGCCATTTAAGGAACAAGACATATAAAAAAAAATTCAAATAAAAGTCAGTTGAAAAAAATAAGAAAATGTCAAAATGGTCCTTAGATGTCTTCAATAATTCTCCCTCAATCTTACTGAACCTGGACGAAATCCAACACCTGACTAGTTGACTTGAATGTACAAATCCCCCAAATCCTTTTAGTTCAGTTTATAGCTATCTAAATGAGGAAATGTTCTTATTTATGTACGAATAAGGCAGGCTTATACATTGCATCACTAATGATTAACATCCATACAAATTCTTTATTTGCCATTCTGAACAGTTATCTTACATGTTTAAACCCAGACTGCTATATGCAGATGGTGTCATTCCATGTTTCACACATGTCCTAGTATCCAGGGGTGGGTTCCAACTTACCTCACTACCGGTTCGCTCCTTCCTGTGCCACATGGCTACTGCTCGTGAGCGCACGTATTTTATGTGTGTATGCACTGTAATAAAAAACAAAAATGAAAAAAGATGGTGACCGCACACACAATGCTGGAACTCAACTTCTGCACATGCTCAGAAGGAAAATATTTTTTTAAAAAATCTTATTTTTTTTAAAAGGTGGCAATGCTTATGGACCAGCACTGACCAATCTGGTTCCGTGACATCATTGTGACATCACCAGTGGGTCATTACCGGTTTGGGCGAACCGGTCCAAACCAGGAGGAACCCACCCCTGCTATTATCACTCCCAAGTTATATTAAGAATAAAGAATTAAAGGTTATCTATGCAAAGACAAAAGTCTTGATATTTACTAAATGCCTTTGAGACTTACAGTGGCAGCTAAATGGCTACAAAATCAAACAAGGTAATGTCTCTAAGTACCTTGTAAATGCTTTTCAAATCTCTGGCAAGAGAAATGCTCATCTGGACTAACTCAGAATGCTCAAATATCAGAACTCTGCCTTTATCCAAGAGTCCTTATTTATCTTTCTTGCCTTAAAGCTAATCTCTGATAAAGTGGGCTCCTGTTTTGTGCAAAGCTAAGGTTTTAAAAGAGTCATTCCCAATTGGAAATAGTACATCTCCATTTGTACAAAACAATCTTTCAGGTTCCTTGTTGCCCTTCCAATAAAGCCCTCCAGTGTGAATCTGGTGTGTTTAAGAATAGAATAGAATAGAATTCTTTATTGGCCAATTGTGATTGGACATACAAGGAATTTGTCATTGGTGCATATGCTTTCAGTGTACATAAAAGAAAAGATACCATGTTCCCCTGAAAATAAGACCCTGTCTTATATTTTTTTAAAACCCTGAAATAAGTGCTTGGCCTTATTGTCAAGCACTGAAAAGCCTGATTGGGCTTATTATCAGGGGATGTCTTATTCTGGTGTAAACAAGGTAGATTGGTCAAGAATATGAGGTACAATGATTGTCATAAATACAAATAAGCAATCGGAACTATCAATATTAATATATATTGTAAGAATACAAGCAAAAAGATACAGTTATACAGACATAAGTGGGAGGAGATGGGTGATAAGAAAACTAATAGCAATAATAATGCTATTAATAATAATAATGCAGCCTTTATTAATAGTTTGACAGTGGTGAGGGAATTATTTGTTTAGCAGAGTGATGGTGTTCTGGAAAAAAATGTTCTTGTGTCTAGTTGTCTTGAGGTGCAGTGCTCTATAGCATCGTTTTAAGCCAATCTTTGGCCAATCTTGCAAATCTGATTAACATTAGGTGGGAGAGAAGCAAAAATAAATAAATAAATAAAAATCAGGATCATACGATAGCTCTGGAATTTTAATAAAAATTATTAGAAAAAGAAATGGCAACACATATCCACGGTGTTGCCACAAAATGTAGATGGAGGATAGGAGGAAGTTTTCAGGCTTAGCCTCTTTGGATATTGTAACCTGTTCATCATGAGATCGCTGCTGGACTCCCAGTGCCTCCTGTAGGTCTTCTGGCTCCATCAAGCTTGATATAGCTAGGGAAAGAATATAATTATTCGCAATTCACCCTTAACACATTTCCTTAATTGGTTGATATGCTGCTTCCATTGTCAGCCATTGCTTAACCATACTGCATAGGGCATTGGGCCCAGGATTTTTTTATCTACCCAGGAAGCAATAGGGAACCCTCAGTGTAGTTGTGAGTGAAAAATAGGTCTTTTTTGGAGAAGGTTTGGTTTGCTTCACTCTTGGATTTTGGTCTAATACCAAGTGAAGAGTGCGACCCATGAGAAGTTCTTCAGGGCTGCGGCCTGTGGTTGTACTCCGCGTGATATGCTGGGCCAGGAGGAATTTATCCACCTAAGGACTTAGTTTCCCCAAGACCTCCCTGACAGATCGGATGAATCTCTCCACCTGTCCATTTGATGCCAGATACGACGGTGCAGACAGTTCATAGTGGACCCCAATATCAGCTAGGATTCCCTTGAATTGGGTAGCGGTAAACTGGGGCCCATTATTGGAGACCAGGACGTTGAACAAGATGGTGACTGGCAGCCTGCTTTTACTGGGAACACTGGCCCTGGCAACCCACGTATGGTTTTTGTCAGACTGCTGTTGACTTGTAGCTTTACGGCCCCGTTCCCAAGATTCCCACTGAAAGAGTTTTGACAGTTCATGGTGTACGGTGTCAGGTGCATGAGCATGATTGATGGACAAATCCCATACCCATCTCTCTTGGCACACCAGCCATCACCCATTACTCTTCTGGGTTCCAGTGCGCACATGCGCACTGGCCAGTTGATCTTTGTGTACACAGGACCGCCAGAAACTGGAATAGCAGCTACCTGGCATGCATGCACATTGGGGAACTCCTCTTCCAGTTTTCAGCACTCCTGCGCATGCATGCCAAAGAACTGCTCTTCCAGTTTCCAGAGAGTCCTCTGTGCGTGCATGCTCCCGTTTTGCCACTCGGCGTGGGAAAGGTTCATCAACATTGATATATATCAACTAACTCTCAATGACTCCAGGTGGCCTGCATCAATCAAAGTGGAAATTACAAGAAGACATAAAAAGATAAAGATAAAAGATGACAAGGATAATGAAGTGAAGATTCTCTCTCCCTTGTTGAAAATCTGCGTTAAGAGCCAGGTCTTTGTAGCTCTTTGAAGCAACAGCAGAATGGATGCCTTCCAGATCTCAGGAGAAACTTATCACTCCAGAAGAACAAAAGAGAGGGTACTATGTTCAATGCCTGATGGGAGAATTAATTTTTCATCAGCTTTATATTCTGTGAAGGACAGAATACCATCATGAAAAAAAAAAATAAAGAAACAAAAACACAGTCCTAAATCCTGAATGTGGCTGGCTGGAGGGACTGGGATACATTATGTATCAGCTTTTCCTGGTGACGAGGAACACTGTTAATACTTGGGTGAACTCTCCAAGTTAGCAGTAATTTTTCTCACAACATAGTACCCAAATGCCAACCAGCAAATCTGGATTTTAGCTACGTTATTTCTGAACTAATAACTTGTATTAGTGAATGCCAGTACTTCTCCCCAGTCGGTTGCTGTAAATGTAGCTAGAGGGAGGGAAAGGATGCATTAAGTCTTCCGATTCCTATCTCTGCACATACTTACTTACTTACATGATTCATTGGAACTGAGATGAAAAGTCAATCTGTTTCATTGCTGCTATCCAGGAACATAGTTTAATTCCAGTTTATAAATAATAACTACAAAATCAAACAAGAACTTATCCAATTTTCCCCTTAGACAACTTAGAACTGCGTCGCCTTTGAGCTGATCTAAATGTAGTCCATAAAATTACCTGTCACAAGGTCCTAACTGTCAATGAATACTTCAGCTTCAACCACAACAATACACGAGCACACTAGATACAAAATAAATTGTGCGCTGAAATGGATAAATTAACATTTGAATTGAAAAATAAAGATGATTCAGATCACTACAAATGTTGGGATAGGTTCTACTGCTGGTTGAATAAAAGGAAAATCCTAAAATACACAGTAAAAAAAAGAGACTGAAAATGGAAAAAGAAAGATTAGACTGACAGGATTGCAGATATAAGGGAAAGAACGAAAAAGACTTATTTGAGTAAGAACAATGTATAGGAACTATGAATGTTTTGTAAATATTAGCTATATAATAGTAAATAAGCATTTTCAGAAATATAACAGAGATCTGTCACACAATGTCCATTGTTTTTAAATGTTCATGTTATGTTTGTTGTGTATGTTTATAAATAAAGAAATTTTCTAATAAAAAAAAGTAGATACAAACTTAATGTAAACCACTGCAAACTTGACTGCAGAAAATACAACTTCAGCAAAAGAGTGATCAATGCCTGGAATTCACTACCCAACTCTTCAGCCTTAAAATTTTCAACCTTAGGCTGTCTACTATCGACCTCACCCCATTCCTGTAAGGGGGTGCATAAGCAGTGAAGAGCTACCAAAATTTTTACTATCACACTGTGGGCATGGCTTATGCATTTTCTTCCAAAATCTTTCAGTGGAAATTGGGTGTTCTGGGGTGGAGTTCAATTTTCGCTACACCACTGGTTTCCCCCCACATCCGGGCAATAGCCCACCCTTGTGCATAAGCGTACCAACATGCCTACCATTCCTTTCCTACTGTACTATTGTCTTCATTTATCTATATTTACTTTGTTTATGTTTATGTTTATACCCATACCTGCTATCTTGTACATGTTGGAAAACAAAGAAATATAAATAAACAAATAAACAAATAAATTTAGTCTATCTATTGATGTCGTGTACAATTTTTATAGGTTGCATATCCAAAGCAGTGCTTCTCAAATAGTAGGATGCACCCCCTCCCCAGGCAGGTGCAGAGTGATGCCGGGGGGGGGGGGGGTGTCATGTGACTCAGGTGGATGTACTTTTTTTTTTGCTGCAGGGACTAGGACGCAGGTCCTACCTGACACTTGTACTAGGACCTGCACTGCGTTACTCGGCATTGTGCCCAGGGCAGCCTATTCTAAAAGAAAATGTCTCGCGAGTTCTATCAAACTTACAAAACTTTTTTTTTTTAGAACAGGCTGCACTGGACACAATTCCGAGGAATACAATGGAGGTACCAGTACAAGTGTCAGGTAGGATGTGCGTCTCACAGTGGGGTGCAATTTAGGGGTGGCAGGTCAGGCGAGGTGGGCTCCCAAGACACACGTCGGCAGAGAATTGGGGAGGCACAAAATGTTTACTTCTTCCTGGGGGAGGGGAACAGAAAACAATTGAGAAGCACTGCCTTAAAGCAACATACAAGTAGCCCTCAACTTACAACCATTCATTAAAGACTCTTTGAAGTTCTGTCAGCACTGAAAAAAGTGACTTACGACTGGTCATTGCTCTTACAATCATTGCAGCATTCCCACAGTGATTAAAATTCAGGCAATTGGTTACACACACACCAGTTGCAGGGTTCTGTTGTCACCTGATCACCATCCCCAGCATTGCTTCTAACAAGCAAAGTCAATGGGGGAAGCCATATTCACTTAACGACTGCATGATTCACTTAATGACCATGCTAATTCATTGAACATCTGCAGAAGAAAAGGTCGTAAAATATGCAGCAACTCATTTAGCAACAGTTTTGCATCATGATGGGAGTTCTGGCCCCAATTGTAGTGATAAGTTGAGGACTACATGTACTTGTTTCTTTATCCTCTCTTTATTTTACTCTTAATAGTAACATCTGAATTAGATAAAGATGGATTACAGTAACTTGGCTAAAATGGGTTTTATGCCTCAGAGAGAATTATAATATAGGTTGAAGTGTGTATCCTTATCCATCAGGCAATAATTCTAATACTGTAGTTTTAAGCTGTATTTCAATATAAACAAAATATGAATTTTTCATTGAAATCATGAACTGGGAACATCATAATAATTGCCCTTTTCTTCTGGGATTTGCAACAAAACTAATTATAAACTGAGTACATTGCTAAAAGCTCAAGGAAAATCAATGACTCACAATTGTTTTTTTTATTATTAGATTTTCTCTTAAACTAATTTTGCTTATTACTGGGAAATAAAATAGCTGTAAAATACAAATCATCCATTTTTGAAAGACAGCTTTGGAAGATGAAAGCAGCTGACATATGGTTAGGCAGATTTTAAATAAATCTATTTTCCCTATTTTTTTTAACCAAATAAATGCTACAAATCTAAGATACTAACATATGTTTCATTAAAAAACATATCCATGGAACTTCCTCTCCCCTTCCCAAATCCTGGTAGGTTGAGAATCATACTGACTCTCACTGTGTTTAGGATTCTTGTTGTGAAATAAGCTTTTAGGATTATCTAGTGTTGCTTGAGAAAATGTTTTATTGAACTCCATAATCCTTTCTTCCAAGTACATGTATTGTACGTAGAACAGACTGAGTTTTCCTTAATTGGTCCATGTTTTATTGACACATAAATGGAAATGAAGAGAATGCTAAACAGTGGGATGCAAATGCTGTAAAGATCTTGAAAATACACTGGGATTCTTCTGTGCAAAAGTCAAAGTTATAAAACATAAACATAGACATTAATATTTATGGATTACTAATACAGTATTTGTAGTGTAATGCTCAGAATATTTGTCCCAAAATGTTACA